>NC_058134.1:189323973-189353647 GCF_016433145.1 Gracilinanus agilis | reverse complement strand
ACATTTGGCCAATTGTTCAAGGATCATCTTTTGATTTAGGTTTCCACTAATGCTAGTCTATCACTTCCTTCATGAACTTTCTTCCAGTTCAAGGTTCACCTTCTCTGAAGAGTCTTTTTAATATTTTTAATTTCAATTTTTTTAATATTTAATTATTTAATTATTACTTTATTTTATTTTATTATATAGTTGTTATTTAATTTATTTGGTATTTTTATTTTTAAATAATATTTTAATACTTAATATTTTTTCTATTAACTCTACCATGCTCTAATCCTTCCTTTTTTCCACAGTCCTTCAACAGTTGCATATACAACCTTTCAACAACACCAACATGCAGTTTGTCTGAGCCAGGGGAAATAGGCAACGTGAGAAATCATCCTGGATCTGAAAGGTCTGAGGTCAAATGCTAAATCTGCCATCTTCTATCTATTTGGCCTGGGACAGGTCACTTAACCTTTATGGGTCTTAGTTTCCTTATTTGTAAACTAAAGGAATTGGGCTAAATCAGTGGTATCAAAATCAAATAATTATGGGAGTAGAAACACAAAAGAAAAACATGATATCACTTATCACTTGTATATATTGGTACAGGATTTGGGATTTTGGCTTTAAAAGATCCCTCTAAAGCAAAAATGAATAATATGGAAATAGGTATCAAGTGATAACATTTGTACAACCCAGTGGAACTGCTTGTTGGCTCTGGGAAGGGGAGGGAAGAAGGGAGAGAAAGAAAATGAATCATGGAAACATGGAAAAATATTTTTAAAATAAATAAAAGTTTAAAAACTCAAGTAGAAATGGAAGTCACTAAACCATGGATAAGGATCCCTGCTGATGCATATGGACTTTTCAGATTTTTAAAGCCCTTACCTTCAGGCTTAGAATCAATATTGTATATTGGTTCCAAGGCAGAAGAGCAGTAAGGGATTGGCAATTGAGGTTAAGTGACTTGCCCAGAGTCACACAGCTAGGAAGTATCTGAGGTCATATTTGAACCCAAGACTTCCCGTCTCCAGGCCTGGCTCTCAATCCACTGAGCCACCCAGCTGCCCTCACATAATGACTTTAAAAAAAAAACACATATTAACATTATCTGTATTTTACCACATTTTTATTTATGTTGCTCAATATTTCCCAATTACATTTTAATCCGGTGCCAATCACGTTTACATCATAGGCCTCTCTGAACTAAATGATCTCTAAGGTTCCTTTCAGACATAAAATCCTATGTATTATTTCATTTCATCCCCTTTTGCCGATGTGGTCCTAATCAAATTGTTTATCTCATTGTGAAAGTTATCAATAAAAGCTGATTCCATATTCAGTCCCTTGATGATCACCCATGATCAGCCTGTCAACATATTTGCTACCTTAATGTATTTTTAATAAACTCCTTTTAATTCTCTTTTTCCTGAGTTTTGCCTCTTTTATCAAGATAAAAGCCTAAACAAAGAATTTTTCCTTTTAACAAACCTAGAATCCTGAGCATTAATTTGATCAGCAAAAGTAAGGAAAGTCAAGTGGAGTGAGTGCTTAATGTTAAGAGAGCCAAATTTTCTTGCTGTTGCTGCACTCAGGAAAGACCTGGTGGTCATATGTGGAGGGCTAGGGGAGGGGGATGACAGGGCAGTAGGACTAAGACTTTTCAGATAAAAGAAGGGAAAAGTGTCAAATAAAAGAATCAGAGCTCAGTCAGTCAGATCCTCCATTTAAGGAGAGGTTCGAGTATAGTCACTTCACCATTTCCCACCAAACTGCAGGTCTTCATCAGGACCCTCTCCATCCCTATAGAGGACCTTTTCTCCTTACTCCTTCACTTCATCACCCTTAACCCCCTCCATTCCTAGCTTTTAAGGTTCTTTTTCCATGTTGTCTTCCCCATTGAGTACAGTAACTATATTTTGCCTTTCTTCCTATCCACAACACTTAGCACAGTGCCTGGCACATAAGTAGGCACTGACTAACTGAAAAAGAACTTACCAGATCTATATGGAGCCTTAAGACACTAGCAGCTGTGGGGATCAGGAAAGGCTTCCTGCAGAAGGTGCCCTTGGAATGAAGTCTCCAAGAAGTCAGAGGTTCTAAGAGGCAGAGGTAATGAGGGAGAGCATTTCAGACGTGGCGGACTGTGAAAAACAAGTAGACCAGAGCAGGAAGAGAAGAGTTATGTGTAAAAAGCTGGAAAGGTAAGAAGGGACCAAGCTGTAAAAAATTTAGATTTAATCCTATAAGTAATAGGGTGCCAGTGGAGACTATTGAGTAGGGAGGAATGTAACATGGGCAGACCTCATTTTAGGGACATCACTATAGCAGCTTATAGAAGATGAATTGGATTAGAGGAGACGGGAATGAATCAGGAGGCCATTAGTTCATTTGTGGTCTGCCTCACAAAGAGGATGCTATACAATTAAATGTATCAAGAAGATTCCTTGTATTTAGAACACCTGTCCAAAAAAGGCCACTTTCCTATGAAATCCCAAAGATCTTCTTCAATAGGTTTTAACATGCTACAAGTGGTTTGATTTCCCAAACTTTTTTGGTCTACTGCCCCCTTTCCAGAAAAAATATTACTTAGCCCACTGGAAATTCATTTTTTTTTTTATTTTAATAGCAATGAATAGGAAAGATAAATGCACCTGTGGCCATCACCACTTTCCTGGATCGCTGCAGCACCCACCAGGGGGTGGTAGTGCCCACTTTGGGAATCACTGTTTTAGAGGAAAGTTTAGAGAAACTTAATTATCAGTCCTACTATGCCTTTCTTATTTCCTAACCTTGGTTTTCTAGCAACAACTGAAACTTAATTCCCCAAGTTGGTTATCTACTTGACTCCTTCTAGATTCCAGGTCCCAGATGTATTGACCTCTTACTACCGTTGTCAAGATATCTCCTCTTTTCTGTCCTCCATACTCTATCCTCAGTAGGGAGCCATTTGCTATAGCACCCAATCAATTCTTTACAGTGAAAGAAACGATTTTATTAAAAATGGAGAAATGTCAAAATATAAAATAGCCTAATGTGCATGTATATATATATGTGTGTGTGTGTACATATATATATATATACATATATATGTATATATATACCATCTTATTAAGTGATATATAACAAGTGGGCTGATATGACTGGACTATGGAATGGATAGAATGTGTAGTAGGGAAATAAAGTATGAGAAAACTAGAAAGATGGAAAGGATCATATTGCAAAGAGCCTTAGGTGAAACAGCAGGCTTTATAAAAATTGATTGAGGACAAAATAGGGAGCCAGTGAAGTTTATCAATCAGAGAGGTTCAATGATCAGACTAACATTTAGGAAAATCATTTTAGCAATTGTATGGAGGATAACCTGGAGAAGAGAGACTTGAGAGAGGGGGACCAATTGCAATATTGCAGTAATCCAGACAGAAGTGATGAGTATTTAAGCTAGGAGACAGCTGTCCAAATGGAGAGAAGGAATCGGTGAGAGAGGTTGTGATGTTATATACAAAGAAATTACTAATGATATAATAATAATAAATATAAAAAGAAATAAATACCTCCCAAAATCCAATAAATGAATGGATGGATCTAGGTGGGAAAATGACCATTTAGTTGTAGTTGACTCTGAGTGACCTTATAGACAGCAGCATATCAACCCTGCTTGTGGGGTTTTCTTTGCAAAGATATTGGATTGATTTGCCACTTCCTTCTCCAGTGGGTCACTTTTTATCAGGACTCTCCCTATGACTTGTCCATTTTCAGGAACCCTGCACAGCATAGTTCATAGTTTCATTGAGCTAAGCAAGTCCTTCAGCCATGACAAATCAATGTGTCAGGGAAGAGGGATACCCAGATAGTCTCAAGTGAGACTTACAAAAAAGTGTCTATAAGGAGACGACAAAATATAGCACCAAAGCAATAATATGTTACTGCTGAATGTGCATAATAAAGGCAAGAATGTGGGCTAGATGGTTGAAGAGAAATGAGCTTGAGTTATTAACTTACCTTTTGTTATAGTTCAAATTCATTGGCATGCTAAGTCAGAGAGGATCTTGGGAATGTCTAATCCTAAATCAAAGTTATTTATGACAGAGAACCATGGACTCTAGCTAAACCATAGGAATGGAGAAATGTAAAGATATCAAAAGAAAATACTTAATTTTAGTGTTGGTGTATGTGATTTTCATTATCCAGCAACCTGGGTCCCAAATCAGAAAGATCTAAGTTCAAATCTGGGTAAGTCACTTAATATCTATATGCTTCAGTTTTCTCATCTATAAAATGATATCCCCATAATGCCTCCCCCCCATAATTGAGGACAAAAAGAGATATTTGTGCAACGTTTTGCATACCTTAAATGGGCTTGGCTATTATTAAATAGGTTTGAAAGATAAATTGGGGTGAATTTGGAAAGGGCTTTAAAACTAAAAGAGGATCTTACATTTGATCTTAGTAGCAATAAAGAGCCAGAGTCATAGGAGTTTACTAAGGAGGGGAATAGCATGAACAGATCTGAACTTTAGGAAAATTACTTTGACAGCTGAATAGAGGGTGGATTAGAGAAGGGAGAGATTTAAAGGAGAGAAAACTTTTAGGAGATTGTTTTACTAGTCCACCTAGTCATCATCTTACTCTACCGGGTCATTGTCCTCCCTCAAAAACGTGCATGTTTTGGGAGGAAATTTTTTTTAAATCTTCATCAGTAAAAGACTGATGAACTTTGACTTAGATGAGAAATTAATAAATTTCTAATTACTTCTTTGAAAGCTGATTCTGCTCAGCAGCTAGCACATACATAACATATGAAGTTAAATGGTATTGCCAATTTTTTAATTCATTCAATTCAGTCATCGTTTGCTGAATATCTGCCTATTTTTATTCAGTGAATAAATTCAGGTCCCAGGATGCTATACAGTTCCACCACCACTAAACACCTTCACACATATACCTTTTACTCTCTTTTCTGATGAGCAATTTATTTTCAAAATTTGAAAGTGCTTATCTTCTTTCCTATGTGAACAGAGATGAGTAGGTGGTATAAAATATCTGGTTTATGGTTGCTAAGGACTAATTTGGTGACAACAATTGAGGAGAAGTTAAAAGAGTTACTGGAAGTAAAGTAAGTAATACATTATCGAGCTCTAGATAAAAGGGATGACTAAAAGTGTAGAATCAATCATAGCCTTGAGAGGTTCAAGAGACCTCAGAGGTCATCTAAATCAAACCCATATCGAAAGAAGAATCTCTGCTAATAACATACTCAACAAGTGATTTTCCAGCCTCTGTGTGTATGAAAACTACCAGGGAGAGGGAAGGCACCTCCCTATTTAGGCAGTTCATTCCAGTTGGGGATACCTCTAACTGTTAGAACACCTGTCCTAATTTTAAGCCTAAATTATTGCCTTGCATCTTCAACTCATGGTTCTTAGTTTTCTCCTATGGGATTAAAATAAAACAAATCTAATTTTTCTTCCACATGACAGCCTTTGACATACCATAACATAGAAATCATGAAGCCCTAAGTCTTTTCTTCTCCAGAAAAAGTGTCCCCAGTTCCTTCAATCAGTCTTTATGAGACATAAACTCTACAATTCTAGATGCCCTTCTCTGGGAATACTCCAACATATCACTATCCTTCCTAAACTGTGTAACCCAGAAGTAAATAGAATATTCAAAATATGATCTGACCAGGGCTATATCTCCTTTTTCCTTGAAGTCATGCATTTCAAGACTGCATTAGCTTTATTGGTTGTCACTTTGCACTACTGACTCATATTGAGCTTACAGTCCACTAAAAATCCCCAGATCTTTTTCAGATGTGGATACAGATAAATTATACACAGATACACACACACATACACATTTCCTCTCTTAGAAATATTAAGTATTTTAAAATGAATTTAGTCTAAAACCGAAGTTTCTCTGATAGAATCTTACTAATCTTTCTTTTTTCAATACCAATTCTGAAAAAAGTGTCTTTCTCTCTTCTCTTCAGATCAGAACAGAAGTGATTGTGATCTGACAGGGCAAGGAGCCCTTGACTGATCCATCTAGGAATAGCAACTTCTTTGCCCAAACTCTGAAGGGAACAGCCACAGGTATACTAGTAAATGTTTAACAACTAGCTCTTTGAAAAGGCAGAGCACCCTTTTAGGACTGAGCTGTATTAACATTTTCTCCATCACTTTCCTAAGTCTAGTCAAACAACAAGACAATATATCAAGCCTTGATATGCAATTTGCTCATTTTCGAAGTGTAAATGTTCACACCAAAAATTTGGCAATTGGCTTTTTTGAGTCTTAAACTGGCTCCAGCACACCTTTTCTGAAGGGATCAGGGGAAAAGGAGAGATAATGATTCAGCTAGAAGCAGCAAGAGGCTACTTTGATTACTTCAATTAATAGACTGACCTTTTTTTTTTCAATTTTTTTTTCCAATTTCCAAGTAGAAAGAACTCTTGAAGGGCATGGTCAAAGAGGGGTTGAATGGTTTAAGGAAAATGATTCTCTAAGGGTGTGCCAAAGGTTGTGACTAATGTTATATTTAATGAAAGAACTATTAACTGAAATGTTACCTAACCTCTAGACCATTACTCCATTTTACCTACTACAGCTTGTTCAAGAATTCTATAAATAGTGACTTCAAAATGACTTCTGTTAGAGAGGTGTCTGAAAACATGAGATGGCTCTTAGCTTGGAGATTTCTCTCCAGGCAAAAATGTTTAGATTGGAAAAAACATTTATAATTAATGCAAAACTATTTCCATCAGGCCTAAAAAAAGAATACAAAGTTTTCTTTCACGCAGACTAATTGTTATCTAACCATGTTCCCCCCAGCCTACATTTATTTTTACATTTAGGTAAACAGCAGAGCCAATCAGGAATAACCTCTAGAAATCTCTTGCCCATTTGAAATTGCATCATTGACCACTCAACTCTAAAATCAAAATGACTGTTTGTAGGTTCTTTCCTCATTTATGGGAAACTTCTAGTACTTAAGATCAAGACTGAGGGAAACTTATGTCCCATTCTTGAGTGCTAGCTATTCTTAAACTTGGTCTTGGGCATCACTGTAGGAATAATTTACTTAGATTTTAGCAAAATATGTAGTAAAATATCTTATACTTATCTCATGGGGGGAAAAAGAGATGTAGAATAGAGAGCAATCTAATTAGAGGAATTTGGAGCTGAATAGGCAAGCCTAAGGAGTAGATTAATGGTTCAGTGTCAAATAGACAGGAATACTCCCTCATTATTGATGTGTGTCCCTGTGCTGTTGCAATTTTTTAAACAATGACTTGGATAAAGACATAGACGGTATCTTATGATACTTGAAGATGATTCAAATTTGGGAAGAATAACTAATACACACTATATATAACAGGACAAAAATATCTTGATAGGTTAGAAAATTTGACTTGTTCGGAGATGAAATTCAATAGGGATAAATATAAAGTCTTTCATTTGGGTTAAAAAGGTGGGAAGATGGTGGGAATAGGATATGAAGCTTTCTCATCCTCCTAATATCCCCCACGAACAACCAAAAATAACTCCATGGAACTGAAGCTAAAAGCGACAAAAGCAGACAAGAGTCAAGAGTAAAGCTGAACAGTCTGAGAAAACTAGGGAGGAAGGTTTCTGACTCCCTGGCCTCAGACCCACCACATTGCCGAAGGAGAATTTCTATATGAACTGAAAAGACCTCCAAGAACTGATGCAGAGTGAAATGAGCAGAACCAAGAGAACATTGTACACTGAAAGTGAAACATTGTGGAACTATCCAATGTAATGGACTTTACTACTAGTAGAAATACAATAATCCAGGATATTCCTGAGGGACTTAAGAGAAAGAATGCTATCCACATTGAGAGAAAAAATTATGGAAGTAGAAACTCAAAAGAAAAACTTACCACTTATCACTTGTTTATATGGATATATGGTTTGAGGTTTCAGCTTTAACTGTTCTATGGTAAATACAAATGGTAAAAATAAATAATGTGGAAATAGGTGTCAAACGATAACATTTGTACATCCTAATGGAATTGCTTGTCGCTTCTGGAAGGGGGAAGGGAAGAGGAGAGGGAAAGAAAATGAATCGTGTAAACATGAAAAAATATTTTTTAATATTTTTTAAAAATTTTAAATGAAAAAAATAATAATAATAGCAGAATTTCATTTTCCCCTCTCAGAACTAGATAAATTTAACCAAAAAGTAAATAAGAAAGAAGTTAAGGAGATTAATAGAACCTCAAATAAGTTAAATATGATAGCTATCTGGAAAGTCCCCACACACCTGCATGAGATTAGTAGTAGATCTAAGCCTGAAATATAATTTCTGATGAAAAAACAATAGCTTAGAAAGCATAAATATTCTGCAAAAGTCTTACTTTAACACTCATCATACTCTTTAATCATCATGGAGAGAATACTACATTCCTGAGGGGTTGTGGCACTAGAAGAAAAATCCCACTGTGTATGACCAAAGTTGAAAGATTTGGTTTTGGAAAGAGTATGGTCCTGACAACAGCTTGCACCTGCTACCTAAGGACCAAACTAACTAAATATAGTAATGTATATTAACTAAAAACAAGATGGGTTAAAGTCATCAAATTAAATGCTTATAGGAACATCAAGAAACACATCTAATATTACATTGCTAGAGCAGCTGTGAATTTTTATTTAAGAAAATAAAGATGGAAAGACATTATTAAGAGCTATAAAGTTGTTTATGCTTATTGACCTAGGGATCCCATTGCTAGAATTAAGCCTTAAGGGCATTATTGAGAAGGTAAAAAGTTGTGTATGTATGAAAATATTCATAGA
Organism: Gracilinanus agilis; assembly: GCF_016433145.1. NCBI lineage: Eukaryota > Metazoa > Chordata > Mammalia > Didelphimorphia > Didelphidae > Gracilinanus > Gracilinanus agilis. The sequence goes on along the minus strand of NC_058134.1, from coordinate 189,344,843 downwards.
AGATTTGTTTGTAATGACAAAATAACTGGAAATAACACAAATGCAATGAATAAGAAATGGCTGCATGGATTGTGATATTTGAATGTAATGGATTGTATTATTTTATTAGAAATGATAAATATTAGAAATATAAAGAAAATAAGATATATATATGAAGAGAAGAAAAGAAAATAAGAAAAATATGTATAATAGTCACAAAATCAAAAAGAAAGTGTTCAAGTAAAACAAATCCAAAGGGAACTCAAAAGCAGAAGATATTTATATTAGCACAAAATATAATTTACATATTTTAAAAGAAATTGTAAAACATGTGAAATTTGTGGTTTTGCACAAAATTTTTTATGTATTTATTTAGTTAAATGTTTGGTGGTGGTGGTGGTGGTGGTTATTAAGTATATAATACAAATAAATAAACATTTGGTTTTAAAACAACTTTATAAATATAAGACAGGGTAACATAATTAGATAACAGTATGGAAGAAAATTCTACAATACTATCAGTCAATCAACATGCTTTTATTAATATATATATCATATGCTAAGCACTGGGGATACAACTGCAAAGAATGCAATTAACTCTACTCACAAGGAATTTACTTTGAGTGTTACTATTGTCATATGAGAAACAGTTTTCCCAATTTCATTTACAACAATGTTGAAACTCTTTTTTTTTTTAAAGAGTCTTGATAGATTTTATTGTGAAGGGAAAAGGTTTTCATCCTGACGTAATACTATTTAGGGTTCACTGGAATAACTAACTGGAAAGGGGAAATGATCAATCCATCATTCTCTCTTATTAGTATTTCTTTAGTGCTAAAAGTGAATGCTTTTCTTTATCAGTGATTGAGGGCAAGGTAATCTAGCCACCAAAAAAAAAAAAATAACTCATATACAAGGCACATAAATCTTGAGGGATTTTATTGAAAGCTATCCTTTTAGACTCAAAAGAAGCCAATGAGGGCTTGAAATGGTGGTGCCAACCAAGGTTCCTCAGTTCTATGTCTCAAATTGGATCTCCTCCAGTTATATGGGAAGGTCAGGAATCTACAGTCTCAGATCAGCTCCTGGCAACAGGGAGGAATTGTAGCTCTTCATATGGTTCATAGTGTTTGTGATAGCACCAAAGATTCACTAAATTTCACTTTTTATTTACAAGAGACCCCATCTCTAATACATGAATGAAATTCATTAGTTTCCTGATTCTCAAGGATTCTAGAGTAATAGCTTCAATGGGATGGTCAAAGTAGGATTGGAATGCTCATCTTTCTTAGAAATCTATTACCTATAGACTCAGGAACTAGAGTGACACTAAAGATTCTTCTAATTTGGCAGAGAAGATAATTATCTATGAAGTCATTATTTTTCAAAATGTAAAGATCTCATCAGTTTAGGAATGTGAAGCAAAATAGTGGAAAGCAATAAATCATGGGAGATAATCAGTATGAACTCAAATTTCCAAACAAAGCCCTTTTAATCTATAAATTACTTGTCTACCATCAAGAGAATAGCCTTCTGTCCTATTCTTTGGTGAGGAGAAAATAGAACCTTTGACTTAAGGAATTTGTAGTTTTCTTTTAATAAATTGTCTAACAGATAATATCAATTCATTCACAATAAAAAGTATTTCCTTTTCATATAAAATCATTAAAAACAATAATTTTGTATTGTATACATTATAAAAAGTATTTTAGTAATTGCAAACCACACATAATATAATGCAATGGCAGACATAATTTAGCTGACACTCATGTCCTTTGGGACCATTATTGGCCACTATAAATTATTTTTAGGTTCTTATTAGTGAAAATAATGAATCTCCAGAAATGGTCACATGTATTCAAATTTGCACCATTTAAAGTTTTAATCATGTAAAACATGGTAATTGGTTCTAGTTCTACCAAAATATGCCGTATACTCAATTTAGTATTATTGTTCTTTTCATTTATATTTTTAGTTATTTTATATAATTTTTGTTGTTTCTGCTTAGTTCATCCTGCATCAATTCTTGTCTCTCCATGATTCACTGAAAACCTTATGTTACATTATATACTCCATTGCATTTATATTCCACTGTTTTTCAGTTAATCCTCAGTTGAGCATTTATTGTTTTTGGTTTTATGCTACCACTAAAAAAAATGCTATCATGAATATCTGGGTATACAAGGGACTTATCTTTCTGTGATTGAAATCCTTGGGGGATACTATCCAACAATAGGATCTCTGAGTCAAAGGATATGAAGGGTTTAGTCATTTTTCTAACAAATTTAAATTGTTTTCCAGAATAGCAGGATAGATGAATAGTTCCACCTAATATATGTGTGCCTCTCTTTCTACAACCTACAACACTAATTATAGCTTTGTAATTTTTGCTAATTTGCTAGATGTGAAATGAAATCTGAGAGTTGTTTTAATCTGTATTTCTCTTTTTTTTCTGATTTGTGGTAATCTTTCATGTGATGGCTAATAGTTTTGACAATTTGTTCATATCCTTTGATCATTTGTCCATCTTCTTGGGCATATATATTCCCTCTATCTCTTAAATATTAGAACTTTATCAGAAAGATATAATTTTAAAACTTTTTTCTCTTACTGATAGCTTCCCTTCTCACCTTGCCTGAATTGAGATTGTTAGTATAAAAGCTTTTTAATTTCATGTATTTGAAATTCTCTATTTTATCTTTTATAATCACTTCTATTCCTTGCTTGGTTAAAAATTCTGTCCCTAGCCACAGTTGTAATAAGTAAACTTCATTTTCCTCCAATGTTTTTTTTATGATGTGATCTTATACATGTTTAGGCTTCATATCCATTTAGAACTTGTTATGGTATATGGTACAAACTACTAGTATCAATGTATTTTTTGTCAAAATACACTCCAGTTTTCCCAGTAGCTCTTGTCAAATTATTGCTCTGACTTGTCCATCATGACTGTGGAGCTCAGCTAGAAAAATTCATACTATCATCCTTCTCAATATTTTGCTTTCATTTGTAATCTCTATGATTAGAATAAGTTACCCAGCACAGAGGAAGAATATTAATATCATTATACCACTAATTGTCTTTGTAACAATTATATCAGCCAAAATATAAAATGAGAACCAAAATGGCTTATCTTCTGAAGCTAAAAGGGATGATCCTTTTGTAACATTATGACCATTATGACATGACCCGATTTCTATTTTTAAAAGATTGATGTTTGCCTGGAAATCTTTGTCAGAGGTGACAGCATTAGTGCTTGCTTCTTCAAGACAATATTCACCACTTGCTATATTAGAAAAAGGTCAGAATACGGTGACTCAGCAACTGTAAATAAATGGTTATGGGGGAGGTGGAGGAAGACAATAAAACAACATACTAAGTTTGGATATAATAAAAATACCCTAAGTCCATTCCCCTAAACATGGGCTGAGAAGAAATAACTATTATTAAACTGTTTTGACATTGAAACAATGCTGTATTTTCAGTACCTTTTTTTCTTTTTATTAAGAAGAGAGTCCAACATTCACATCTAGTGTTTTGGGTCAGAGGTTTATAAGGGATATTTTAAGGATCTAAAGACTAAAGAGCCTTCAGCTTGGGGGAAAAAATATTTTAAAGGATGGATCACAGAAGAGAGAGATTGACAGCAGGAGGATCAGTTGGGAGGCTATTAAAATAACCTGAGCAAAAGATAATGAGACCTTGAATTCGGCTGGTTGTGGTAGAACTGTAAAAGACTGAACAGAAGCAAAAGCTAGAGTGAAGGTAAATTCAAGGGGACTTTTGGTGGGGAGAGAAGGAATCAAAGATAACTAAGAGGCTTAAAGCTGAAGTGTCCAGAACACAATCTTCAAAACATAATAATATGTATGTATCAAAAACTTTTTTCCCCTCTCTTTCCTTCATTTTCCTGGTCTAATATATACTAGGATAACAGAGGCCTTTCCACATTCATCGTCTCTACCCAAGAAGTAGTAGCAACCCTCATATCCCTGAACCCAAGCAGGGAATGACTTTTGGGCATTTGAGAGATAATTGGGGAGAAATTAGAGAATTTTGTGAAGCTTATAAACTTAAGAGTATTCACTAAAAAAAAGAAACATTTTACTTGGGTGTCCAGGAAAAAGAGAACCATAGATTTAAAGCTGGACAGAGCCTCAGAAATCTAGTTCATCTTCTTCATTTCACTAATGAGGCAATTTGAGGCTCAAAAAGGTTAGGTGCTTTACCTAAAGTCATATTAATAATAAAGGCATTCGGCTTTGAAGTAACACTATCCCGATCTAGTGATTTTGACAAATACCTGCCAGAGTGGAGAAGGGGACAATATTTTTGTGAACCAAAAAATGGAGGCTCGCCTGTCTCAAACTTTTTTTTCACTAGGTAAAGGGAAAATTTAGTCTTTTGCCAGAACAGAAAAACTCTGAAGCAGTTCCTCTGCTGCACCTCAATAAGACACCATAATAAAGGAGGCAAAGGGCCAGGAGCATCTATGCCAACCATTGAGAGAATTACAGGAGGAACCAAACACTGAGGAGCTGAAAGAGGTAATGCCCACCAGGAGTCCTTCCTAGAGGCTGAGAAGATTATGATCTGGGCAAGGGTTGCCCATTAATGGTATTGTACACTCTATCAGTTCTGTTGGGAGTTCTCTTTGTTTGATCCAAGCTATAAATATACTTTTTCTTCTTGGAGTTTTATGTGCTTATAAGAAAAGTTGAAAACAAGACATATAATAAAGTTACCATATTTTCCTAGAGAGGGAAATGAGCCAGAGAGATGAGAACTCTTCCACTACACCTGAGACCCTCACAATGTTAATGCCCTTGGACCTCAATGACACAAAAACCTAAAAGAGGTAAACTGAGTCCCGTTGGTGTGATAACAATAGCATTTTTTTCTAAAAGTACATGCATGTGGAGCAGAGTCTAGTCTCAACTGATCAAAGACCAGATGTGGCAGAACCATAATTATAATATCTTTCAGGAAAGGGAGATTTGAGAGACAAACAAAGTCAAAGAAGGGTAAGGGGGTGCCTGGACATAACTCAGATGGCAGATGTTTTGAAAGGTCTGAATGTCAGGTACAGTCTGATGGTGGATCAGCTCTGTGATTACAGACATGCTTCATTCTTCTGGGGTCACCGAAGCACTTTCTCAAGGCTTTACATTGTGTCAGAGATCTCACTCTCCCATCCCTTTCAATGGTTATTGGATTATCTTCCTCCTGTCTTTCTGGGAAGAAGGCAATTCAAACACAAAGTTAGAAACTAAATTCTTTCTCCAATAGTAAGTGAGAGCCTCCAATACAGAGATAATATAGACACAGCTTTTTATTTGCATATAAGATTACAGTGAAAAGGCCATATTTTTGCCTGAAAATCTTAAATTTCCTCTCTCCATTATTACTCTGAACAAAAGATTTCATTTCTTATGATTTGAAAACTTTTTTAAATCCATTCATCTATTAGTGACACATATACATTATATGATATGGTTGTGTGAAATTTTTAAAAAACCAAATTTTTTCATTTATATGCTTAATTTATGTTTTGATATGGGGTAACCAGTGGTATGCAGAAGCTCCTACCTATTAGCCTTTGAGATCCTTTTATCAAATATTTAGTATGAGCAGGTGTACCTTGGAAATTCGCAACTGCAAAGCCAGTGCTTGACCATTTATTGAATTGTCTTCAAGATTCTCTTCTCTTTTCTCTAAATCAGTGATTCCCAAAGTGGGCGCCACCGCCCCCTGGTGGGTGCTGCAGCAATCCAGGGAGGCGGTGTTGGCCACAGGTGCATTTATCTTTCCTATTAATTGCTATTAAAATTTTTTAAAAATTAATTTCCAGGGGGCTAAGTAATATTTTTTCTGAAAAGGGAGCGGTAGGCCAAAAAAGTTTGGGAACCACTGGTCTCACTATTTCCTCCCTCCTTGGACTCATCAGTTCCCATTGATCTAATGTCAATCTTTACATAGATGACTCCTATCTGTAAGCTTAAAAATTAATATATGATAATTCCAAGTATTATATTAAATAAGATTTATTAATAGTAACTTAAAGTAAAAGGAATAAAAAGACAAAAGTACAAGCCAGAGTAAAGCCAGAGGCGCACATGGGGAAAAAGAGCGAGTGGGTGGGGTTACAGCAAACTTATTTACAATATAAGGATGCTACAAAGGGTTTCTGGGAGATGAAGTCCAAGGGTTCAAAATTTCTAGTCACACATATCTATATACCCTACCCTCGTCTTTCTCCTAGTTCTAAGCCCTCATCCCCATTGCCTACCAGACATTTCAACCTGGATATACTAGAGGTATTCCAAACTGGGCATGTCCAAAGCAGAATTCATTATCCTTTCCTCAAAAATCTATCCTTCCAAACTGTTGTGTTTCTGTCAGTCGGCACCATCCTTCCAGTTATTCAGATTGATAGTTTCCATGTCGCTCCCCACTCCTCACTCAAACCCATCCCATATATCCGACCAGTCACCAGATTTTGGCATTTATAACTTCACGTCTCTCACAGCCACCACTCTTGTTCAGACTCCTAACTAGCCTTTCTTCTAGACCTCCTAAGTGCTATACTGTCTTAGCTCATGTCTGGCCATGCCCTTCTCCTTAAACTGCAATGACTCCCTATTACCTCTAGAATGAAATATAAACTCTTATTTCACAATTTTCCAAACTTATTATATATTACTCCTTTATATACTCTCTACAAACTAATCCAACTGGCTTTCTTACTGTTTTTAACTTGCAACAAAACATCTCACATCTTCATGCCTTTGATGCTTTCACCTCTCATGCACTTCCTCCCTTCAAATACTTCTTAGAATCCATTTGGGAGGATATCTAGGTGGCTTAGTGGATTAAGAGACAGGAGGTCCTGGGTTCCAATCTGGCCCCAGATTGGAACTGCCTAACTATGTGACCTTGGGCAAGTCACCTAACCCCTATTGCCTACCCCTTATTGCTTTTCTGTCATGGAACCAATACACAGTATTGATTCTAAAGTGGAAGATAAGGGCTGTTTCTTTTTAAATCCTTGCTTATATCAAGATCCAACTGAAGCACCACCTTTTTCATGATGCCTTTCCTGGTCCCTCCAACAGTTAATAATTCCCCCCATGTTATATGGTTTCTGTTTTAAATATTTTGCATACATATACACATATATTTATAGTGTATGCATACTGTCTTCCCCATTCAGAGACAAACTAACTGAGGGAAAGAACTCTTTCAATTTTGTCTTTGCAATTCAAGTCTAGAAGATTACCTAATAGATGGATTTTGACGGGCTGTTGTCAGTCTTTTGTTTCAGAGTTTGTACCTCTAATTATGTAAAGATTGCATGAAATCCCAACAAGTTAAATAGAAAGTATTGATCAGAACTACATTTTTCTAATGTAAAGTGGTGGTGTTATTTTTTCATTTTCAGCTGTACTCAACTCTTTGTGGCACCACTTGGGATTTTCTTGGCAGAGAATGTAGAGTGGTTTGCCATTTCCTTCTCCAGTTCATTTTACAGATGAGGAAAGTAAGGCAAACAGGAGTAAGGGACTTGCCCACAGTCACACAACTAGTAAACATCTGAGGCCAGATTTGAACTCAGGAAGATGAGTCTTCCTGACTCCAAGTACAGCATTCTCTATTGTGGCACCTAGTTGTATAAAAGTGGTATATTAGAAAATTGCCTTGCAAAGTTATTTGTTTGATTTAAACTAAACAAAGAATTAGTTACAAGTAATCACTTCAGCTTCTTTGATTCACTGGATCATTGAATTCATTGTTTTAGTTGTGCTCTTAAAAATTTTCAAATTCATTTTTAAAAAGTTATCTAGCATATCGAAGATAAGCATTTGATCCTATAAATTTATTTAGCTAATCATATTTTCTCTCATCCAAATAGCTATGCCTTTAATGTGTTCTAAAACAGATAAAAAACATTAACTGTGAATTGCAAAATCCTCTTTTCATAAAATTTGTGTCAGAAATATCAGATTCTTTTTTAAGATCTAGGAGGAGTTATGAAGCATGCAACAAAATATTCCACATGATTCTGCAGCATTTCTATATTAAGTTTTTTCAAAAAGAATGCCTTCCTCCCCTCCCCATCCCCTATTCATCCATCTTACTTATGGTGGATGGAGGTAGCTTTCCAATGATAACATTATAAATTAAAATCTATCTAATCTACTAGAGGTCTTTCAGACTACAACATCAAACTGATGAATTTGTATTTTTTCCCCTGGAGGCAATAGAAAGCCACATCAGGGTTTTGTGCAATAGAATGACATGGACAAATCTGTGCTTTAGGATAAGTATTTTGTGAAGGATGAATTAGATAAGAGAAAGGCAAATAGCAAGAAGGCCAGTGAGAAAGCGAGCATAATAATCCAGAAGAGATCATGAGAGTTTGATTTAGAGTGATGATAATGTTTGGGTAGAGAAAAGACGACAGTGAGAGATGTGGTGATGGTAGAATGGACCACGTTGAGCAATGGAGGTTTGGGAGAAGAGCAAAGGAAAAGTCTTGTCAGCAGTATTAGGGAAAGGATTCCTTTTCATGCATGAGTTGAAGTAGATGGCCACGGAAGTCTGTTCCAACTCTTGGTTTGATTCTGTGTCTCTGAGTCAACGGTGACTCCTAGCTTTTAAGCATGAACCAGAGTTCAGGAGGGAAATTAAGGAAAAATTATGTATTGCTTGAAGAGAGCAGGGACAAGGGAAGTTTTGGTAAGGATGTGGGAATATTTGTGTATGTGTTTATGAGCTCTGTGTGTGTGTGTACTCAAGAGACAGAGAGAGAAACCAATAGATAGAGAGAAATTATAGTTAGATGGGAGAGGGATAAATGAGGCAAGATGGCACAGGGTCAAGGGCACAAGAATGAGGGAGAGGCTAAGACATGACAAGAAGAATAACCAGCTTATCCTCAGATTAAAGGGAAGAATGAAAGGGTGGGTCAAGCTTCAGACCAGCTGAGATGCAGAGAAGAAGAAAATAAAGAATTTGTAGTTTATGAGCTCAATCTTCTCCATAAAGCAGAAAATGAGGTCATCAGGGGAAGGAGGAAAATGAATCAAAAGTGGATTCAAGAGGTAGATAGGTGACTCAGAGGGCAGAGTGCCAAGCCTGGAGTTGGGATATCTGGGTTCCAATCTGACTTCAGACACTTCCTAGCTGGGTGACCCTGGGCAAGTCACTTAACCCCAGTTGCCTAGCTCTTGCCACTCTTTTGCTTTGGAACCAATACTTAGTATTGATTCCAAAACAGAAGGTAAGAGTTTGTTTGGGTTTTTTTTAAGGTACCAAGAGATAAATAGGATTTCTAAGCAATAGTAAAAACCCTGATCATGGTTTAAAACATGAAATTGCATTAGCTAGGTGGCTCATTGGATAGAGCACTTGGCCTGGAATAAAGATGACCTGAATTCAAATCTAGCCTCAGATACTAACTATCTCTGTGACTCTGGGAAAGTCACTTCACTTCTGTTGGCCATAATCCACTAGAGAAGTGAATGACAAACCCTTCCAGTATCTTTGCCAAGAAAATTCCACAGGAAATACAGTTAGCAGCATCACAAAGACACGACTGAACACCTGTCTACATAGTTCTGCTTCTTACAGCTCCACTTACAAGCTCAGGAGTAGATGTGGAGATGACAGAGAGTGGGAATGATCATTAGTGGGGCACGTATTGACAACAGAAAGATGAGGACCAGGAATTCAAGGCAAACACAAGAGTGTCTGGTTGAACTGGTTAACTAGAGGGTTGAGACTGAGAAGGATGAAAAGTATAGCCAGAATAGAGGGGGATTGAAGGATAAAGAGTAGGTTTAAGAATGCGTATACAGGGGGCAGCTGGGTAGCTCAGTGGATTGAGAGCCAGGCCTAGAGACGGGAGGTCCTAGGTTCAAATCTGGCCTCAGCCACTTCCCAGCTGTGTGACCCTGGGCAAGTCACTTGACCCCCATTGCCTACCCTTACCACTCTTCCACCTATAAGTCAATACACAGAAGTTAAGGGTTTAAAATTAAAAAAAAAAATTTTTTTTTTAAAAAGAATGAGGATATGGAGAGGTCGAAGGATAACAGATTGTAATCAGAGAGGGGAATTTCGAAATTCAAGATGATAAATATTGACCAGTTTGGGATGGTGGTGAAGTCTGAAATTCAACCATCCTTGTGAACTGATAACATAAAGTCGGGACTTATAGGACTTAAAGAAGTACTTGAACTGAAAGGCCAGGATGTTGGAATAGTTATGAGCAAGAATACAGACATGAGTATATCCTGTACATCCTTTACAACCAAGGATATAGATTGAAGAAGAAAAACTATGAACCAAGTATTGGACTCATAAGCAAGGCCTGGGTGATATAATTGCATGGTGCAGATTTCAAAAAAAAAAAGATTTCATTGCAGAGGGAGCATCTGGTAGAAGTAATGTAGAGAAGGGATTATGTCAACTTTTCCTCTTAGTTTTCCTTGTTGTTAGGGGTTAAATTTGGCAGGGCAGGAGTTTGATTTTCAAAAGCCAGTGCGCAGTTTATTAAATGCAAAACACTTAATTTATTATTAGGAAAAAATGGGATAGGAAATAGGAAGGAGGAAAGTGAAAGTTATCTTACAATAGCTTGTAACTATACCCCACAACCCAATCCTAACTAAATTTCTCTAAAAAAAAACCCTACTTCTATCTGCCTCAGGGGAAAGGATATTCTGCTAGGCTGGACTCTCCTCTTCATCTGATAATATAACCACTATCTATCTACCTTATCTACTCAAATTAATCAATAATCAATAAGGCTGATAAGGCCTTAAATTCCATTTCTCTGTTTCCAAATAGAGAGAGTGTGTGTGTGCATACACACACCACACACACTCACACACACACATACACATACATACAACAGCAGGGGGGAATCTCTAACTGAAAAATAGTATTGCTTCTTTTCCTCTTAAATATAAAAAAGGAGAAATTAATAAAAACTCTCTTAACACCGTCATGGATCTTGGGAATGGAAAGATAAGCAAGGAATAAAGGCATTGTGGGGAGACACCCAGGCTTCGAAAGCTAGAAGAGTAAAAAATTGAGGGTGAAAAAGAGTTTATTAATCATGGAGGAAAGTACACAAACAGCACCGTTTGAACGTTTGAACGGAGAAAGATAAGGCTTACCTGAATAGCAGTGAGAGTGTGGGAAGAAACAGCAGGATTTTCCTCTCGGGCAGGGCTACATCCTGAAGGACAAGGTCTGTGGAAGCAGGAATAGGAATTTTCTAGAAGAAAGTCTGCAGAGGAGGGAGACACTCAGCACTAAATCAGCCCCAGGTTCTAATTAGAATGTTCTAGTGAAGGAGCTTGTGCTGACGAGGTTTCCCACGTGTTGGCCCCTGAAGAGGGCAGAGGCTGATGGGGCCTGAAAATAAAAGGAGTTTCTGTAGTTTTCATCTCTCTGAGTCTCCTTAGGTCATCGCAGGAAAGTAGGCCTTTTCACACATTGTCAGGCTTTTGTCAGTTTAACATCTCTTTCTGTCTTCAGGCCAACCTTCAGGACAAAGGTGCTGTGAGAGACATTTTCCCCTCATTTCCAGCATCAGAAGAAAGTGGTATCTCTTCTCCCCTATGGGAAAACGTTCAGAAGAGGATGTCTGGCCAGAGAGCCCCACACTTTTAATGTAAAGAAATAGACCCAATTAGGCTGATTATACTTGACAGAGAATTAGGGTTTTTGTCCTTAATTTACCATAAAATTCAATAACACTTTCTCTCTCACTTCCCATCATTATATTGTCAAGTGGGTTTTTGGGGAGTCCCATGTCTGTCCCTGTCCCCTGAGAAGTCACCCCGAGGGCAGGCCCAGACTGACCCATTTCAGACTGAACAATAGATCTTGTAGTACTTGATGATCCCAGCTTAGGTGGGGCTACTAGATCGTCTTAGAAGTTTCTCCTGGGGGCAGCTGGGTAGCTCAGTGGATGGAGAGCCAGGCGATTCAAATCTGGCCCCAGACACTTCCCAGATGTGTGACCCTGGGCAAGTCACTTGACCCCCATTGCCTACCCTTACCACTCTTCTGCCTTGGAGCCAATACACAGTACTAATTCCAAGATGGAAGGTGAGGGTTTTTTGTTGTGTTTTTTTTTTTAAATAATAATAAAGAAAAGAAAAAAAAGATCACCAAGCAATGTTTTAAAATTTAAAATTTGCGGGGGCAGCTGGGTAGCTCAGTGGATTGAGAGTCAGGCTTAGAGACAAGAGGTCCTAGGTTTAAATCCAGCCTCAGCCACTTCCCAGCTGTGTGACCCTGGGCAAGTCACTTGACCCCCATTGCCCACCCTTACCACTCTTCCACCTAGGAGCCAACACACAGAAGTTAAGGTTTAAAAAAAAAAAAATTTTTTAATTTGCCATTTTTAAAGAAAGCATAGCAAAGTGAATACAGAACTGACCTCATTGCCAAGAAAATCTAAATTCAAGTCCTGTCTCTGACATCTACTGACTGTGTGATCCTCACAAAAGTCAATCAACTTCACAGAAGTCTAGTCCTCTAGTCTAGCCTAGCTCAACAGTTCTTTGGAGGCAGATAGAATTCTTTTTCATAAGTCTTTCATAATTGTCCTGGGTTAAATTGTATCGCTAAGTTGTAGAAAAGGTGGTACACTGGTAAAGGGAATTTCTGCACCTAGGATTTTCCCAGTTACATGATAATATATGTAAAACCCAGACCAAATTGCTTACCCTCTCTGGGAGAGGGTAGGGAAAAGAGGGAGGAAGACAATTTGTTTCTTATAACTTCAGGAAACGTGTTGAAAGTAGTTATTGCATGTAATTGGGAAAATAAAATCTCTTTTAATAAGGGGGAAAATGAGATAATCATGTGATTTGTTAGTTTTGTTATTGATAAGGTCAATTATGCTGATAGTTTTCCTAATATTAAACCAGTCTTGCATTCCTGGTATAAATCCCATCTGGTCATAAAGAAAGATCCTTGTAATACATTGCTGTAGTATTCTTTTGCTAGTTTTCTGTTTAAAATTTTTGCATTTATATTCATTAAAGAAAGTGATCTATAATTTTCCTTCTCTGTTTTTGGTCTTCCTGAATTAGGTATCAGCACCATATTTGTGTCCTATAGAGATCTTATTGACACCATTTTACAAATAAGGAAACTCAGGCTCAGAGACATTAGGTAACTTGATCATGGTCATACATCTAATAAGTATCAGAGATGAGATGTGAATACATACCTGGCTGACTCCAGGTCCACCTAATGTCATGTGATCTCCCATTTAATTAGAAAAAGCTATTTTCTGTATCATAATGATAAATTACAACATAATTAAAATTAAGGTGTATAACTGGATCTCAAAAACAAAATAGTCTTGAGACTACTGAATGAAACACTTTTCTTTGGAAATTTGAATACCATGTTAATGAAGAAAAAGACTTGAACTTAAGGCTTGAGACCTTTTACCATAATGTGGCCTTTCCATCTGTTATTCCTTTGTCATCAACCCACCTCCTTTTTCAATTATCCATCACTTTGATGATATCTTTTTATGCTTGCTTTTGTTTTATGTTATCTCAATCCATCATAGGACATATGCTGCAACCTATTTACATCCACCATGAATTTCACCATTGTTCCTAATGTGATTCCTCAGAGATTGTATTATTCCATAATTTATATCTTTATGGCATTACTAGAAGATTATTATTGGGTTTTTTTTAAATATGGGGTTTTGTTTTAGGGAGAAACTTTCAATCAATCATTGAAAAATGGCACAATTTCCCAAATGCAACCAATCCTACTGTCTTATTCCTTTTCAGTTCTGGATATGCTTATAATCCATCTGCAGTGTTTGTCAAAGATACCTGTGCCATTGGCTTATTCTGTGGACTGTCCCTCCATGCATGTCATACATATTCTGGACAATAGGTATTTCATATCTACCTGTGTGACTATTTAGTCTGAACTCTTTCAAATATAGTTCTCGTATTGCAAAGTTCCTGGTCTTGGTGCAATCAGCACAATACAGTCCATATGCAAGAGCAGCTGGAGGACTTCTCCATCTATAAGAAATTTCTTTTGATTTCCACTTTGTTCTGCACATTCTCCATGACAATGGCACATAATTTTGACAAGCCTATCTCTCCTTGTTTTATGCTTCAGTTGATATGAATCATCAGAGTGTCATTAGATAATCTCTGCTATTACTTCTTTCAGGGATGCTTTTATGATTTTCATACAAGCATGATAGATACCTATTGGAGGAGAGCCTTTAAAGCCACAGTATATTCTACCACACCAAAAAGCATATTATCTTAGAATTTCTGCATCTTTTAGTGAATTGTATAACTGTAAAAATGTAATCTCCTGTAAAATATCTATTGTAAGTTTACCTTTTTCCCTCTCATCATTTCATCAAGAACATCCTCGATGCATAAATGTACCATTCCCATGTTTAGTTAAAAAGAAAAATCTGCAGTTTCAATTAAATAATATTAAAAAGCTTTTGAATGAATAAAATCAGTATAGACAAAAGAAGAAGAAGAATGTAGAAAATGTCAGGGGAAAGAATCATTACATCAAACATCTCTAGTAAAGTCTGACATCCAAAATATTTTGATACTAATCTATAAGAATAACGGCCATTTCTCAAAAAATAAATTACCAAAATGATATGAATAAACAGTTTTCTAAATAAAGGATGTAAACTTTCAACAATCATGTGGGAAAAGCACAGAGAAATGCAAATTAAAACCACTCTGAGATGTTATTAGCTCATACCCATCAAGACAGCCAAAGTTTAAAATATATTGAAAGGACTATGGAAATGAAAGTGTGTTTGTACACATCTAAGGAAACTATGAGTTAATTAAAGAATTCTGGAAAATCATTTGAAAACAGATGAAAAAAGTTACTAAAATATTCAGACCTTTTGACTTAGCAACTCCTGACTGGATTTATATCTCAAAGTGGGGTATAAATATTCCTAACAACACTATTCAGGGAAAGGGCTAGACTTGTGTTTTCATTTTTAAAGTTGGTCACCAGGTGAAGAAACTCCTGTCAAGGCTGCTTAGCGCTTTCTCATCATCTTGTAGACTTTCTTAGAAAGTAGGCTAAAACACTAAGAGGTTAAGTTATTTGCCTAAGTCACAAAGCCTCTATTTATTAGGAAGGACATGAAGTCATGTTCCTGGCTCTGAACTCTCTACCTCTACTCCATCCTGCCTCACATGCTTTTTGACATTGGAAAAAAAATAGAATAAAATCATGTGCCCAATGATCAGAGAATGTCTGAACAAATGGTGGCATTTGAAACTTTGAATATAATAGAATATTATTGTGCTATAAAGGATGAATAATTTGAAAAAATATAAGACTTGTATTAACTGAGGCAGAGTGAAGAAAGCAGAATCAAAAGACTATAAAGACAATTGCTACAATAATGTAAATAAAGACAACATTAAAAGGGTATCAAATTAAGGTCAAACAGTGGATAATGTTGGTTCCAGTTTTGGAGAGATGAGGGTTGAAAGTGTTCAGTGGGTAACTCCTTAGGTGGAATCCCTATAGATTCATCTTGACTAAAGCTTATCTAGGACGCCAAGATGTTAAGTAGTTTTTTGTTTTTTGTTTTAATTCAAATAGCTAGTATATAGGAGAGGCATCTTCCTGGTCTTCCTGACTCCAAAGGAAGTACACTAGCTACTATGCCAAATCTCCCTTCCAAATTGCTAACAATTAACCTTCCTTTCTGTTAACAGTGAACTGTCTAAAAAGTTACAAAACATTACAATTGCTATTTTTAGACAGTTTTGCTTTGCTTGTATGGGAAGGCACTGTGGGTGGTTTCCTTCTCAGTCTCAGAATCATAGATCTAATGTGGGAAGGGACCTCAGAGGTCATGTAGTCCAAACCCTTTGCTTTACAGATGAGAAAATTTAGTGGGAAGTGACTAATGGATCAAAAATGTTAATTTTAAAAGATATACTAAGACATGAAAAATTAATAGATGGGAGAAGTTATTGATATCTTCTTGGTCACTGTTCTCAGTAGTTACAACATTGGTGATTATTTTTTTCTAATCATTAAGCATCCTCCCTTCTTTTAGATCTCTTGAGACAAGCCCACAACACATTCAAACTTATTCTCCTTCCCAAAGGGAGTAGTTACTCTGACTATTTTCAGCTGTTCTTATCTTTTTTTTTTCCCTTTCATGTCTTTTCTACTTCATTCGATACAAGGACTACAATAATATTAAGAATCTAAATGTGATGACTCCACAAGCGTTGATGGAAAAGATATTCTGTTCTAAAAATCTTGTCAAATCTTTTCCATTTTTCATTAGTTCAGTGTCCTTCTTCTAGCTTTATCATTAAATGCTCTCAAGATGATCTGGTTTAATTGAGTCTTGTACCAACCTTTCTTTAAAGTCATTTTTGCTTCATTGGCTTTGCACTGTTTTATGAGACAATGCTGCTCATTATTTTCCCCTATCCTCCTTTTTCAAATGAGTTTATATATTCAAAGCTAGTGCTGCCCTTGGCTGCCATATCACTCTGCTTAGAGAAAAGAGATTATATTTGCTCCCTTAGGCATTTTGTAGGCTCCTTTGGCCCTCTCATTGTGGTGATTGTTTTACATCAATTAAACTTCCATTGGAAATGATGATAGTCTGGGCCAGTATGTTTCTTTATGCATTTCTCATTCCCCCAATCATTTTTTTCATTAAACAGATTTGGGTCAGCTTAATAAAATTGTCCTCTTTGCTATCTTGATCCTAGGGTTTAAACTATCTCTTTCTCCTTTATCTAATCCTTTAATTATCTCATATTTTCTCTGGGGAAAAAATGTTTTAGTTTGTCAGAAAATTCTCTGTACTGTTTAGAAACTCCTGATAATTACTTTTAAGAGGGTAAACATCATTGATCTCCTCAGAAGACATAAGGTTCTCTTAGAATTCTTTAGGAGGAGAAGCACTATTATGGGTTCCTTTCAATGGATTTTTTTTTTAACATTTGTCATCTTTTGCCACTTTTTCCATTCTAGAAGCTTCCCAAACGTGGTTCCCCACTCCTTGCTCCAAGAGGCACAAAAATCTAACCAAAAATGCAAAGGAAGCATGTGCTTATATGTCAGTAAGACTACCAGCCAGCAGAGGGAGAAAAGAGAAATACTGTATGATATTTGCACAGGAGCATACAATTAAAGGCATTTAATCTCTAACAGGTGCATGCTTAGACTTAATCAAGACTTTGGGTGAGGTCAAAGGGTGTTACTTATCTTTTTTTTCCTTTATGAAAAGTGACTGCTGTCCATAAGCCTATAAGAAATATTAATTTTAAAAATAATAATAAATTTAATCTTAGCAGAAAATTGGAAACACTTTTCCTGTCGCAGGAGAAAAAGAGTGTGACAGGAAACTCTTCTGAAGAGGTACTAGGTAAGGACTAGATGAACTACATAAAAGGATCTTTTGTTTGTTTGTTTTTGTAATTTGAAAAATTAACAAACCAGAACCAGTGAGAGCTCTCCACAGAAATTAACCAAGTCCTTATTTCCTAAAACTGAATCTGGAAGACCAATAATAGGCTTCCAACTGATTTAATTTCAACCCTTTTTAAAATATAGTCATCTTTTGCCAAAAATAGAAACTAACTCAGGCTTCCCAGAGCTCATGTAGACTGGTTGAAAAATGTTTCTGCCATGTCAGGAAACTGATGTGAATAAAAGCAGCTGAAATTTTAGCCTAGGTTAATGTGATCCATGTCTTTTTTTCTGAGAATTACAGAAGTTCAAAACAAGTATCTTGTGACACCCACAAGTTTAGGCTATATTATTTCAGCTCTCAAAAAAAAAAAGTAACTAGGGTAAAATGTTTGAATGCCTTGCTATGATTGAGCCCCTATTCTGGAACCCTAGATTGAGTGGGTTTCATTCTATTTTGCTAGTCACTAAACCTAAAGGTTCTTAGGCTTGATTTTTCCTGCTAAAGCATCTGGTAATATAAAGGGTTACAGGGAATGATGTCATTTTATGTTTTATTTGTTTAATTGCCTATTGTGCGGCCAAATGTACTAGCAGCCAGTGTACTCACTTGAACTCCTTTAACTCTGGGGCTGGGGTTTTGGATTTCTCTTTCTCCTTTCTTTCCATTTGGTAAGGCCATTACCATATGCTCTCAGGATAAGCCTTTCTAAATCTCTCCATACATAATATGTACATTAGGCTAATTGTCCTGTGGAAATGGAAGCTGCTGCCCATTAGAGCTGCCAGTAATCAATTGCAACACAAGAATCAATCTAAGTAGAAATCAATATGCCCAGGAAGGAAGGTAGGTGGAAACTAGTGTCAGAGAAGTTTTTCAGAGAAGTCTAGCGACAAAGGCTAAGTGGGAATTGGGAAATAGCAGCGTTATTAAAGCTATCTCTACATGAAATACAATGAAAGTGAGACCAGAACAGATGCCATAAATAATAAACGCCAGAAAAGTTTGTACATCAGCAATAGCTTCGTGAAGAAAAACAGATTTAAAAGACTGAAGAACTCTATCAATACAATAACTAACCATCAATTCCAAAAGAAGAACAATGAAGCATGCTACTCACCTACTGAGAGATGGGTGATAACCTAAAGGTCAAAAATGAGACACATTTTTAGATGCAAAAAAATAGATGGATTTGTTTTGCTTGGCTGCTTATTGGCAACAGTGATTTTTTTCTTTGTCTTTTTAATTGGAAGGAAGGAGCACCTAGCAGTAGTGTTGCCAAAATAGAAAAAAAGGAAGGAAGGAAAGGAAAGGAAAGGAAAGGAAAGGAAAGGAAAGGAAAGGAAAGGAAAGGAAAGGAAAAGAATCTTAATAAAATGCTGAGAAGAAAGAAAGGCCATGAAGAAGCAAAGAAGAGTTTTGAAAGTTTCAATTTGAACTTAAATATTTAAAAAGAAAAGCAAGCAGTGCATAATAAAAATTTGTAGTTTCATGTACAATTTTCTTTTTCTGTTTTATTATGTATATAGAATTTTATTTGATATTTGTTGAATTCAGTATAAAAATAAAATTAATGAGCAAATAAATGTTTGCTATGTGCCATGCACCATGCTAAGTTCTTCAAATGCAAAAACATAAATACAAACAATCAAAATATAGTTTTATAAATACATATTTCTTTTTGTCAGATGATGTCTCTAGTGCAAAGAGGGCAGGAAGTGAGGGAAGATACCTGGGAATTTTAATGTAACAAGCAAACACAGTGGACTGAGAGCCAATCCTAGAGATGGGAGGTCCTGGGTCCAAATTTGACTTTAGATACTTTGTAGTGACCCTGAGCAAGTCACAACCCCCATTACCTAGACCTTACTGCTCTTCTGCCTTAGACATATATATATATATATATAGTAAGTTTTAAAATTAATATTCAATGCCTCCAAAATATGATATTTATAAGGATTTTATTAAAAGCACAGGGAAAGAGTCCCAACTCACCCTTACCATGCTGCCTCCTCTCCAAAAAGCCCCATCACCATGCCCACAACAACCATATCAAAACAGCCCTCAAAACCCACAACCAATAGGAAAAGGCTTAAGGAATTATGAGTATGGTGAAAAGGAGTTTGGGTAATGTAGTTTAAAGGGGTACAAGGTCTTTTCAACTTTACATTCCCCCCAGTGATCCTTTGGGAGTCTCCCCAATAGATCATGAAAACATAATCAAATTAAAGTTTACAATAATTCAGAGATAAAAGGGAAATAAAAGGGAGAAAGAACAAAACCAATGTTCAGAGCATTGACAAAAGCCATTTAGGGGGCAGTCCCCTTTTCTGGCATAAAGTGTCCATTCAAAATAAATACATTCAACCCCCCCAAAGTTCAAATTCGCCATGTCTCGAAATTCACTCTGAATCTTTTGGTGCAGTGTGTGGTCTCTGCATGCATCTTCATGGCATCTTCTGGATTCTGGGAGATAGTCTTCTGTTCTAAATTAGGATCAAATTCAAGTCCAAATTTACAGAAATAACATAGTCCCCCAGAGGAGAACAACTTTACATTTTCCCCCCTGAGGAAAATACAGGGATATACATGGGAATCACACAGGAATACATGGTCAAGGCATAAGGTTTATGAATCAATTCTCAAAACATCAAAAAGTCCAAAGAAAAATAAAAAGGAAAAAAGAAAAAAATAACCTCTGAGGAAAATACAGGATATTAAAAAAAAATATGAAAGGAAAAAATTCTAGGAACAAGAAAAAGGAAAAAATTCACAAATCAAAGCAGGTTCCTGTAGCAATCCATGTCCCATAAGCTTTGAAACAACAATCACTCACTAACCCAATTTTAGCAGCCTGGACTACAGTAAGTTGTCACACCATGAAAGAAATGGAAAAAGGAGACTAGATCTCAAGACAAATGGGAAATAGAATTTCCCGGCACAATACTTTTCTTCACTTTCAGAGATAATGGAGCCAGAACAATTCGATGTCAAGTACTTGATATCAAGTGCGGTACAAGGAAGTCCTACATCTTAACATAATGCTAAGCGTCGCGACCTCGAGTCTCACACAGGATCAAGTCTTTGCGTAGAATGTCATCAATCCCTGTAGGATTAGTTTGGTCTCTTTCCTTCATGTGCTCATTTGCACTTTGCAGGTCAAAAATTCTGTGCTCCTTTGTGGTCCGCCTCTCCAAAAAGCCCCGTCACCAAGCCCACAACAACCATATCAAAACAGCCTGTGAAACCCACAACCAGTAGGAAAAGGCTTAAGGAATCATGGGTATGGTGAAAAAGAGTTTGGGTGATATAGTTTAAAGGAGTACAAGGTCTTTTCAACTTTAATATATATATATATATATATATATATATATATATATAT
>NC_058134.1:189311423-189321376 GCF_016433145.1 Gracilinanus agilis | reverse complement strand
GAGAGAGAGAGAGAGAGAGAGAGAGAGAGAGAGAGAGAGAGAGAGAGAGAGTTAGTTTTGATTCTAAAACAGAAGGTAAGGATTTAAAATATATATATATGTAATATATATTACATAAATATTTCCTTGCACTGAAGCTTACCTGTGTGTACTTCAAAATGTACAGAGGTAAATCAATATGAAGCTTAAATTATTTGGACTGGGCAAGAATTGAATAGGAGGGGAAATGCACTAACAACTCTGAGATTAGGAAAAGCATCATAGAAAAGTGAATATTTGAGCTGAGCTTTGAAAAGAGCTAGAATTCCAAAATGCCAAAGTGAAGATGTAAAGTATTCCAGGCAAGAGGGAAAGACTGAGCAAAAGCCTTAAGATAGAATGTGATATATGGAAAATAGTAAATAGGTCGTCAATTTGTTTAAAATATTGAATGCATAAAGAAGGAACAATATGAAGTAAGTCTAGAAATGAAGGTTGGAATAAGATTTTTTTAAGGACTTTAAATACCAAACAGAAGAATGTATATTTTATCCTAGAGTCAATAGAGGGCCACTTATTGGTGATTCCAGAGCAACAGAGTGACTTGAGTTCTAGGTATGTCAATTTGGCAGCTGGATGGATGAGAGAAGGAAGAAACTAGAATCAGAGAAACCAATTAAAAGGCTATTGTAATAATCCAGAAAAGAAGTGATGAGAGACTGAAGATAGCTGATAACTATGTGAATGGAAAGAAATGGATGTGTCCAAGAGATACTGTTGAAGTAGAATAGTCAAAAATTATCAATACATTGGATATTGGAGGATATGAGTGAAGGAGAATGAAGAATTGAGGAAGGCTCCAAGATTGCAAACTTGGGTGTCTAGAGAAATAATAGAGCTCCTGAACAAAAAATAAGGAAGTTAAGAAAAAGATGGTGAAGATTGAGTTCAGTTACAGAAATGTTGAATTGAGATGTCTATGGGACATCCAGGTTGACTGGTTCAACAGGCAGTTGGTGATACAGAGTGGCAGTTAGAATGATGAGGTCTGGATCTGTAGATATACATATGTATATTTGCCTGATATATATGATATTATCAATATATGAAACTCATAGGACTTGTTTCCTTTCCAAATAAGGATAGGCACCTTCTATGCAATTTAAAGTGGTACTGCAAAGTTGAGATATGCCTGGGATCAAAAACTAGGTCTTCCTGATAGTTCCTCATCTATTACCATTCTGGCTCTCAGTCATCTATAGAGAGATGATACTTGGACACTCAGAGAAAGGTTGATAAGATCATCAAGAGTGAATATAGAGATATAAGGGAAGAATGCCCAGGACAGAGCCCTTCAGCACACGTACATGTATGATGCAGGACATAAATGATGATTCAGAAAGGAAAAGAAGCCAAACAGGTAGGTGGAAAAACAAAAGAGAGCAGTGTCACAACATTCCAGAAGCTACTATCCATAAGGAAGAAGTAGTCAGCAGTGTTAAATGTTGCAGAGATATCAAAAAGGATGAAGACTGAGAAACTAAAGGACTGTAACTATGAAAAGAAAAATCTAGTCTGTTAGTGGAAATTGAGAAAATGGAAGAAAAAATTATGGATGATTTTTTTCTACTGGTTTCTCTGTGAATAGGGAAAAAAGATATGGTAGCTTTTAAGGAACAGTAGCATCAAAAAGATTTTTAAAGATGAGAGGGGGCTCAATGTTTGTAAACAGTGATAAAGGTGCAATTAGGTAAGAAGAGGTTGAAAACAAAGAGAGAGAATGATTGATTCCTAGAATGGTTGATATTAGGGGCACATTAGTGGACTTTATCAAAGAGAAGAACCAACTCTTCTTTAGACTCAAGCAATGGGGAGAAAAGGAGATTGCATTTACATGGGGGTTTTAGATATGGAATAGGAGAGACTAGGCAATAACAGAGTAGGAAAGTAGGAAAGGAAGGAAGAGGAGAGAAAGTTTGGAGCAACCATTGTGAAGCATGATTAAATCATCAGAGGGAAATTAAAGGAGCACGAGGCATCAACAAGAACCCAGTAGAGAGTAAATAATGTAATGATGGAGTAAACCAATCAACATGAAAATATAAATTCCTTCATTTAACATCCAACAATACATGACTAGAAACAGAGAAGATAGGACATGGGAGTAGCACAAGCTTCACCTCTGGCTAGATGTTACTGGTTCAGTGGGGCAGGAGATTCAAAGGAGGATGTTGTATACCTAAAATAGCTAACTAAGAGTCAAATACATTTTAGGGAAGGAAGTGAGGACTGAGCATGAGTGATGGACAAGGAGAATAAGGACTGTGGTGTCCATAAGTAAAAATGAGAATGAAGAATTGATTTTGAAGATTCAAAATGAGGACAAAAGCAAAGATAGGAGATTTTGATCAGAATAAGAATCATGTATCATAGAGGTGATTTTGAGATAAAGAATATGACCATGAGTAGCAAAATAGGAGTAAAGGTATAAAGAACAGTACTGAAGGAGGATGATGAATGATGAAGCAAAAATGTTTGTGCGGACACTAATGTATATATAGGACAAGAAAAGTCCCTGAGTGTGAAGGAAGAAAAACGGTGATCCAAGTGCTCATCTCTTTAAGAAAAGAAAAATTACCTGGAAGCTGGTCCTTAAATGTGACAAGGATCTGGATAGGACATGGATATAGGACAAGTTCTACTTAGCTGTAAAATCTCTCATTGCTTAGGGTCAGATTAGGAGTTTGGGATAATAATCTTATTTATGTAAATTCAGCTTTAGCTCTGATTATACTGCTACAGCGTTACAGGAAAGAATGAAATTTCAAATTAAATAGTCAATGTCTAACAGACAAAATTGTAAGGTAAATAAAACAACAAAGAAAACTTAAGCAGTAATATTATTTATGATCCCATCCCTATTTACAAATGAGTATCTTCTCTAGTTGAAATCTCATTCAGGAGTGAGGAAATTCTTTCCAAGGCTATCAGATGAGATGTGTTACAGAATTATTCTGCAACTTCTCTCAATTTCAATAGTTGTCATGGAGATCTACTTATTTGCAGACATTCACCTCTTTGACTCCAGAGGCCATCAGTATTCTACTTTGAGTCTTAGATTCCAGGTCATCACTGATGACTCACCCATAGGACTCTTCTTCCTTCTCCTCACTCCACCTGCAACTCAGTTTCTGCCTCTATCAGCCTTTGTGTTCTAGCTGCGCTTTTTTTAAATTTCCAGCCTGAATCTCTAAAAGCTCCCCACCAAAGGGAATCTTTGCCCCATGGCACCATTGTTCTTGTATGGGGTGAGTATTGATGGTGAGGGTGGTGTATCTAGACTTCCCGCCTTGTTAGCTTTCAATGGGCCAGATCAGCTATTTCTCACCCCCCACCCCAGGGAAGACCTATGAGGGAATAAACTCAAAAGGGTTCCCAACTGGCAAAGCTATAGTGGGAATGCTGAAAGAAGATGTTTGGGGTTCAGTTGTGACCCTAATGGGTTGGATCCCACCCTCAGAGCCAGCCCTGTTGAGACAACCCCCCCTCCACTCCTAAATTCAAGTTAGCTTTTGCCCATCAAGATGGAGTCAGGTAATGGTCTTCCCCTTAGCCACAAGATCAGTCACCTCCCCTTCCCCAATGTAACTATTTCAGACTCTAAATATCAGACTATCAGGGTTTTATTAAAGGATAAATTAAATTCAGGGTACAGGGGGAAAAGGTATAGGGGAATCAAGGAAGGAGGGAAAGGATGAACTTCACTATCAGCTATGTCTTCTCCCCAAGAGAGCAGCTCTGGACTTCTTCTGTAGCTTGGACACAGAAGAACAAAAAGCATACTGACTCATTTTCCTGACCCAATGAAGAGAGATGAAGGTGAGAAGAGAGGTAATATGGTAGAGGGAAGCAGTCTCTGAAGTCATTCCTCATGAGCATGTGTAGTATGCCATGGATGCAATTTCTTATTGGAAGTGGAAGAAGCTCAAAAACCTCTTGAGTGGCTATGTCTGAAAAACTGGGAGAGGGAGCCAGAAATCATTCAAAAGATGTTAGATGACCTAGATTTTTTCTTTTGGATTGGCCACTTTTTTCAGCTGATTTCTTCCTGGATAATGGGGTCTGGTGAAAATTCTGTAAGGTAAGAGGCCTTAGAACCTCTCCCTCCTTATGAGAAAGAAAACTAGCCATGCTTAGAGGAAGAACTGTGGGAGGAGAAAAACAGAAGAAAAACAACTGCTTGAACACATGGGCTGATGGGGATATTATTGGGGATGTAGACACTAAACGATAACTCTAGTCCAACTATCAATAATATGGAATTAGGTCTTTATCAATGATACATGTAAAACCCAGTGGAATTGTGCATCTGCTAAGGGGGGGGGCGGGGCTAGGGGAGTTTGGGGGAGAAGGAAAGAACATGAAATATGTAACTAGGGGAAAATACTCAAAATAAAAATTAAAAAAAAAAAAGAACCTCTCCCTCTCAGGTTAACATGACCTTACAGGCAAAGCCTCAGTTCTTTGCCTCAGCATTTGTTCTTTCATTTTAAATGAAAGAGATTCATCTGGAGCCTATGATCACGTGTATTTCCAAAGGTCAGCAGGCTAAGCCAAACAAAGTCCAGGAGTAAAGAAGTCAAGTCCAAGACAGTTTTTTTGTGCTGATGCCTGAATGAGCATCCTTAAAGAACTCAGCCCACCAGAAACCAAGAGCAGAACTTTGGCAGCAATGCTTCATTTGGATATTAACTTGGTGGGAACAATGCTTTGTAGAAACTACATTAAGACTGAATCCATCCTCCCCAGAGATTAAGATGATATGGGAGGAAATGTGTCTCCCAAGGTGTTGGGGGTGAAATATTTATATTACTGTTCTCACTATATCTTTGAAGTAAATATCCCTTTGTAACAATTAATTGATGCTAAATGCTTAAATAGAACTAGGGGCTAGATGGCTGACAGTGAAAAGACAACACCTGGAATAGAGGCTTGAGCAGATAGCATTAGAGAAGATATTTCAAGGTATCCTCAAGGGTACCCCTAGAATTTTTTTAACTACCTTCCATCTTAGAATCAATACTGTGTACTGATTTCAAAGCAGAAGAGCAGTAAGAGTTAGGCAATGGGGGTTAAGTGACTTACCCAGGGTCACACAGCTAGAAATGTCTGAGGTCACATTTGAACCTAGGACCTCCCATCTCTAGGCCTGACTCTCCATCCATTAAGCCACCCATCTGAACCCCACCCCCCCTCTTCCAGACTCTTAAGAAGGAAATATAGCCAAGCCTTGTTCTGGGAGAGAGAGGCCAAAGAAATACTCACTTGGAATACTATTGTGCTCAAATGAATAAAGAACTGGAGGAATTCCATGTGAGCTGGAATGACCTCCAGGAATTGATGCAGAGTGAAAGGAGCAGATCCAGGAGAACATTGTACACAGAGACTGAGACACTGTGGTACAATTGAACATAACGGACTTCTCTAATAGCAGCAATGCGAGGATCCAGAGCAAGGCTGAGGGAGTTATGAGAAAGAAAACTAGCCACATTCAGAGGAAGAACTGTGGAAGGAGAAACACAGAAGAAAAACAACTGCTTGAACACATGGGCTGATGGGGATATTACTGGGGATGTAGATACTAAACATTAACTCTAGTCCAACTATCAATAATATGGAATTAGGTCTTGATCAATGATACATGTAAAACCCAGTAGAATTGTACATCAGCTAAGCGGGGTTAGGGGGTTTGGGGAGAGGGAAAGAATATGAAACATGTAAATATGGGAAAATATTCAAAATAAAAATGAAAATGAAAAAACAAATACTCACTATAGGCAAATTTTTAAAGTATTGCAAATATTGAAGAGGAATAAGATGCAGTATCTTCTAAGAGAAACCAGAATTCTGTGAATACAAGAAGATGAGTGTAAGAAGAGGTCTAAAATTAAAAGAAATTTTTAAAGCATAGAATATGAGGTTTATAATAATCATATCAGAAAGGAAAAGAAAAGCAGTATGGGGACTCAGGAAATGTACAACTGACGTGGGTAGGGGTGAGATTTTGGTAGTCTGGTGCCCAGGTCATTTTCCCTTAAACAAATGATGTCTCAGAATCATGAGGAAGAAAAGGTGAGAATTTGCTAGAGGAAAGACAAGGTAATGAAGGTTTCCACCCTCAAGAATCCTGGAATAGTGAAAGGTGGTATCGGTTTGTTCTCTCAAACTCCAGGGCAGAAGGGAAATTAGCTTGGTTCTACGTCTATTGGTGCCCGGCCACGTTGCTAGAGATCTGACTGAGATGATCCCTACAGATGCTGAACTCTCATTCAGCACCAATTCTTTTCTACCATTCCAGGTTGGTGAAACAATGGACATTCAGAAAAGGCTCTGCAAATGGTGTATGAACTTTGCTTCTGGCCAGCCCTGCTATCTAAGGGTCTGCTCCCAAGGTCTTGGCCATAAAAAGCCTCATGTCTAAGCTCCCAACCTGGGTCTTGGAGTTGAGAGGCTTGAAGTAGAAATGTTTGATATCATGGGGGCAGGGGCAGAGTGGAGGTGTAGGGGGGAGCCTAAGTATAGGAGTCCAGGCATATGCTGATCTTGATAATATTTTAAGAGTCAGCTTTTTGAGCACCCCTAAAATATTATCAAGATTAGTATATGCCTGCACTCCTTCATTAAGGAAATCCTCATTTTCTCAAACATTTTGGGGAAAAGGGGTAGAGTAAAGAGAACGCTCATACTCCTCACATTCCAGTGCCTCCTGGAATACAGATTTCCAGATCTAGTCTATGAGTGGTAACAAAGTTCTTAAGCTGTATTGGGGTAACATAGGGTCAAGTAAATTTGGAGCCACAAATTTCAGGGCAAAGTGGCCTCTACACTCAGTCCATAAAAAAAAAGATTGGGAAGAGGGCAGCCAGGTGGCTCAGTGGATGGAGAGTCAAGCCTAGAGATGGGAGGTCCTAGGTTCAAATCTGGCCTCAGACCCTTCCTAGCTGTGTGATCCTGAGCAAGTCACTTAATCCCCACTGCCTAGCCTCTTCTGCCTTGGTCTCTTCTGCCTTGGAACCAGTACACAATATTGATTCTAAGACGGAAGGTAAGGGTTTAAAAAAAAGGTTGGTTTGTTTTCCAGACATTCTATAAGTTGAACAAGTGAATTAGAGAGAGGAAGGGTAGATAATAATACATGGATGTAAAGGAGGAAATTTCCAAAAATAGTTTCCAATTCCTAATAGTAAAAGAAAATTATTTTGCTGATTTTACTCCAAAAAATATAGATTCATTTTTAAATCATTCAAGGCATGGTCTGAACATGAGCTAATGAAAGAGATACAAGTGGAAATAGGTCGTTCAGATACATTTGCAGTACTTTGGTGAAATCTCCTTGAAATCATAAATCTCTTTTATAACTAATTTCATAGCATCCCAACAAAAAATATTGATTCTGTTGGCAGAATTCTGTTAGCAGAAGCAGTAGACAGGACCATTTTTAAAACTTCTAAGTTCTGATCCTAGAGAGAGGATGGACAAAATGGAAGAGGTATAAAGAGGCTAGAAATTGCCTTCTGTTTTGAGTCCCCCTCATACGCTACAGCTGTGCTCAGCTGCCATTTACACTGAGACTCTGACAAGAAGCTAATTACCAATCAAAGGCAGTTTAGCAATCTAGGCTGATCTCCAGAGGAAAAGGCCAGATGTCTGCTGTACATAATAAAGCCTTCCTCAGGAGGCCCCAGCAACTGAGTTCCCTGAAAGGCCAGCCGATATCACCTACAGGTAGATAGAGTCGGTTAGCAGTAGAGTTGGCCACAAGATCTGCCCAAAAAGGATTGAGAGCTAAAGATTGGCTTTTTGGCAAGTATAATAAGAAAGAAAAATTTCATAGTCACCAGCATAAACCGATGTTATTTATCTTTTCTTCTATGATCAAACGACTTTCTGGACCAGCCCATTACAGATGCTGCTGCTTCTCCAAGATCACTGGCACCCTGTCACCATACACATCCCCAGACCAATAGACCTCCTGCAACAGAGCTTGAGATGAGAAGACCAGAGACAAAATCAGACAAAAAGCATTCTACTCACCTGCCTTTATCAGCAGAGTTCTTCCCACCCACTGATACTTAGCCTAGACTCATTTCCTAGTACTTATCAAACTTCTAGATCCTTTGAACCATTATGATACTCCCTTTCCCTGTGATATTGAACCCCAGATTACCAAATTCTGGATCCTTTTCCTGATTAATCACTCTCTCATTCCCATTCATCCAACTCTACCCCAACATATACCAGGTCCTACTGTAAATCTACATCCATTTCAATACATCCTTTGGTACTTCCACACTGATTAACAAACTTTTTTTTTCTTTTTCTTTCCTTCTCTCTTTCATGTTCCTTCCACCTTCTGACACTTGATGAGACCTGAATCTTAATAATAATGATAATAGTTAGCAATTATGTAGTACTTTAAGATTTACAAAGCACTATAGATATAGGTTGTCTCATTTGATCTTCACAATAATCCTATGAGATAGGTGCTATCATGATTCCCAACATCTTGGTGTGTAAACTGAGGTTAAGAGGAATTTAGTGACTTGCCTAAGGTCACACAACTACTAAGTATTAGGAACAGGGTTTGAACTTAGGTCTTTCTGACTCCAAATCCAGCATTCTTACCCACTGTGCCATCAAGTTGGCCTCTTTCTAGATAACACAGCTTCCTAACACCTCCTTTCCAGTACTGGTTGTATCTTTTCTCCTGCCTACTGATCATTGATACCTTATTCCTCCTTGCCACTTCCATTCTCTACCTCTGTCTCATCACTCAGATGCCTTTCTTCTTTAGAGTTACTCTGTCCAAATCAGGATCCAGGTAACTGTTATCTGCTGATCCTCAGAACATCCTCTCCACCCCCCACATTATTCTGTAAATTTAATTCTTTGTTTATAACCTCACTTTCCACCTCAACTCCTGCCCTCATATTAAGAATTTCAACATGTAATTCTTTTGAATACCCCACCATCCAAGTTCCTCAATTTGCTCCTCTACTCACTTCAGTTGTTCATTGAGATGGTCTAACATCTTGCCCATAACCCATACATGCTCTTCTTCTGTGATCAAAAACTCTCAAATCCCATTATGGGATCACAATCTCCTATCATTCATTTTTTCCATAAATTACTGGAACAAGACAATTCTTCACCATAAGTATGCTGTATAATCTTTACACCATCAGTAATTTTCCAGACTGTTACCCTCGCCATAGATGCATGCTTTTGCCCTGGTTATATTCTGCTTCCTTCCCAGACTTGACCCCTTAATAAATTAATTCAACTCTGTGTAATACTCTCAAATGTCTTGCCTGCTCATTCATCTCATTACTGTTTACTCTTTGATAAAAAAAAAAATCTCATATTATTCCCACCATCCACCTCTGTTCCTGTTAACATTCTACTGAACAAAACTGAAGAAAGGCATGAAACCCTGCTGATTGGGTCCTCTATAAATTCATGCTACCTAATCCAAACTGTGCTCTCACTTTAGCAAGGCAAATTCTTTATCCCTCCCAAAATAATTTTCAATCTTACTCCGAAATGACATCTCACTGTCTTTTTAGCCTTTCAATATGCTTCCAGTCTCAGCACTCATCTAAAACTATTCTCTCTAAAGGTATAATCTCAATAATCTCTTAATTACCAAATTAATACTATATCTTTTTCCTACAATTCATCATTCTCTACCCATCTATTGTCTTTAACACTGTTGCCCACTCATTTCATGGGGTTTTTTTTCCTCTCTGCATTTTCATGATATTGATCTTAATTAGTTCTCCTTCCTAGCTTACCATTCCTCAGTTTCCTTAATAGGCCCATTATACATACAGGTTACACACTAATTGTAGGTTTACTCTCAAGGCTTTCTTCTAGGCTTTCTCTCTCTCTCTCTCTCTCTCTCTATATATATA
>NC_058134.1:189258462-189308423 GCF_016433145.1 Gracilinanus agilis | reverse complement strand
TGTATATATATATATATATACACTCTCTTAGTGATAATACATATATAACCCAACGGAGTTGCTTGTCAGCTCTGGGATGGAAGATGGAAGAGGGGAGGGAGAGAATATGAATCATGTAACCTTGGAAAATACTTAAATTTATAAATTTTTAAATAAACTTAAAAAAATAATTTTTAAATAAAGTATATCATTATTTATATACTATCTTACCCATATCTACATTCCCAATTGTAGTTTCTTTCTTTAGCTTCAGGACCACATTGCCAAGGGTCTAGTGGACATTTAAAACTATTTGCATTGTAATATAATTGACAATAATCATCAAAACAATCTTCTACTGGCTTAAAAATAGAATAGTGGATCAGGGAATAGACTAAGTACACAAAATTTCATAATAAATTACCATGGTAATTTAGTGTTTGATAAATCAAAAGATCCAACTTTTGGGGACAATAATTTACTGTTTGACAAAAACTTTTGGGAAAATTTGAAAATGAAATTGCAAAGCCTGGGAATAAACCAACATCTCACAACCTATATACCAAGATAAGGTCAACATGGGTATATAAAGAGTGATACCATAAAGAAATTAGAGGAATATAGAATAATCTACTTGTCAGATTTATGGAGAAGGGAAGACTTTAGGACTAAACAAGAGAGAGCTTAATAAAATGTAAAATAACTTAAATTGTATTAAATTTAAAAGTACAAACAAAACAAATGCAACCAAGATTAGAATGAAAGCAGATAGCTGGGGCACAAGGGGGAATGGAATTTTCAAGTATCTCTAATAAAGGACTAATTTCTCAAATATATAGAAAACTAAGTCAAATTTATGAAAAGAAAAGTCATTTCCCAATTGATAAATTGTTAAAGAATAAGAACAGGCAATTTTCAGATGGAGAAATAAAAGCCATCTCTATAGTCATTTGAAAAAATGCTCTAAATCACTCTTGATTAAAGAAATGGAAATTAAAACAAATCTACAGTACCACCTCACATCTATTTGGTTAATATGACAGAAGAAGAAAATGGTGAATGTTGGAGATAACAGGAAAACTGGGACACTAATACACTACTGAGAGAATTGCAATCTGACCCAACAGTTCTGGAGAGAAATTTGGAGCTATGCTCAAAGGAATCTAAAATTGTGTATACTCTTTGATCCTTCAGTACCATTACTAGGTTTATCACAAAGAGATCAAAAAAGAAAAGGAAAGAATCTAATTGTACAAAAGTATTTACTGCAGCTCTTTTTTGTAGTAGCAAAGAATTGGAAATTGAGAGGTTGTCTATCAATTGGGGAATGGCAGAACAAGTTTAGGTAGGAGAAGGGTACACATCTAACCTGTGATATAAAAAAAATCCTTAAATATTTTATTGATAACTCTAACCCAATTCTGTTGATCCAGATGGAAATAAATTACATTGCCAGAAGGAACCTAGAAAGCACTGCAAAAAAGATTACAAGTTTTAGTTAAGAAACTAAAGACCTTAGGGCATCAGGTGGTACTTTAATTACAGCTACACCATAGAGACAAGAGATTCAGAGAAGAGAGTCAGATTTGGGAAGTGAATAACTGAGTAAGAAGATGATGTGTGGGATTTGGATTTTATGGACCATGGCAAAAGTTAGAGGAATGACAGGCTCTTGGCCAAGAATTACATATGCCTAATAAGGATTGGTACGACTATGCCTGGAGTCTTGCAAATCTAATCAAAAGGATTATAAACTGAAACACCTTAGGGATATAGATGGTATTTTCATTACTGTTTTCAATCAAAGGCACAACATTGATGAAAAAATATCAAAAAAGAGAAGAGAAGTAGAAAACTGCTTAGCTGTGTCATCCTGGGCAAGTCAATTAAACTCTCTGAACTTCCATTTTTTCAACTGCAAAATGGGGGTAATAGATACCCATGGTATCTATCTTATGTGTTCTAGTGAGACACTAGAGGGATAACATTTGAAAAGTACTTTGAAAACTTTAAAGGGATATGAATAGGGACAGGATTTGTGATTTCATTTGGGATAGAGAACTCCAAAAAAAAAACTTTTAAGTAATATCTGTGTGTGTGTGTGTGAGTTACTATTTTTAGTTTGTCTTGTAGTAGCAGAGATCTCATCTAAAGCTCATATTTTACTCAGCCCCACCTTTAATTCAATTCAACCTCCGTACATCAAATGTGAAATATCTGCTCTATAGTTCTGTTGCCAAAGCCCTACAAATGGAAATCTCTTTAGTATTTTCTAAAACTAATAGATGTTTTTATACATCAAAGTGGCAGTATAACTTAAGTAGTAACAGCTAAATATATGACATGGCAAAAACAGCATTGGAGTCGAAGACAAAAAACTGAACCAACCTGGCTTTGACACTACCACTACTACTAGACTCTTACTCCATTTCCTAATTTGCAGAAGAAGGGGATTACCATATTAAACATTGGTCCAAGTCATTGATGAGAAAGCTACAGGTCAAAACAACTTTGATATTTTGCCTCACACACAACAAATTGGCAATGACCAAAAAATGGAAATAATAAATACTGGAGGGCTTATAGAAAGACAACGCAGATTAAAACATATCATTTTTCTTTGTATTTTCATCATTTTGAATAGACATTTTCTTTCACAACATGATTAGTATAGAAATGTTTTATAGGATAGCTCATATATACCACTTTCAAATTGCTTACTGCCTGAGGGAGGGAAGAAGGGAGAGAATTGGGAACCCAGAATGATAGAAAACAAATGCCAAAAATTGCTTTTACAATTGGGGGAAAAAATTTCTAAAGGAAGAATTTTTTAATAAAAAAAAAAACAAAGCAATTGTTGTTTCACTGTTGTTGAAATTGGAAAGTGGTCCAGTCATTCTGAAAACGATTTAGAATTATGCTAAGAAATAACTCTTAAGCATATTCTAAAGTGGAGAAGGAAGACAGGAATAAACACTTATTTAGTGCCTACTATGTACCAGGCACTGTGCAAAGTACTCTATGAATGTTATCTCATTGATTAAGGAGGTTAAAGTTAGAAAGATCCAATATACACTGGAACACTTTCTGTTGAACTAAAAATATGCCCACTTATTGAGGAACGAGTAAATAAGTTGAAGTATAGGAATGTAATCAAATATTATGGTGCTCTAAGAAATGATGAATGAAGATATGCACAGGAAAATATATGAACTAATTCAAAGTCAAATAGGCAGAACAAAGAAAATTATTTTTTAAAAAACAATAATTATAGCAATATAAATGGAAAGAACAACAAAGTAATCAAAACTGAATACTGTGAAATTAATTACCAATCCTAGTCCCAAAGAGGAAGTTTAAGAAAATTCACCTTTTAGGAAGAGGGAATTGGAGGAGAGGGAATTAAATTGCTTATAAAATCAAACTTTCTATGTATTAATTAGTTTTGCTAAACTTATTTTTTTAATCCTTTGTTCTGAGGAACAAAGTATAAACAAAAGATATCAATACAGGGACTACTAGGTGGCACAGAAGATAGAGCTCCAGCCTGAAATGGGGAGGCCCTTGTGTTCCAATCTGACCTCAGATTTTATTTCCTAGCTGTGTGACCCCAGGCTAATCACTTAACCCCATTTGCTAATATGTGACCTTCTAAGAGCTATGACTAAAACAGAAAGTAAGTACACCTTGTTTCCAATTAAAATTTGTTGTTGTTAGTCATGTCAGTCTCTTTGTGACCCCATTTGAAGTTTTCTTGGCAACAGTAATGGAGTGGTTTGCCTTTGCTTCTCCAGCTCATTTAACAGATGAGGAAACTGAAGCAAACAAAGTTAAGTGACTTTCTCAGGCTCACAGAGATAGTCTGAGGCCAGATTTGAATTCAGAAAGGTAAATCTTCCTGACTCCAGGACTGGCACTCTATCCACCATGCCACCTAGCTGCCAAGTAAAAGGTAAAAGATTATGATCAAATAAAGTTAATGAACAAGGAAGTGGAACATATGAGTGATGGCAAGATCAAAGGTGTGACCATTTCTGTGTGAAACTGAAGTGGAGCAGTCATGAAAATTGCATAGACTGAGAGGGATTAGGAAATTGGGTTATTTGAAGATGGTTTAATATTTTGTATATTTTTAATCTCCTAGTATGAGGGCAGGAGATAGGAAAATCTGATGAGTCGGGCATTAAATTCAAGGAAGGAAAGAGAATATACTGGAGGTTAATAAATAACAGTCACAAACATTGGGATTGGGTGACAAATTTTGACATAGATAAACTCAGAGGAGAACTTACTTGGTGATGTTGGTAGAGGATGTCTGAAGGTGATAATGGAGTGTCCTGACTCCCCCACCCCAACCAGTGAGTCAGGAATATGAGAGGCAAAATACTAATACTGAAAAGAGTATCAAGGGAATGGCTTTCATCAGGAAGGAGCCAGTTCTCAGGGAGACTCAGAATATGGTAAAAAGGAGGAAGAAATTTAAGATGAAAAGAAGTTTATTAATTATGAAGTAGTCAATTGAATATTTACCTTCTCCTTGATCCCTTCTCTCCATTTCTGAAACCACAATCAAATGGACACAGGAAAGCATTGTCCATCTATTCTCATGTGGCTCTATTCACCCTCTCTGAAATTTCCCAAACCAAAGTACTCCTCCCTGACACTAGTTCCCCTTTATGTGTTATCAGTTCACACACGCACACACCAACAAAATTCTTCAATTTTGTATGTATATCTCAAGAGCTTAGTATAATGTTTGCCAAGTCAAAAGCAATGAAAGCTTTTTCATCGATCATCCATTCCTTGGATTCCAACAGAAAAGTAACTCTGGAAAAGGTGTTGCCTCTTCACTCATTCCAAAGCTTGATCCAAAATTGGTAGAAGGACTGAATCTGTGATTTTATTTACATAGGCAACTCCCAATTGAGGAAACTCCCTCTATCAATGCAAGTCTATAGTCTCTGGGAAGCTGGGTGGCTGGAAGCAGTGAGTGCCTGGTTTGGATTCAGGAAGGCTCAACTTTCTGAGTTCATATCTAACCTCAGACATTTAGCAGCTGTGTGTGACCTTGGCCAAGTCACTTAACCCTGTTTGCCTATGTCCTCATCTGTAAAACAAACTGGATAAAAAAAAAGGCAAACCACTCTATTCTCTACATCCTTTCTACACATGGTAGTCTTAGAGAGTCACCTAAAGCACTTAGAGGTTATGACCTACACAAAGGTCACATAGCCAATTTGTGTCGGGTCTTCCAAACTTCTAGGCCACTTCACCATTTTGCCCTCCTCAGTCCAAGATATTCTAGAGAAAACAAAAGCAATTGTTATTTGGCAGGGTGAACGGAAGTAGTTTCTTTTCATCATGCTCAAATTGAGCTCTGTATTCCCACTGACAACCAGACCTGCAGATGCTACATGTATAGAATGCTGACGCACCACTCTATCTGCTCCCAGGCAACCTTGTTTCTCTTTATGTTTGCCCTTCATTTTAATCCACTGTCTCTCCTCCCCTCCTTTTCCAGAAGACTTGAATAGCATCACTATATATAACTCAGAAAAGATGGTTACATTTCTTTTTTCTTCCTAACACTGAGTAGTTTGTAATTATTTTATCTTTAGATTTGATTGATAGAGGTTTTGTCATTTGGGATTCTTTGTTTTGTATCTAAAACTTAATGGCTATTATTTGACTTAGATGAAAAGATTTTCAGGATCATTCTAATATAGATGTTTATAGTCTATGTTTCTCCTAATTCATTTCAGCTGGTGGCCAGCTCAATCCAGAATATTTCTAATGTCTTCAAGGGAGTGATATTTATTAGTCAATAAAAATTATTTAATGTAGTAATAATGAATTTTGCATGTAACCTCAAGATTTATGAAATAAAGGACTTGTGTAGAAATCCTTTAAAATTAAATGACTGGGGGCAGCTGGGTAGCTCAGTGGATTAAGAGCCAGGCCTAGAGACGGGAGGTCCTAGGTTCAAAT
Organism: Gracilinanus agilis; assembly: GCF_016433145.1. NCBI lineage: Eukaryota > Metazoa > Chordata > Mammalia > Didelphimorphia > Didelphidae > Gracilinanus > Gracilinanus agilis. The sequence goes on along the minus strand of NC_058134.1, from coordinate 189,302,456 downwards.
TCGGCCTCAGACACTTCCCAGCTGTGTGATCCTGGGCAAGTCACTTGACCCTCATTGCCTACCCTTACCACTCTTCCACCTATAAGCCAATATCCCAAAGTTAAGGGTTTAAAAAAAATTAAATGACTGGCTATTTTAGTAGATTTAATATAAATTTAATTCATATATCTTATTGGTAAGTTAGTATAATTTAATGTTGCCATTTTTAATTGTAAGAACTATGTTATTAAAAGAATGTTAGTGGAAGAAAAAAACAGAATATATCTAATAGAAAGTGAAAAGCAGAAGAAAACTCAAGGAATGTTCCTTAGTCCACCAAGAAAAAAAGAGAAGCAAGACAGAAAGAGAATTAAGTATCCCTGGCATATCATAAAGGAAAGAAAGGAGGCTGGTCAGAAAGAGCAGAACCTAAAAGCTTCTGATCACTTGGCCACTGGATAGAGAAGATGATGGGAGCAGAACCAGACACTGCTGCTCTCCCAACTAATCAGAGGAGAAAAGAGAGCATGGTAATAGAAAGATTCATTTATTACTTCTAGTCAAGACAGTTTACATACTAAGATCTACACCAAGCATTTTAGATGCTCACTTGCAAGTTAAGTAAAATCTGATTCTATATATTCCAAGTTCTAAAGGTCATTAGAAGTGGTATCCTTTTTTCCCAAGAAAGAGTTTATTTTAAATCTAAGAATTCTGCTTCATTAATAAATAGAACGTTACTTCTTCAATTTAAGTCCACATGACTATCAGGGACTATAGTTTTCTGTTTAAAAAGGACCCTTCTTAATCATAATAGTTATTCCTTCAATCTATACTCCATTGGAAATCACTCTTTTCCTGAATATTATTCCACTAAAATGTTCCCTGATGTTGGTTCTTGATTTCTCGGGATGGTAGAGTAGGCAGGGCAATTCCCCATTTGAAAACTTGATATGTGAATCATCATGCCCGCATCATCAAAATGAATACCTACTATCTTTTCAGTTGTTTACAAATCTATAGGTCTGAGGATTTCTGCCCCCCCCCCAAATCTGTGATTTCTTCAATAAAGGGAACTCCCTGGCAGGGAAACTTCTTCCACCAATGCAGATGAGGAACTTATTTAGAATTCATGCCCTTAGAGAGTCAGTTACCTGGATTACTTTATGTGATTTGTCGATCATCACACACCTAAACTTCAGAGGCTAGGGCTAAACTCAAGTCTTTGTGACTCCTAATCCAACTTTCCAGCCACTACCTCATGCTACCGCTCCACTAAAAGATAAGGAAAAGAAAGAAATTACCTGATAATGCAAAAACTAGAATAAAGACAGAAAAGAAAAAAATATGTAATGGGAGAAAAATAAAATATTATTTAAAAAATAAATTAATTTTCTAAAAGACAGGAAAGTAGATACTAAGTTAATGACATAGATACATCTAGTTCTATATATTAAAAAATTATAAGCAAATTCAATAAAAAATACATTTCAAGTCACTGAAATTCTGTGGGGAGGGGGAAAGTAGGTGGCTCAGTGGCTGGAAAGCCAGGCCTGAAAACAGGATGTCCTGAATTTAGCCTCAGACACTTCCTAGCTATGTTACCCTGGGCAAGTCACTTACCTCCAATTGCCAGCTTTTACCACGCTTCTCCCTTAGAATCGATAACTTAGTTTCAATTCTCAGAACGAAGGTATGAGTTTAAGAAGAAGAAGAAAAAAAAGAAATCAAATGAGGGGAAACTGGTAGTAGGCTACCTTCTGTTGAAATACTTATGCTTATTTTCCAGGTCTTTGTATTTATTCAATCCTCCATCTTAGTTTAATGTTCAAAACATTGCTTCAATTACTTTAATTACTAAATTAATCTCAAACTCAAAAATGATGCTGAAAATTCCTTTCCAACCATTAATGTCAGATTTATAATGTTTTTTAATCTGGCTACCCTAGTTCAAGGTATTATGTAGGTCAATACTCCTAAAACCATAGTTCATGTTTGTACCTCATCTGTACTTTTCTTGGGCATGTTGCTCTACCAACTGACTAAAATGACTAATTCTTCTATATTCTAGTTTACTTGGTTATAGAGATTTCCTCTAATGTTTAATATGTCTAGTCTAATGATGTATTTATTCAGGCACAGAATGAGTTTGGTGCCTGGGACATAATTGTTGAATGTTTGTTGAATGACTGACTGATGGGAGGCAGAAATATATGAATCTGAATTACACCTCAATCACTAACTAGATGAACCCAAGCAAATCAATCGGTCTCTGTGAGCATCAGTTTTTTACCTGTAAAGAGGGGACAATAGCAAAACACTTATCTCACCTAGGAGGTAAGGATTGACTTGAGATAATAGATATAAAATGCTTTGCCAAATTTAAAACATTATATGTCCAGATGTCCTCTTAAACCTATGATTTCTCCAGTATGAAGAATACCCAGCAGATCATCAATGAATCTCTAATATATAGGCTTAAAGAGTTCTCTTAGTAACTGAGAGGTTAAGTGGCTTTAATCTGATCATAAAGCTAGTGTCAGAGGCAAAACTTGGATCCAGATATTGCCTAGTCCAAGGTCAGGACTTTATCCACTACCTTATGCCACCTCTTTAAAATGTCACTTCTGATGATTATTATCTCATATTTTCATTAGCTGACCACTGCCATCCTCATAATATGTTCAAACTCAAGTGACAAGGGTGAGTGGACAGTGGCAATGGTTCAGCTAGAAATTAAGCTAAGGGATTAGTGGGATCATGAGTCACCTGGTTGGTCAAAGTCCTTCCAAATGTCCCCATTTCACATCACATCAAGGTCCTTCCCAATCAGGGACTAAACTTACAGTATCGATACTCGAATTAACTTTTGTTGCTGCATCATTGTCCTCATAAGCATGATCCAAGCCAGTTTTTCTACTTCCGCAGCCAACTTCTGGCACCCCTCCAAGGAATCTTGTAAAGTTAAATTAGGTTCCTCTAATTCCACCCACTTTGTATGATCCTGCTCCTGCTCTCTCTGAAATCCTCCAACAACAGTAAATAAATACCAGTCCACTACACAGATCTTGGATTTGTTCACTTTAGCGTGAGGGTGATCTTACCCACCAGCCCAATCCATCTGCAGAAATATCTTCTAAGGGTAGCTGAATCCGATGCCATTTCCCACCCCGGGGCTGATACAATAGATGCCTCACTCAGCTAAGTTTGTCATACATATGGATATAAATACATTCATCCACTGTTTTAGAGTTTTTTTGGGGAAATGAGGATTTATTAGATAAACTAAAGATGTACTTGTATAATATAGACATATAGCAAAAGAACAACTATCTGGCCCATGTTATATTAGTATCAAACAGATGACAGTGAAATAAGCATATTGCCTTCACAATGTAGTGAAAGGATTCCACTCACTATAGATGTGGAACATTGCATATGCTGTCAAATATGGTCACTGTGTGAGCAGGTTTTGCTTGCCTCCTCACTGCTATCATTCCGAGGCAAGGCTCATTAAGAAGGGGCAGAAAAAGAGAACAGCCAAAAATGACTGACATAAGAATGAAAGGCATCAATATTGTTTTAAATGAAGAAAAACCAAGGACATCACTAATGAAGCTCTATAGTATTTCCTTCTCTCTCTCACATTCTTCTCTCTCTCTTTCTCTCTCTCTCTCTCTCTCTCTCTCTCTCTCTGTCTTCTGTCTCTCTNAACCAAGGACATCACTAATGAAGCTCTATAGTATTTCCTTCTCTCTCACACATTCTTCTCTCTCTCTTTCTCTCTCTCTCTCTCTCTCTCTCTCTCTCTCTCTCTCTCTCTCTCTCTCTTTTGTCTCTTTCTTCAGCTATCTGTAGGCATCTTTCTGTCTCTCTGTCTCTCTGTCTCTCTCTCTTGTTTCACTCTCTGTCTTCTGTCTCTGTCTCTTCTACTATCTGTAGCCATCTTTTTGTCTCTCTGTCTCTCTCTAGTCTCACTGTCTTCTGTCTCTGTCTCTTCAGCTATCTGTAGCCATCTTTCTGTCTCTCTCTCTCTAGTCTCTGTCTTCTGTCTCTGTCTCTCCTGTATCTGTAGCCATCTTCTGTCTCTCTTCTCTCTCCTCTTTTCTTCTCTTTTCTCTTCTTTCTTCTCTTTTCCCTTTCTCTTCTCTCCTCAACAACAGATTGGAAAGATAGGTTGGGGCAAAATTGAAAAAAAGACTTTATAAACTGAACAGAGAAGTTTAGATTTTATCCTGGAGGCAATTGAGTAGCCACTGACTGGAGTTTGTTGAGGGAAAGAATGATACATTCAGATCTGGGCGCTTCAGGGAAATGACTTCAGGAGACTGGAGTGAAGAGATACTTGGGGCAGGAGGACCGATTAGGAAACTGTTGCAATAATCTCGGTGAGAGCCGATAAGGGCTTGAACTAAGGTGGTGGCTCTGTGAATGGAAAGGAGGGGTAAGATGCAAGAGATACTGTAGAGCTAGAAATAGTGCAATATAGCAGCTAATTGGCTCTGTGGAGTGAGGGAGAATGAGAAGGAAAAGAGAATGCTGAAGTGACGAACTTGAGAGACTGGAAAAATGGTAGTTCCTTCCCCAGAGACAGAGAAGTTTGGGAGGTGGGGCAAGGGGGAGGGAGCAGTTAATGAGTTCTGAACGAGATGAATATGAAGTGTTTATTGTCCAGGAGGCAGTTGGTGATATGGCCCCGAAACTCAAGGGAGAGATTAAGCTATATAGCCCTGTGAGTCATTTGCACAGAGGTGATAAGAAAATCCATGGGAGCTTAAGAGGTTACTGAGAGTATATGTTAATGCATGCAACGTATAAACGTTGTATACTGCAGAACTAGTTTACCTGTACCACATACCTCTCTTGTCCACAGGCTTAGCATGAAAAAGTCGTTATCAAATATTTTGCTGAAATCGAGGCAAACTACTGTATGTCTATGGCGTATATTTGATCTACTTTTCAAGTTCATCAGGAAAGGGATAAATATGACATGACTTCTTTTTTTTTTTTTTTTAACCCTTAACTTCTGTGTATTGGCTCCTAGGTGGAAGAGTGGTAAGGGTAGGCAATGGGGGTCAAGTGACTTGCCCAGGGTCACACAGCTGAGAAGTGTCTGAGGCCAGATTTGAACCTGGGACCTCCCGTCTCTAGGTCTGGCTCTCAATCCACCGAGCAACCCAGCTGCCCTAACATGACTTCTTTTTTTTTTTTCCAATTAAATCATAGCATTTATTGTTGAAAGGGACCTTAGAGATGTCTGGTCCAATCTCTTCATTTCATAGTTGGGGAAACTGAGACCTAACAAGTTGAAATAATTTGCTCATAGAGACATGTAGTAAAAAATCGGAATTCAAATTTAAGTCTTCTGTCTGCAAATCCAGGGCTCTTTGCACCACTGAATATTGTTGGTAGGTATCTATAAATATAAGCATGAAGACCACTATTAGGTACAGAGCTTACATAAGATATAACTACTTAGTATCTTAAAAAACTGAATTATATCAGGCCTGAAATACATGTTTTAAATAGATATTTTTAATGCCCCATTTACTACTTTTTTTTTTTTTTGGAAGAAACAAGAAAGGCAATATGGTCAGGGGAAATTACTATCATAGACTTAAAATTAGAAGGGTCTTCAAAGCCCATGTAGTCCAATCTTTTCATTTTACAAATAAGGAAATTGAGGCCCCAAGAGTTACATAACTTTCAATGTAGAACAAGTTTTGATAAGTAAGAGAACCAGAATTCAAATCTATGTTCTCTCATTCCACTCCTGGAGCCCTGTCTCCACTGTTGTTGTTTTTGAAGACCATTAATGACATCTCAATGAGTGATGTCAAGTGACTTCTTCTTGATGAAGCCAAGGACATTTTTGTTGATCACTATTCCCCTTTCTAAATGCTCAAAAATAATGTCTTAAATCAGAGAGTTTAATCCTGGGTCCATGGGGTCTATAAATGAATTTCAACTTATCCAGGAACTTGAATGGGGAAGTAGGGGGCGGTGGCAGGAGCATATCATTGAATTTCAATATAACTTCTTTGTATTTTTGTTTTATTCATTTAAAACCATTATTCTGAAAAGGCTTCACCAGACTGTCAACTGAATTCATGACATAAGAATAGGTTAAGAACTTCTGCCCTTAAATAATGAATTCTAGAAATTAGTAAAAAATAGGAATCAAGCTCAACAACCTCTAGTTTTCAGACTTCTCAGTTGCCTCAACTATAAAAAGTGGACAATTATACTTGCACTTACCCTCACAGGGTTCTTAGAAGGAAAGCATTTTGTAAACTTTAATTTGTATATAAATGTAGATTCTATTATATTGCCATATAAGGTGAGGTCAGATTATGAATGGGGTTTGAGTGCTATTCTGTGGAGTTGGGACTTTACCATTTATTGAAAACCAAGGTGCATAAGTAGGAGAATGATGTAGTGATACAAAATATTTGTGTTTTAGAAAAATTAGTAGAGTTACAGTGCATCAGAGTGAGGAGAAAGTAGGGGCAAAGAGCTCAATTAATAGGCAACCGCAATCATTCAGGAATGAAATGAGAAAGGTCAGGATTAGAGTGAAATAGAAATATATGCACAACAGAGAAATGTGTCTGTTCATATGAAACACAGTTTGAAAGAATAAAAGAAGTAGACTTAATGACTGAGAATGAGAAATAAGAATAGGAAGGAATTAGATAATTCAAAAGTTTTGGACCTGGAGTACTAAAAGAATTACTCATTCTGTTATTTAGTGAAGAATTACTAAATAAAATACTAATAGAGGAATAATACCATTAACAAACATGGAAAATTTGAGAAAAGGAGGCAGGCTGGTAGAAAGATTTGGATTTATTGAGTTTGATGTTGTATGATTAGAAAATCTTGAACCCTTGGACTTCATCTCCCAGGATCCTTCCCTTCATGCACTTAGCATCCTTACATAATGTTTATAAGTTTGGTGTAACTCTGCCTCTTGCTCTCTTTACCCTAGTTTGTGGCTAGGAATACTGGCTCTGCTCACGCTTTTACTTTTTGTACTTTTATTCCCTTTGCTTCGTTATTATAAATGAATATTTATAAAATGTAATACTTGGAGTATTTGGATATTAATTTTTAATCTCACATGTGGCAAAAAATATTCAAGTGAACTATTTTCCTTGAAATTTCATTTATCTGACTGGATCTCAAGTGAGAGGTTAAGACTGTAGATGCAAATTTGGTGATCATCAGCATAAAGGTGCTAATTATTCAACTATTAGAAGAAATGTTCTTAAGGGAGTGAATGGTGAGAGAAAAGTTGCTGCAACTAAGAGTGTTGCCACAAGAATTAAACCATAAAGTGAGCTGCTCAAGATCATACAGCCACTATATGTCAGAGGCTGGAGTACTCTTCCTGGTTTCACAGCCAACTACCCAAATACTACACAATATAGTCTATATAGTCTCTTGAGACTTAAGATGTGTATATTATTTGGGATTTTTGTAACTTCAAGTGTCAACCTTGCTCTGTGGTTTTAAATGAATTGACATTATTTGCTAGAAAATATATACATGCATCTTTGCTTTGATATTGAGTTGATGCTTTTTTCCTCCTTAACATTAGAATTTTATATTAAAATCCTTATTAAAAAAAATTGCCCTCACTCCTATCTAGAATAGTATTCATGTGTAGAATCCAAGGAGAAAGTTGTAAATCCTTTCAATGAAAGGCTTTATTGTTCTCCCTTGAGACACAAGTTTCAAGGCCTTTCCTCTTGGCATTGGACAATATACTTAGAGAAAAGGAAAAGCAAAACTCTTTAATATGCAATAATAATTTATTTTCTGCTTACTTATGCAATTTCCCTATTTTGCCTTGCTTGCCTAAACTGCTGGGAAATTTTCTCCTTGTTTCCGAAATTATGATAATGCTTAGTTCAACCAAAGTAAAGAAAAATTTTGTAACACTCTTGTTCTTACAGATAACAGATTTTGTGTCATAAGCCAAGATAAGAAAAATGAGCCTCTACTCTCACTCTCACCAACCAATTCTGCCAATCACTACAGTAGTTTTTCTAGAACTAGAAAAAATGATCTATCGCTAATGTTTATGTGAGAGCTAGCTAGGACTTTTGTTGCATAAAAGGGAAAGCTTAGGAGCCTTCTTTGGAAAGATTTTGAGCTGCTACTCAAACCCCTAATATCTGATAGCAAGTCCCTGTGATACTGAGATAGCCAATTGAAAATTCTCTCTGGTCCTCCAACCCTCCCTAAGACCTCTAGATGTTATAATCCACCCCTTTTTCCATCAGTTGCTTGGGGAGCTATTGTCTTTTCCCTTCCCTACCACCTTCTTTACACTTGTCAATATGAGACCATGAGCCCCTGTGTTCTTAAATAGTTGGTGGAAATACAGCTCAAGGCCCAGACATGAGGAGAAATTCATCCTATTTCTACCTTACTCAAGACTTTTACTGGCTATAAAGAATATCTTCAAAAAAGCAAACAAACAAACATAAACCTCTAAGATGTTTAAGTTTTTATCCCTATGGACTCTTTCTTTCTTCCCTATTTGTTGTGCTTTATTTATCACAAATCATTCATTTAGAAGGCATGTGCTGATTAATGTAGGAAGTAATATAGATAGGAATATCTGATATATTCTCCTCCTTGGTGATTTTTTTTATAAACCCAAAGAGTAACCTGACTCATTTTTTTAAATTAGCAGGGCCTTTTTTGTAGAAGCAGGGAGCAACAGGTGTAGAACATTCTTAGTTGTCTACCATTCTTAGTTGATATGTTTGTTTTCCTGAACTCCTTTTTTCTTTCTCTTTTATCCTTTGTTACAAGAGTGGCTTTCAGAGTAGAGAAAAGAGGAGGGAAATATTCTAAAATAATTGTGACACTCAGATACTCAAATAGGTTTATGATCTCTTTGATCACATAGTTCCTTATAATGATATAGACCAAAAAAAGTCTATGCCTGCCCATCCCATGCTAATCATGTCCTTTTCTTCTCAAAAGTTTTGCCAAAGGCAAACATATTAATTCCAACATTTTGGAGGTCTTCTTTGTTTTCTCCTGACATTGCCAGGGAAGCACTCTGGCTATCCATTCGTTACTCCTCATTCTTTGTGTGGTCTTCCTATCTTCCTCTCATGCAATTCCTTGGATACATCTTTTACACTTATTCTTCAGCATTCTTTGATGATTAGAAGTTGCAGCCTTCTCATACTTACTAGGCACCTTTCTGTTGTCTTCCATGCAATACTCATTTTTAGTTCTTTGGAGGCAATTGTTTTCCATGTATTATTGCCATATAGCAATATATGTTGTTTCTGTTCTTACCTGGATTTCCACAATGCATTTAGGAAAATGATTCACAGTATCTCTGATCAAGAGACAGTAGTTAACTGATAATACAGTTACATGGATTGGAGCTTAGTGAATGACTGGGCCAAAATCACAGCTATTAATGATTCATTTCAACTTGGAGGAAATCTACCATACCCAAAGCTCTATACCTAGAACTCTGCTTTTTAACATTTTTATCAATGACATATATAAAGGAATAGATGTCATTAAATTTTAAAGATCTGGAAGGGATAGCTAACGGTTGAATGATAGAGTCAGGATCCCTAAAAAAATCTTAAAAAAACAAGAATGATTAATGAATACAGGGAAGAAATTTAATAAAAAATAAATACTAGGAATTCTACATTTAAGATTCAAAACTCATCTTCAGAAGTACAAGAAGTGAGAAGTGTAGCTCGGTAATAGTTAATGTGAAAAAGATTTGAAAGTTTTACTAGAAGTTCAATATGGATCATCAATATGACATGACAGACAAAAAAACGAAAGTAAACTTGGGCAGCATAAAGGGAAACATAATGTATAATAATAGGGAAGTGATAGTTCTACTATTTTCTGCCAATAGTCTAAAGCCAGAATATTATGTTCATTTGGGAGGGATTTTTTTTTTCATTCACAGTCTTCTTTAGAGGTTTTTCTTATATACATTTTCCGTAGTTTTTTTCTTACCCATTCTGCCACTCTCATTTCATTCAATTGTTTAACCCATTTCCATTTAAGATTCTGACTGTTAGGCGTATGATTTCATTTCCTGGCTTAAATTGTTAGATTAACCAATGTGTCTTAGAGTATTCAACCATGGACCTTCTTCTAAAGGTAATAAGTGATTTCTTTCCATTTTCTATGTTCAGAAGTTCTGGGTGGTTTTCTTATATTATTTGCTTCATTGTGATTTTAAAGTTTGTTTGACTTGTGTTCTTCCGGGAGACCTAAATCATCTCTATTTGTACTGTATTTAAGATCTGTGTTTTCCTTACATTACATCATAAGCATATTTTCTTTTAATGTTACTGTTTTTTCTTCTTTTCCTAGATTGTCCTTCATTTCTATTTATTTGCATCCCCAATATATTGTTCTCTCTTTTGTTTCCTTGGTCGGGATTGCCACTGTATAATCCAATTTTTTCTATTCTGCCCATTATTTTTGCTATGTAGGCCAAAACTTTCATTTCTCTTTCGAATTACTCAAGAACAATATGTTTTGATTCCACATTCTCCTCAACTTCCACAGCGTCCTATAATCAAGTGTTGCATTATTTTCCTTTGTTTTGCTATATTTATTCATAGACACTTGGACTCATTGGAATTTCTTCTTGAAATCTTTGCTAATTTCCATAGTTTTCCCTCCCCTTATTTTTCCCCTGTGGCTTATTTTCATAGTCCCACCCATATGATCGTGGTTTCCATGGGGGCTGGATCTCAAAGCCTCTCAGGTTCTTCTTACACTGGACAATTCACAGTTTATCAGCCTGAGAAAGATCTGGGTTGATCCAGGTATGTTAAGTGATATGTTATTGCTAGAACGCATAATATATGAAGTTTAGGCATACTCTGGGTAGATGTCCATTGCCCTTCCCCTTCCCATCCATGGATGCTAAGGTTGAAGACTGAATTACCACCTTATTCTTCCTCTGCTTCCAGGGTCTCAGAATTATAAGAGATCTTGAATTTCTGGGTGTAAGAGGCAATGAATTCCAGAGCTCATTCTATAAAATTAGAAAGCTGCAACTAAAGAACCTCTATACTCCTTTTCAACTCTTAAAACCTGTTTTAAGTTTTTCGATGCTACAACAAACGTCTCTTTTAACCAGCTCCCCTTTTTCTCATTTATTGGAAATGTTTCTGATTGTATCTTCATAATTTGATTCCTGAAAGCTCCCATCTGAACTTCCCTATAAAATTGTAAACCACAGAGTCCTACTAACCTTTGCTAGGCAACCTTTGAAATCTTCATGCCCAATATGTTGAACAAAAGTCATTCTATGTCCAACTTTTCTCTCCTCCATCATAAATTCTAAAAATTAATGATCACTACCCAAAAAAAATCTAACTTTTTTCTTCAGTAACCACCTCCTCCTCCTTATTGGTTATATTCAGAAAAACAGTTCCCTTGGTTTCTTGAAAAAGACAAATATTGGGGGCAGCTGGGTAGCTCAGTGGATTGAGAGCCAGGCCCAGATACAGGAGGTCCTAGATTCAAATCTGACCTCAGACACTTCCCAGCTGTGTGACCCTGGGCAAGTCACTTGAACCCCATTGCCTACCCTTACCACTCTTCTGCCTTGGAGCCAGTACACAGTATTGACTCCAAGACAGAAGGTAAGGGTTTAATAAAAAAAAAAAATGACAAATATTTCTTGGACTACTTCCTATAATCATTGACCTGTTAATATTTGACCTCTTCCTTAAAATATTCCAATAATCCATCCCCAAAAAGCTATAGGATTTAAATGATTCTATCTGGTCTTTTCTACTTTGTATATCATGATTAATTGTCCAACTTAAAATTCCATTATATTTTCCTCATTTAATTTTTTTCTTCAAAGAATGCAAACATTAAGTCCAGTATAGTTAGATGAGAAATTTCTTTATAGTATAGCATATAATATATACTTTATAGTATAGTATATAGTATAAAGTAAAAAAAATCTTTCTTCTTTTGATCAAAATAAATCTACTTTTTGAAAATTCAATTTGTTTCTTTTTTGAATTATGTCATTTCAAATTTTGAATTATTGAATATACCTGTAGTCCCTATGTTTAGAAAAATGAATTTTATGCCCTGTCCATAATAGTCATTTAACATTAATTTCTCTGAGAAAGTGAAGAAATTTCCTCTAACCATCCATTTCTTCATCCAGGTGTGTCTATTTTGATTTCTCTTTGTGGTATGAAGTTGACTCTATATTCTCAAAGGCTATTCTGATGGAGTAAAAACTTTGGGAGATTCTAAGAAGTTAGAAAACTTAAATATAGACAAAAATAGAGACAGTGGTTATTAGATTTGCCTAAGAAACAGCCAAGTTAAATCCAGAAAGATTCCCTACCAGAAGATGGACCACCAAATGAATTTTTTGCCAAAGTTATACATATAGATCATGCGCTGAAGTGTGGACAGATTGCCATGTGTGGACATGTAGGATATACATCCATGGAAGTAGTCATTATAGAACTCTTAGCAGAAATCTTGCTATCAGTGTTTATAGTCAAAGAGAAAGCCAATAGTTTCAGCATATCTACTGAAAATCAAAGCCAAGTAAGTTAGCTTCAAGAAGCTAAGTTAAAGGGCTTTCTCTTTTTAGCTAAAGAAAGACTACTTTTTCTTTTAAAATTTACTCTTTCTTTAAAAATCAAGCAGTGGCCACAGCTAATGAAGAAAAGCTATTTGTCTTTTATTTTTAAACTCTTACTTTCTGTCTCAGAATGGATACAAGTATCAGTTACAAGGCAAAAGAGGGGTAAGGGCTAGTCATTTGGAGTTAAGTGACTTGCCCAGGGTCACACAGCTAAGAAATGTCTGAGACCAAGTTTGAACCCAGGCCTTCCCATCTTCAGGCCTGGCTCTCTATCCATTAAGCCACTTAGCAGCCCCAAGAAATGCTATGTTTATGACAGAAAAAAAAAAAATGAAAGCAAATAAAAAAAATGAAACTCAAGCTAATTAAAGGGATAGGAGTGGGGGGGGGGGGGGTTGGAAGAAAGATAATCTAATGAAGATATAGTCATCAGAGCAGTGAAACCTCCCAAGGGACATGGTTTGAAGTGCCATAGCTTGAGGCATTTAAATTATAGCACATAAGTCACTTGAATGTACTGCTGAAAACAACTCTTTGTGAAACTCATAGGGAAATTATTAGGAATTATACCTTTTCTACTATGTTGTAAGTCTACTGGACACATATAGCCTTGAATAAATATTATTTTGAATGGGAAATGGAGTAATTATCTGATTATATTGAAATTTTAACTCCTTCTCTTAAGAATAGCATGGAGTTATGCTAAAGTAGCCACAAATTCATATTTTTAACCAATAGCTTTCTTTGCAAAGCCTATGTAATTTTTTGAGGCTTTTTCTCCCTTTAAGAACTGCATATGTCAGGCTTCATTTTTTTTTTTAACTTTTTTAAATGTTATCTTCCCTAAGGATTTCCTCCCTCCTTTCTCTAACAAATTAGCAGGTAATAGAGAAGGAAAACTCTATACCAAAACAGCTTTGAATTTCAAATGCCTGGAACCAATTCTACCTTTTCTGGATGAAATAAATTTAAAATTGACTCCCATTGCTGAGGATTTCCCCCTGAGAGATTAACCAAGCATAGACCTAGTAAGCAAAAATAAAGAACTCTAAAAATGGTTCAATTCCCTGTTTGAAATGGTCCTTTTCAAAATAGAAAAAAAAATTAATGAACCATCCCTTTTATAAATTACTGTTAATCCTTCTCCAGAGACCACGACCTGGAGGAATTAAGAAACTCATCTTTAGAACTCTAGCCCCCGGGCTATGTTATCCTCATTGAACAGAGCCTACATAGCCTCCTACATCCCCAGAACCTTGTTATACTCAGACCATCTTCTGCCTGCTACATTACCCTTGCTTTGCAATTCTGGGAACAGTAATCAATAAACACTATCATTGATGCCAAAGAGGCTGCCTATCACTCCAGGCACCATCCCGATGAGTTCTCAGACCCATGTACACTTCTCCGGCCACCATTCCCTAATATATATTGTCTCCCATTGTTAGAATATAAGATACAAAGGTCAACAACTAATTCTCTTTTGTATTTGTATCTCAGTACTTAACACAGCACCCAGCAATCAAACAAGCATTCATAAAGTACCTAATAGTGATAGATGTTATACTAGGTTCATTTAGGTACTAGGGCTACAAATATGAGAGAGAGAGAGAGAGAGAGAGAGAGAGAGAGAGAGAGAGAGAGAGAAGAGGAGAGGAGAGGAGAGGAGAGGAGAGGAGAGGAGAGGAGAGGAGAGGAGAGGNATGGGATGAAAATAAGAAGGGAATACATTCGAAGAATGAGGATGGTAGGGGCAAAGCATAAAGACTAGAGATGGAATACTGTGTGTAAAATACAGAGAGAAAACCAGTTCGACTGGACCATAAACTATAAGAAGGGATATAATACAAAATGAGACTGTCAAAGCAGATTAGGGTGAGATTGCCAAGGACTTTAAAAGACAAATAGAGGTGTGGATGCTTTACCTTAAAAGCAGTAGGAAGCCACTGGAGTTTATTGAATAGGGGAGAAACATGATCTGTGAATAAGGAAAATCTCTTTGTCAATTATGTAGGAGATGTATTGGAGTGGGAAGGTACTTGAAGCAGGGAGATTAATTAGGAGACCATTACAGTAGTCCAGAAGAAAAGGAATGAGATCATATGATAATGCTTAATCAATGATTTTCTTCCATTCACTCACTCTCTTAGTCAAAATGATTATTTTATTCCTAGTTTATGTTAAGGATGTGAATAAAATTATATATCTCTTCATTTTGTTTTATTACATATTTTCTTTTTCTTTTTTTTTCTTTTTTCTTTTTTTTAACCCTTACTTTCCGTTTTGGAGTCAATACTGTGTATTGGCTCCAAGGCAGAAGAGTGGTAAGTGTAGGCAATGGGGGTCAAGTGACTTGCCCAGGGTCACACAGCTGGGAAGTGTCTGGGGTCAAATTTGAACCCAGGACCTCCCGTCTCTAGGCCTGACTCTCAATCCACTGAGCTACCCAGCTTCCCCCTACATATTTTGTTATAGAATTCAAGTATATGTGATCATATTAATTGCCATCAGTTTGCCATAGATATGACTGATTAGACCGATGGATAAAATTCTGATTAGTGCTTTAAGATAATTGGTATATTCATTTATTAAATAAGATTTTCAAAATTCAGGGTTCTAACCCTAAATATTGTTTGTATAATTGTATTTTGAAAGTTGGCAACAACTGTATCTGTTACCTATTGCTAAATGAATCATCCAGAGGAAAAAATAACAAGTTTCCTAATTATGAAATACTTTATATTCCTGAACAATCAGCAAGCAGGGAAAATGAATCAACAATTATAAAAGGAAATGGTTGAAAAAAAAATGGAATACCACAGTGCCCATTGACTTCAAGTTGTGGATCTCCCAAAGGAAAACAAAGAGACTCATAGTAAGTGAATAAGTGGCAGCATATTAATAATGAATACTCAAAGCAGTACTAAGAATATCATTGAGGACATGTACGATTAGAAGAAGTGAGGTATCCATATAGCAAATACAAGTGTGCTCTATTAATGTGCCTCAACTTTTAAGCAATCTAGAAGAAGATTCCTCAGGTATTGATGGATCCCATTTGGATGATTGACAGAAAGACATGGATGAGCCAACAAGATGAGAGGCAATAGATAGGGCGCAATCTGCACATTTAGGGAAAGTATCCATAGAGATGAGATCTATAAGAGTATCAAAAAAATAGGAATATAATTTCTCTCAATTTTGTAATATACAGTGCCTCGCATATAATTGGTGTTCAATCAGTACTTATTTAATTGATTTGAATAAAACATACCTACATCTTGCTTTCTCTTTCTGCCACTAACAGAAAACAGATAAAAGAATGAGATTGGTCTTGAGCTTCAAATATGTGGTTTTAGCAAATATGGGTATTACAGAGCTGTTACCCAGCCTGAAGGGCACAAAGCAAAACAAAATCTATAATGAAATCTATTTGGAGTTCTATTACGTTCAAACATTATTGCTTTTCTTTCTTTGTCAACTTCTCCCATACATCCGAAGCATAATCAATATTTAAACAAATTTTCCTACTCTATCATAATAGTAAAATTTCAGTTGTTTTTCAGTTGTATCAAACTCTTTGTAACCACATTTAGGTCTTTTCTTAACAAAGATACTGATTTGCCATTTCCTTCTCCAGCTTATTACAGGTAAGAAAACTGAGGCAAACAAGTTTAAGTGACTTCACAGGATCACATAGTTAGGAAATATCTGAGCCCAGTGCTGAACTCAGAAAGATGAGTCTCCCTGACTCCAGGCCCAAACTCTATTCACTGTGCCACCTAGTTATCTTATAATAGTAAAATAGTTGTCTTTGGGGGGGCACCTGGATGGCTCAGTTTATTGAGAGCCAGGCCAAGAAACAGGAGGTCCTGGTTTCAAATCAAATCAAATAAAAAAAAAGATTTTCTTTTTTAAAAAAAGTTTGTCTTTCTCTGAGAAACTGGTAAATAGGACTAGGAGCCAATGACATAGATTTCAGAATGCTTTTTATAGTATCTCATTGCCTCTAAGAATAAAACTCTTTAGAAAAAGGTGCTTTTTTTTAAAGTAAAGATATAAATTAAAGTGAAACAAACATTTTAATTGACTAACAGGTAGGCTGGTTAGAAAACAGTAAATCTAAAAAAAATCTAAAAAAAACAGTAAATCTAAAATCTAAAACAGTAAAATCTAAAAATCTAAAATCTAAAATCTAAAAAAAAATCTAACATGAAGGTCACAAAAAGAATAAAGATTGTATAAGTATAAAGCCTATGAATACAGTGCTGAGATTCAGTGTATCCTGATAGAAAGCTACCAAAAGACATAAGAAAAAATACTCCACGGGACAGCTGGGTAGCACTGTGGACTGAGAGCCAGATCTAGAGACGGGAGGTCCTAGGTTCAAATCTGACCTCAACACTTCCTAGCTGTGTGACCCTGGGCAAGTCACTTGACCCCTATTGCCTACCCTTACAACTCTTCTGCCTTGGAGCCAATATACAGTATTGACTCCAAGATGGAAGGTAAGGGTTATAAAAAAAATACTCCAAATCACAAATAATAAAATAAATACAAATTAAAACAATTGAAGCTTCACCTCTCAGCTATCATATCGAAAAAGATGATGAAAGTTATAAATAATAAATGTTGGAGGAGTTGTGAAAAAAAGGCATACTAATACACTGTCAAGAGAGCTATAAATCCTGCTGGGTTCCAAACAATTTTGAATTATATACAAAAATGTACAAAATTGTCCCTATCCTTTGATCCGGTAATCCCATTATTGAGATATTCTCCTAAGAAGGTCAAAGACAGAAAGGCTTCCATATTTATCAAAACATTATAGCATTATTTTTTACCACAGCCAAAAAAAAAAAAAAGAAATATAGTGGCTTCCATTTTTTTAGGAGATGACTCAGCAAATGGAATTGTATTTTATTGTTATGAAATATTCTCATCCATAATATGAGGAATTCAGAGATTTTGGTTATACTCACATGGACTAACAGAGTGAAGTCAGTAGAACCAGTAGAAGATAGACAGACAGACAGACAGATAGAAAGATAGACAGACAGATAGATAGATAGATAGATAGATAGATAGATAGATAGATAGATAGATAGATAGATAGATGATAGATAGATAGACAGACAGATATAATGTATGTATCATATACCTATATATATATATGTATAGTAATTATAAAAACAAATGAAAATAATATTAAGATGCAGACAACCTATAAGTGATTGTAGTGAGCAATCTTGGTCTGGGAGGACAGATAATGAAACATACCTCTTCTCAATTAGAAAAGTGTAAGACTTCAGGCACAGAATGATCATCATGTTAGTTGGTTTTGTTTAACTGCTTTCCTTTGTTATCAGGAAGGTTTCAATTGGGTATGCTTGGAATTGTGAAATAAAAAGGCATCGATAAATTTTTTAAAAATACATAATATTTGCATATGTATAAAGTTAATTGTACATCTTAAATCATTATACATATGGTATTAATTGGTTGCCTATTTGTAATCTCATCTTCCACTAAATAGAACAGAATCTAAAATGAACACCAAATTAGAAATCACTCAACAAAGACCAAATGAAGATTGAATACTGCCCCATAATGCCCAGTATTTGAATGGGGAACCCATTTAGTTAGTACAACATTACATCTATTTGATCAAGTACCACAAATATTCAATGAGCTAGATCTAGAATTAACTAAGAGGAAAAGCACAGAATGAATTCTAATTAGGAAATTGCAGTTTTTAACTGCACAATTTTTAAAAATCCAAAGAGTCTCCTAAACTCAAAAAACCACCACTTCGAGGGACAGCTGGGTAGCTCAGTAGATTGTGAGTCAGGCCTGAAGACAGGAGGTCCTAGGTTCAAATCTGGCCTCAGACACTTCCTAGCTGTATGACTCTGGGCAAGTCACTTAACCCCCATTGCCTAGCCCTTATCACTCTTCTGCCTTGGAACCAGTACATAGTATTGATTCTAAGAAGGAAGGTAAGGTTTTTTTTTAAAATCACTTGAACATGCTAGTAATGCTAAATAAACAAATCCTGGAACATTATAATCTCCAAAGTCAAAATTGCAGGTTATCCAAAAGGTAATAAAAAGACACTTGAAAGATGTGTGTACGTTACAGTATAATGCGAAAGTTGATATCAAGACAAAAGATATTATCAAGGAAATTTAGGACTGAAAAAAGAGGTAGGCTAGCCTTAATGAAAAAATTCCAAAAACATATATTATTGTGCCAATACCATAACAAAAAAAAATTGTAAAGGAAAACCTCTAGAATGTTACATTGACTCTCTGTTGGAGATTTGTGGAAGTTTATGATAAGAACTATGTAGACAGGGGATACATAGATAAGTCATCTGCATTGGCAAAGAAATAACCACATTTATATGTTTTGGAAGCCACTCAGAGAAATAAGGTCTTTTAGCAGAATCTATGGACCCCCATCAGGACCAACGTAGTTTGCAAAGTCTCTATGCTGGTTTTTGTGACCTGAAAATCAGGTCACAGAACTGGATGGCTATCCAATACCTTTGACCCCTCTCTGTTGCTCCTTTTATTATTGAAAATACATTAATTTAAATTTTTAGGATAGTCTTAAGTTTTATAGAATGCCTCAAAGTACCAGCACTTAATGAGTTAACAGCCTTTTTTCGCTCAGCAGAGAACAGTTACAGGTATGAGTATATCTCTCTTACTGCTCTAGAAGTCCCAACACAGAGTGGCAGGCTCAGGCAAAATTCCAAAATGAGGCTCATTTTTAACGTTGGGACCTTTTCTCATCTGGGCATGATCTTCATGAGGAAATTCTTTATAAAACCATATACTACTCATGATGTAATTTTGTAACCTTGGTGTGTCTGCACAGCCACAAATTCTTTTGCGCTTTGTAAAAAACAACTCTTTGAACGTATAAAATATATAATGTATAAAAAAAATGTATAATGTATAAAAAAAAAAGCTCAGAGGCTTTTTAGAGCAGCCATGAGCTAAAGGACAGCCCCCAGTATCAGCTTCATTCTTTCTCACCTAAACCAGCACCTCCCAGACCCCTGGAGCTGTTGAATAGCTTCCAACATATATATATATATATATATATAACACACATAACCATGGAGTTATGTCTTTTGAGGGGCTATAGGTCTGTACAAGCAAAATAAATAAAAACTCAAATGCAATTTGCATAGCACTACCTTGAAAGATTTTAAGATCTTCCTAACTTTGGTTTAAAATTATGAAAACCATCTACATAATTAACTATATCAATAACCAAACTAACAGAAATCACAATTATCTCAATAGATGCAGAAAAAGCCTTTGACAAAATACAACATCCATTCCTATTGAAAACACTAGAAAGCAAAGGAATAAAAGGGTCTTTCCTTAAAATAATAAGTAGTATTTATTTAAAACCATTAGCCAGTATCATCTGCAATGGGGATAAGTTAGAGGCTTTCCCTATAAGATCAAGCGTGAAACAAGGATGGCCATTATCACTCTATTATTTAATATTGTACTAGAAACACTAGCAATAGCAATTAGAGAAGAAAAAGAAATTAAAGGGATTAAAGTAGGCAATAAGGAGATTAAATTATCACTCTTTGCAGATGATATGATAGTCTACTTAGAGAATCCTATAGAATCAACTAAAAAGCTAATGGAAAATTAAGTAATAATTTTAGCCAAGTTGCAGGATACAAAATAAACCTACATAAATCATCAGCATTTCTATATATTTCCAACAAAAATCAGCAGCGGGAGTTAGAAAGAGAAACTCCATTTAAGATCTTCCCAACTTTCACTCAACATTAGCTCTCCTATCCTACTTTCAGTAATACATGCTGGAGTTATTAAGTTCAGAGAAAATTGAGTCACTCTGCAGATCACATGAAAAGCAATATTCTCACCTATCACAGATAGTGAAATATCTTCCTTCTATTGTGAGAATTTGTGTATCTGTATTTATACACGTACATGGAACTTATTACCTCCATTATTCATAGAAAGACACCATTGTCACTAAGCTAATCATGCAACTAAGGGTTTAAATTAGATTGGGAGCAATATCTGAGTTATTTACCAAGGGGCATTCTACTTGGGCTGCCAACCTAGGTCATTCATGCACTTTCTGATACACATACGCAGGACAATCCGCTGCACATTCTCATTGGCTACTATGAGGGGATTAAGCCTTCAAAAGCAGAGGCTAGAAGTGGCTTCATTTTTAACTCTACTTTGTCTGGGTTTCAGAGATTAAGTGAAATGTTCAAATGTGGCCTCAAACACTTACTAGCTAGTTTCTAACATTTTTTTTGGCTTTCCCAATAATTTTTATCATAATCAATATCATAATAAATTCTTACCCCAAAGATTAAGTCTTTATATTATCCAACACAAGGTCACTAAGTGGCACAATAATAACAAGCCTGTATTTAGAAAGATTCATCTTTCTGAGTTCAAATCTGGCTTGACACTATCATTCCAGTCATTTTTCTGTCTTTTGACTCTTCATGATCCCAATTGGCGTTTTCTTTCTTTTTTTTTTTTTTTTAAATAAAACCCTTACCTTCCGTCTTGGAGTCAATACTGTGTTTTGACTCCAAGGCAGAAGAGTGGTAAGGGTAGGCAATGGGGGGGGGTTAAGTGACTTGCCCAGGGTCACACAGCTGGGAAGTGGCTGAGGCAGGATTTGAACCTAGGACCTCCTGTCTCTAGGCCTGACTCTCAATCCACTGAGGGACCCAACTGCCCCCCGCCCCAGTTGGCATTTTCTTGGCAAAGATACTGAAATGGTTTGCCATTTCCATTTCCAGATCACTTCACAGATGAGAAAACTGAGCTAAATTAGGGCTAAGTGACTAGCCAAGGGTCACATAGCTAGTAAGTGACTGAAGTCAGATTTGAACTCAAGAAGATGAGTCCAAGCCCAGTTCTCTATCCACTGGGCCATGTGGCTGCCCTGGTTTTATATATGTATGTATGTGTGTTTTTATATGTTTTATAAATATAAATAAGAATTATAAATATTTTTAAATAAAAATTTTGTTTTATAAATAAATGTTCTATAAATAAAAATAAATATAAATACAAATGTGTGTGTATTCAGTCATGTATAGGTTTATAATTGAATATGCATATGTAACTGTGTACATATAATTGAATATATGTATCTTTAATTATATATATTGCTAAAATATGTATATTTATCTGATATATATAACTATCTACAACTGAATATATAGTAACTGTGTAATTAAATGCAAAGAATTATATATATGAACATATGTATAAGTATATATTTAGTCCAATTCAACCAATATTTATTAAGCATTTACTAGGTCTGAATAACAGATGGCACAGCTAATAGATAGAAGATTAACTTTAGAGTCATGAAAACCTGGGATCAAGCACCTCCGAAATTTAGGAGCTAAGTGACTGATAACAAGTCACTTGAACCCAATACCTCAGATGGCTCTTTAAAACTAAAAGTTATGGGGGCAGCTGGGTAGCTAAGCCTAGAGATAGGAGGTCCTAGGTTCAAATCCGGCCTCAGACACTTCCCAGCTGTGTGACCCTGGGCAAGTCACTTGACCTCCATTGCCCACCCTTACCACTCTTCCACCAAGGAACCAATACACAGAAGTTAAGGGTTTAAAAAAAAAAACAAAAAAAACCCCTAAAAGTTATAATTTCCAATCTGAGCAGCTGAAAGTCATTCATTTTTAACGTATAGTTGGAAACTCCTTGGACCCCTAAAACTACATTAGCCAGAATGCTTTTCCCTTCGTTTACATGCATCTGTACATTATTGTTTATATAGTTCTGTAATCTCCTCCCTCTTCCTCTTTTTCTGTGTGAGTGGCTGGGATAGGCTGGCTTTCTTTACTTAGGCTTTTTATTCAAGTTATTATAAATAAATCTTATTAAATATAATACTTAGAATATTGGATATTAATTTTTAAAACCACACTATCCCTGCGGTGTCATTTGCAGATTAAGTTACAGACCTAGATCCCCTTTCCACCAGCAACCCGCAAAAAAAAAAAAACACATATATTCAAGGTACTGTCCTAGCTGTGGAGATGCAAAGATGAAAAATTATACAGACTCTGCCTTCAAGGACCTTATATCTTCTAGAGTATAATGTGAATCCAGAATGTGAATCCATAAATGTTAAAGATAAAGGTTTTGAGGGATTTTAGATTTAATTCCTCAAGAGCAAAAAAAAAAAAGTGTTCTTTCCTGTACTCTGCTTAAATCTTTACTTTGTTCTTATAAGGAAAGAGGAGTACTCATGGAGAAAACGTGGAGTGAACAATGATTTTCTAGGCATCAGCCTCCTCCAGGGTAGCCCCAGGCTCCTGATTCCTCTCCAGGACAACTATCTCTGTCTGCCATTTTTGCCTTGTTTTAAATACTTTATTAGAAGAAAGGAAGACCACTTGTTTACTGTTTATGGTATTTCTATTGGCATTCTATGGTATTTCAGTATAGCTTAGTGCCTCTCTCTGTGGAAGGACACTTGCTCTCAGCCAGGCTTCAGCTACTTCTTTCTCCATCCTGAATCTCCTTTCCCTGTTAGCATGACTGTCATCTATTTCCCTTCACATGCCTGGGCTGTCTTTATGTCATGACCCAGATTCCTAAGGAGTGCTTGAGTTGGAGATTACATTTTGTGAAGGCTTTAGGTGGTGCTGATGGATTATGTGAGTAACTTGAGCGGACAATGACAATAGGGTACGAATTCCACATTTATGAAGAATAATAGATGAAAACTTAATTCGGGTCCTATTCATTCACATGTTGATGGTAGGTATATCATTACAGGATCATATTCTCAAAGTCATGGTAAGTGCCTCAAAACTGAAGTTGCCAGAATTAAACAAAAGCAATATAGATTATAACTAGCAATTTTTTAGTGCGACAAGAAACAGGAAATCGACTCCAAATTCAGAGTACTGTTTAAACTGGAAACTAGGGGGGAAAAAAAGAGATGCCCATTGGTTGGATAATTACCAAGAAAATTTGATATTTAAATGAAATGGAAACTACTTTGATTTTTTTTTTAAAATGACTATAAAGAATTTAGAGAAGTTTGGAAAGATTTATGAACCATGGCAGGATGAGGTAAACAGAACCAGGAGACAATGTACTCCATAGCTACAATAATGTAAAGGAAAAGATGATAAAACAAAACCAAAGGTCACACAATTATAATGACCCAGCCTGGCTCCCAGTGAAGAGCAAGTATGATTCCTTTCCTTTGATGGTCATATAGGGAGGTGACATTTTTTCTCTTTTTTTTTCATTCTTTATTATAAGAGATGGCTCTCATGTAACCATGAAAAATATTCTAAAAATTTTAAAGAGAGAGAGAGAGAGAGAGAGAGAGAGAGAGAGAGAGAGAGAGAGAGAGAGAGATTGCTAAATGGTAGGGAAGAGGGAAGAAATATGTTGTTCCATCATTTCAATCATATCTATTTCTTAGTGACGCTTTTTGGGGTTTTCTTGGCAGAGACACTGGAGTGATTTGCCCGTTCCTTCTCCAATGCATTTTACAGATGACGAAACTAAGCAAACAAGGTTTAGAGATTTGCCAGGGTCACATAGCTAACAAATGTCTGAGACTGGATTTGAACTTTTGTCTTCTATACTCCTACCCAGCACACTATCTCCTGAACCCACTACCTGCCTACAGAGAGATAGATATATTAGAGATTAAGATAATATAAAAAGATATCAATAAAGTAGAGATTTCTCCAATTTTAGAAGCAGCATTAAAAAAAAAAAAAAGGAACAGAGGTAAAAAATCCTTGTAGGAAACTGAGAAAAAAAAAACAGAGAAAGTAAGAATGAAAACAGATTCTGCACATGCTTCATTCTCTTACTAATTATCTCTTCTTCCCTAACCTTAACTTTCCCAGACAGGACAATGCCTTTAAACGACTTGGTGTTAATGACATAACTGAAAGCTTTAGGAAAAAAAATTAGATAGATAGAATATGTCTCCAAATACCTTAAACTCATGTTTTGAGCTAGATTACAGTCATGAGTCAACATTATTGGAGCAACCAAATCTTGTCACCTGTGACTATAATGGCCATATTTCCAAACCACAATTCAGGATGTGGGATCTGAAAAAGGAAATTTTTCCCTCATTTATGAAATTATTTTATGAAAAGTCTATTTTGAGAAGATTCATACATAAACAATCCAAATCATTTCATGCAATATTTGCTTTTGACACTCATTGGTCTCTCCCAATAAGAGTTTTATTTCCTGAAGCTCATGTGGACTAACTTCAGTTCTAAGAGGGCCTGGTCCCTAAAAGTTGTATCAAATTCCTCACAATCTCTAACCAATTACGCCCCTATTATTACTTTAGAAACAATCACTTAGACCAGTGATTCCCAAAGTAGGCGCTTCTACCCCCTGGTGGGTGCTGTAGCGATCCAGGAGGGCAGTAATGGCCACAGGCACATTTATCTTTCCTATTAATTGTTATTATAATTTTTTAAAAATTAATTTCCAGGGGGTTAAGTAATATTTTTTCTGAAAAGGGTGCAGTAGGTCAAAAAAGTTTGGGAACCACTGCGTTAGACAAAGCTTAAGGTTGGCTCTTGTCTGAGTCTTTCCAAAAGAGGTTAATAGAGTCCCCTCTTGAAAGGTACTCAATATACAAGGTAGGTTAGATATAAGGCAGATAGCTATTTTCTGCACCATAAAAGAAATGTTAAAATTAAGACTTAAAACATATATTGGCAGAGTTAAAACATGAAACAGTGATCCATAACTCCTATTAATTCACTCAGGAAGTTTTAGTCAATAAACATTTATTAAGCCCCTTTTAGGTGTCAGGCACTATGCTAAGTATAGTATAGAGGATACAGAAAGAGGTAAAAGATGATCCCTGCCCTCAAAGAGTTTACAATCTAACAGAGGGAAACAACAAGCAATTATGAACAAATAAGCTATATGTGGTAGAAATAAGAAATAATTAACAGAGTGAAGACACTAGAATTAAGGGAGGCTGGGAAAGGCTTCCTGTAGAAAATGATACCTAAATAAGAAAACATGAAATTCTTTGTGGGACTGCTTAATAGTCATTTCATTTTCACCTCTGGCCAGTACCACGTAATTTCCTCAATCTTTAACCTATGGAAAGCCAAGGCTTTGCTTGGGCTCATACTTTTGTGAATGGTTATCTTTTGTTGTCATAGTTACAAAGAGTACTTTCTATTGCTGGTTACCAAATCCCTCAATGACATTTTAAATCCTCAGTATCACTCCCAAGACTGAAAGCATTCATCTCAGGCAAAACAAGAAGAATTTATTAAATGCTTACTAAGTTCAAGACACCATCCTAAACACTGAGGATACGAATATAACCCTTTTGGTTTCTAATGACCTTTGGCAAAGAACTACCTACCAAATGTGGCTAGAATGCATTCTTGGAATTCCAAAAGATATATTATAGTCTATCAGGGGCAGCATAAAGGTTCCCCTGATAACCCTCATCATACTTTATTTCTATCATCCAATTTTTTTAAAAAATTAATGGCATATTATTCTGTTTGTTTTTGCTTGAAAAAGTGGAATTTCTCAATAATCATTTATTCTTAATTTTTCAAACATTCTTGGCAAGTCTCTAAGTCACTAATTAGGACTATTGAATTAGAATTTATAGTTTCAATAATTGTTGATTACTGGTTTCAAATTTTATAAAGAGAAATATGCTAGGCAATCAGCACCATTGCCATACCACCCACATTATATAATCTATGCCAAACATATCACATGAAAAATCTTTGCTATAATTGTGAGAATAATCATACATGATACAGGAGAGCAAATACGCATTTCTGTGAGGATTAGCTGTCCATCTTTTGTAGCTCTTTCTTTTGTACTTTGTGTATATATTATAATGCTTATTAATGATTCATTCAGTTACTATTTGTCAAAGAATTGGAATTTCTGGGATCTTTCAATGTTTTATAGGAACAATTTTGGATGAGATAAGGGGAACAAGGGAGAAAGCCTAAAAAAAGGGAACTGACAACTGGTCCATAATTTACTTTCCTAAATCTTGTCTCAGGTACTAAGATTGGCAACTAGTCAATAATTTACTATCTAAAAGATTTTCCTTAGGCACTAAGAGGTTAAGTGGCTTTCTCCTGGTCATCAAAGCTATTATAGATAAGAGATAAGACTTGATCTTGAGTATTCCTAATTCCAATTCTGGCCTTTTATTCACTAAGCAATGATCCCTATCACTATAAGAACAATGAAAGACAATATTTGAATCCATGCTCTTAAGAAAATCTAAGACATATAATCACCATACCTGCAAATACATTGTTTACTAATAGAGAAAGGCTGGACAAATTTCTAAAATTTAGATCCAAGAACCATTCTTTTCTTCTTCCAAACTCAAAA
This sequence comes from Gracilinanus agilis, assembly GCF_016433145.1. NCBI lineage: Eukaryota > Metazoa > Chordata > Mammalia > Didelphimorphia > Didelphidae > Gracilinanus > Gracilinanus agilis. The sequence goes on along the minus strand of NC_058134.1, from coordinate 189,275,378 downwards.
ATCATTAGCTCTTGCTCCATTAAATCTTGTGAATCTTTTATTTTCCAGTTCCTATTTCATGCATGTTTGGGCTGATTATTTGATTTGAAAATTTCATAGATACCTTGATTCTTTCTCTACCTAGCTATCTTTTAGCCATTTCACTATTTCTAAATCTCCTAGAAAGTATGCAGAGGAAGAGACAGGGGATGAAATTCAATATTGCTCTTGGTTAACAGGTTTTATAAAAATTTAGGTATGGAAAGAAATTGAAACTATTGACTAAAATAGCATATGTCTTCCATTACACATATAAAAATCAAAATTGATTATAATAATATCCGTAACAACTATAGAATCCTCAAATTTCAAATTCCTAAATGAATAAATCTCAGTAAAAATTAAGAATACTTTCCAGTCCCAAAGATTCCCATAAAAATTTTGACCTTTTTTGTATAATTTAAGATATAAAGTTTTATCCAGCTTCATTTTCCACTGCAAAGTTTATTTCTGTTTTGTTTATTCCTAGTAAAAATCTATTTTACTCTTAAAAACAAATTAACGTTCTGGAAGAACATGCTGATAAACTTAGAACATATGGCTTTTCTATTATTAAATATAATGATTGATCTTGATTTCAGTTATCTTTACTTAAGACAAAAGCTTTCTCCTGATGAGAAGATAACTTCATTCACCAAAAATAAAAATAATAATTAGGTTTGAAATATGTACAATACTAGCCTTCACACACACATACAAAAGAGCTGTCTTTTTAAATTACATAGTTGTACAAATTCCTTGAGTTTTTGTTGTTTTTCTGTTGGAATTTTTTTAGTAAAGGAACTCTTAATTCAGCATACCCATAAAATGAACACACAGCTTTTTTTATACCATTGTTTGCTGACTTTTTTCTTAAGCATGAAACCATACTCCTAAATCTTCAATCTTACTAAATTTCTTTTCTCCCTACTTAAGAAGGAATCTTTCTTTGCTTTTCCAAACCATCTCCTATTTCATTACTCCTGCTTTCTTCTATCTTATTCCAGTGTATTTTTCTTTGCTCACCTTTAGTTAAAAATTTAATGAAATCTCACCTCCTTGTGGAGTCTTCTGTTTGTCTGAAGGCATGAAAGAAACATTCACTAATTCCAGTTAAAGACACCTCAGAAGATAGTGTCCTATCACTAGAAAAGGTGGGAAACCTACAAAAAATAAAGTCTCGCTCAAAAGCTTCATGCCATTTTCTTCAGTAGTTAATCATAAGATTTAACTAAGAGAGCTTCCAAAAGGAATACAAGGGATCAATCTCCATTTAAACATGTATGAAGAGAAAGGAAAATATTTCAATGACCTGTTAAGAGTGTGCTAGTCTCATATTTCCTCTAGAACAAAGCAACAGTAATGAATTCACGAAGTGCAAGTTGTTCTCTGTCCTAGAGAAAAAAGGTCCATGGTCTAAAGAAATGCTTTTCTAACCTACTGGCAATCTGGGAGAATGAAATATTCCTTTAAAAATTAAAAGGGGTGGGAGGGCAGTTGAGTGGCTCAGTGGATCAAGAGCCAAGCCTAGAGATAGGAGGTCCTGGGTTCAAATGTGATCTCAGACACTTCCTAGCTATGTGACCCTGGGCAAATCACTTAACCTCCATTGCTTAGCCCTTACCACTCTTCTGCCTTGGAACCAATATACAGTATTGATTCTAAGATGGAAGGTAAGGTTTTAATTTTTTTCTTAATTAAAAAATAAAAAAAGGGGGAAAGGACCTACCTACAAGTACAAAAATATTTGTAGCAGCTTTTTCTGTGGTGGCAAAGAATTGGAAATTGAGATGTTCATCTGGTGGAGAATGGCTAAACAAATTGTGGTACAAGTTGGTGATGGAATACTATTGTGCCATAAGAAAGACTAAGCAAGATAATTTCAGAAAAAGCTGGAAATATCTGCAGGAACTAATGCAGAACGAAATAAGCAGAACCAAGAGAATATTGTACACAGAAACAGCAATATTGTATGATGATCCACTATGAAAACTTTGCAACTCTCAGCAATGCAATGATCTGGTACAATCCTGAAAGACTTATGATGGGGAATGCTGTCCACCTCCAGAAAAAGAATTATTCGAGTTGGATAGTTGTCCATCAAAGCATGCTATCTTTTAATTCAGTCTCTTTATGATTTTATTTTAGGGTTTTGGTTTTGTGTAAGTGTGCTCTTAAAACAATGACCAATATGGAAGTGTGTTTTGTATGCTAATAAGAAAGAATTTTCAAGTGCTTTTTTTTTTTAGCACTTCAAAGAAATGGCAGTGAAATGACTAATCTTGGTTAGAGAATAAAAGAGTAGAAAAATGTGATACAGTCAAAGAAAGAAAGGATCATTGAATATGTCGAGTTACATTAAATATAATATGTGTATGAGTGTGTGTGTGTGTGTGTGCATCTTTTGCAGTAAGTAGTACCAGGAGCCTATAAGAAAAAAGTTTCTTATTATTCTTTAAGGAGTAGTGACATGAATCTGCCAATAGTATTAGGTAAAAGTCACCCAAGGATGATAAACAAATAAATAGATGAATGGTAAATAAAAATTAAGTAAGTAAGTAATAGAAGAGATAGAGGAGATTTTTGTTCAGTTACCAGACTAGATCAGAGTTATCAAACACAGCATTCAATGTGGCCTGCATCATTCCCCAAGTACCAGATTGAAACATAATTGGGAAATATTTAACAAAAGAAATAAAAATTCAAAAGAACATGATACGGTTAATGTGTACTTTTCTGTGTCAATAAGTGGTCCTTGGGGATCTTCATATATGGTTTTGTGGTCGCCATTTCTATTTGATTTTTATTCCACTGGACTAAACAACTCTGAACCATTCTACCGTTCCCTAGCCCCATCTGTAAATTACTCCTTAATCATTGTCCCCAAAGTGTCTCACTCCATATCTCTCTAACTGTGCTGTCTGAAATGATTAACAAACTTCTTTTCATCTTAAACTTACCCCTGTCTTACTACTTTGCTCTGGTACTCATTGAGATATGGATTCCTCCAGATTACACTATATTCCCCACCACCCTTTCAGGGACTTATTGCTTGTAATTTCATTCACAGTGCCCATTTCCCAGCCATTTACCAATTCTGGTGGAGAGTGGGAATACTCTTTATATTCAATTGCCACTTTCAGACTTTCCCTCTTATCCCCCCTATTCAATAACATCTCCTTTGAGTGTCACACAATCCAAATTTATTACCCAAATCAGACTCTGGTGATTGTTCATTAATCCTCAGGATATTCTTCTTCAATGAGTTCAATGCCTGGCTCACAGGCTTCTCTCCTCTCTAGTTCTTTCATTATACTAAGAAATCTCAGCATTCATATTAAAACTTCCTTAAATACCCTAACTTCCAAGTCCTTCAGTATGTTCAATTCCCATGACCCGTTCCTCTTCTTCACCTAACCTCTGCAGAGAAGATCATTTCCTTGATTTTGCCATCATCCACAAATATTTCACTTCATTATTTGTGAACTCTGAAATTCTCTTATCTCATTATCTTTTTTTTTTTTTAATTTTAAACCCTTAACTTCTGTGTATTGACTTATAGGTGGAAGAGTGGTAAGGGTAGGCAATGGGAGTCAAGTGACTTGCCCAGGGTCACACAGCTGGACTCATTATCTTTTATGATTCTACTTTCCCCTATGTTTTAGAACCCTGATCCTATTCTTTATCCTCATAATGATCTCCAATCTTTCTGCCCCTAAATTCTTTCCCTGGTTGTCATCCTTGTCCTGGCTACATTATCCTCCCTTCCTTTTCTCAGTCCTTTATTGAATCGGTCCAACTCTTTACTATTCTGTACATTAAATCCCTTAGTTAGACCCTTGTCCTTCCACCAATCAGGCCTTGACAAACTCCTATCCTAAAATACTTGCACCATCTTTGTTCCTATTCCTGTGCTACTAAATGGAGCTAAAGAAAAATCACAGAGCTGTGCTAATTGAGTCTAGTACAAATTTGGGTTGCTTAATCTAGACTAGGCTTTACTACAGCAATGCATTCCTTTTCTACCTCCCAAATGGATCACTATCCCATTTGCTACAACAGCTATTACAAATCTTTTTATCCCTCCACAACCCTCTTAAGGCACTTCCTACCCCACCTTTTCAACCTGACAAATAGTAGAGAGGTCTCTTGGGTCATTTTTCCAGAATGTGACAGAGAGCTTCCTAAGACTTGCCAAATTACATAACCATAACCCACTCCTAGTGATACACATGAGGACAAATGATGCTGCCCAAAGGAACCCAGAAATCACTGTTAGAGAGGATGCAGGCAAAAGTCAAAAGCATTAGCATAGATTTGAAATTAAACACTCCAAACAGTACTGTTGATTGAAGTTAGGGGCTTCAGAAGAGAAAAGTCAGTATGGAAAATGAATAGCTAGCTAAGAAACTGGGGTCTACAAATACAATTTAGATTTCTGCAGCCTTGTTTAAAATAAAGGAATGATGAAGTCTTGGCCAGAGAAAGAGTATACCTAAAAAAGCAGCAGGCAAACAGTATTTGCCTGAATTCTTTTGAATCTGATCAAGAGAACTATAAACTAAATATGAAAGGAATGTGAGAAAAATGTCAGAATGTGTTTACTAATCATGGTATAATATAAAGTGACAAGTACTAGAGGAGAATAGGAGTAGAAAGGTAATTCACAAAAGAAAAACAAAACAAAACAAAACAAAAAACCTAAGAGTCAGCAATAAAAACCCTGCCCTCTGATGTTTATATATAAATGTGTAGAATATGGGCAATAAAGAGTGAACCAGAGATTCTAGCACAAATATATCAATTTGACTTTATAGATATGAAAACTCAAATCTTTAACCACTTGGATTCAATAAGTATCTTATCCCTCTCCTTACCTGTACCTTGGGATGGAGGAGAGAGGAGAGGGTAAGGAGGAGGAAACACCAGAACCATCTTACTTGAATGACTAGGTTCTGGTTTGTCTACAAACCAAACCTACCTGGACTAAGAAGGAACTGTTGGCATCCAGTCCATGCATACTAAGCATTCAGTGTATTTGATTTTGTTCCTTTCCTCCCATAGTTTTGCTTTTTCATTATAATATTTTATTTTCCCCCAATTACATATAAAAACATTTTTAACATTACTTTTTTTACCTTGATTTTCAGATTTTCTCCCTTCCTCTTTCCCCTCTTTCCTTCATGAGACTGTAAGCAATCTGAGATAAATTTTACATGGGCAATCAAATAAAATATTTTTCCTGTGGTTATACTGAAAGAAAGATACACACTTATTATGTGTTTACCTAAGTATACATATTTGATATAGTATAGGGAAGATAGATAGATAGATAGACAGGTAGAGACATAGAGTAAACATTTACTAATGCAGAATTAACTAAACATGTTCTATGCATTAATCTATAAATATCTATCTGTTTTATTGCTAGCTCTCTTCTAGAATTTCTTTAACCCATGAATTACCTCCCTTCTCCTATTCTTTCCCAGCCAGGCATTTTACTAAGTGCTAGGGATACAAATACAAGAATACCAGTCTCTGCCCTCTAGGAATTTATGTTCCACTAGATGAAGACAACACTTAAGGGGAACTGGAAAGTGAAAAAGGGTATGTGCTAGGAAGTATTGAGGAGGCCTAGACCCCAGCAAGAAAAGGAAAACCTTACCTATCAAAGTGGAAGGACCCAGGGAGGGACAAGGGTGGGAGGGGGCAGGGGGTGATGGTTCAAATAGAAAAGGTTTGAGATGAAGAAACTAGAAAAAAAGACTAGAATTTTCTAGTAAGTGCTGGCTCAGCCAAGAGTTTAATTGCATAGTTACACACACACAAATTCCTTGAACTAAAGAGATATTAATACCCAAAAAGGAGCCTCCGCATATGATAGCCAGCTCATTGAGAGCTATAGTATCAACTGATGCTGCAACCACTAATCATGATCAGGCAATTGATTGCCTCTTGAAATTTCTGTTTAATTTCCCCTTATTAAATCAGTTCATCATTCAAGCCAATCAAAACCAATTGGATTATGACTCCAACATCCAGCATATTAGCTACTCTCCCAATTTTGTTTTATCTGAAAATGTGATAGACAAACTATTAAAGGGAGACAGGAAAAAATCAAGGGAATCAGAGGGGTTAAAGTAATATCCCTGCATGGGAAATTGGTAGCTAGGATACTTCTAAAGATTACTTAATATACTTAAAGTAATCAAGAAAAATAATACAAGGTTCCCCTTGCAGAAGGAAGTGATAACTAAAATACTTAATATACTTAATGGTATGAGAGCTGTTTAAGATTCTTGATACTTTATGAGAATCAAGGGAAACAATTCAGTTAAACTGATTACATTACTAATAAGTACTTGGGATCTCTATGATTCTTTTTTTTTTTTTAAACCCTTGTACTTTGGTGTATTGTCTCATAGGTGGAAGATTGGTAAGGGTGGGCAATGGGGGTCAAGTGACTTGCCCAGGGTCACACAGCTGGGAAGTGGCTGAGGCCAGGTTTGAACCTAGGACCTCCTGTCTCTAGGCCTGACTCTCACTCCACTGAGCTACCCAGCTGCCCCTGATCTCTATGATTCTTAAAGTATCTAAGATACCTAAAGTACTTAGCATTCTGAAGGTCTTGAAGATACTTAAAAATTTCATGATTTTTAGGGAAATTAATAGGAGAATATATAGTCCGAGGGCAGAAAGTAGGTTGAATATGATTGGGTGATATTCAAAAATTTTAAGGGGTAAGAAAGAGTAATATACTGAGGAAAGAAAAGGAGAGAGAGCTGGGAGTAAATTATCTCATATGAGGAGGCATGTAAGAATTAATACAATGGAAGGGAAGATGAGGAGATTGTTGGTAATGCTTGAAGCTCTGGCATTGGCACAAAGTGGAAATAGCATTCACACTCAAGTACAGAAATCTATTTTATACAACAGAGAAGAAAGAAGGGTAGATGGAAGAAAGAAAGGTGGTTAGACAAAGCCTTTCTTTGAAAAGGGAGTGGGAATTCGAACAAGAAAGGCTGAAAAGAGAGAGGATAAACAGGGGGAAGTAAGATGGAGGAAAACACACAGTAATAATAACTGAACGTGAATAGGATGAATTCAACCATAAAACGGAAAGGGATAGCAGAATGGATTAAAATCCAGAAGTCCACAATATTCTGTCTACAAGAAACTCATTTAAAGCAGGGAGACACACAGTAAAAATAAAGGGTTGGAACAAAATCCACTATGCTTCAGCTAAAAGTAAAAAAAAAAAAAAAAAAAAAAAAAAAAAAAAAAAAAAAAAAAGCAGAAGTAGCAATTAAAAGAAAGAAATTACATATTGATAAAAGGAACCATAGACAATGAAGTAATATTAGTATTAAACATATATACACCAAATGACATAGCATCCAAATTCCTAAAGAAGAAACTACATGTTACAAGAGAAAATAGGCAATAAAACCATATTAGTAGGGGGACATTAACCTTCCCCACTCAGAACAAATCAAACTAAAAAATAAACAAGAAAGAAATTAAAGAAGGGAATAGAATTTTAGAAAAGTTAGACTTGATGTACTTCTGAAGAAAAATGAATGGGAATAAAAAGAAATATGTCTTTTTCTCAATAGTGCATGGCACCTTCACAAAATTAGTCATATAATAGGACATAAGAAGAATATAACCAAGAGCAGAAAAAGTGAATAGAAAGATATTTCTCTAGCCTTTTACCTTCTCCTATGAAAAGAAGACTAATCTATATTTTTCACATACAATACTGATTGTAACTTGTCACAAACAAGCATAAATAAAATAAAGAGGCAATGGGTTCAAACTTGCTGGGCACAAAGTCCTCAATCTTCTATCTTTCCTGGTAATCCAAAGCTAACTGTTGTAAACTGCCTATTTGCCTCACCTGTTGGTGGCAGTGCTCTGTCTGAGATCTGAGGTCTGCTGAGCGAGGTTTTCTTTATTGCAGCCTTCCAGGCATTTTTCTTTTCTACCTTGCTTAGATGATTTTGATCAATAATTACCTGTTACCTGACATACAGTATTCCTAATGCAAATAAAAGTTTACATCAGCTGATGTTTAAGAAAGAATTTCAAGCAAAAATCTAATTACCAGTACTCCACAACTCTCCTCCTCTTCTTCCTCTTCCTCTTCTATTTCTTCTTCTTCTTCCTTCTTTTCTTTCACCAGATTTCAGACACACCTACCTAACCCTTCCCTTTACTGTAAATCTCTCAAGGTAGCACAATAGATAAAGCACCAGGCCTGCAATTGGGATTACCAGGTTTCAGATCTAATCTCTAATCTAATTCAAATTTCAAATCTGAAGCACTTCCTAAGTGTATGACCCTGGACAAGTCACTTAACCCCAATTGTCTAGCCCTTGCTCCTCTTCTGTATTAGAACTGATACTAAAACAGAAGGTAAGAGTTTGAAAAAACACAATCTTTCTTGTGAAACATTCTTTAATCAATGTTTTTATCAAACATTTATTACTGGCAATAAAAACTAAGCAATGGAAATACAAATGCATGAATGAAACAATCTCTATTGTCAAGGAACTTACATTCTAACCAGGGAGACAATAAGTACATGTGTGTTATACAGCATGAATATAAAGAAAATAAAAAGGAAGTTATTAAATGTAAGGTACTTTGAGTTTGACAGCACTAGCCATTGAAGGGATCAGAAAAGCCTCTGTACATAACCTGGCACTTGACCTGAGTGTGGAAGGGAGAGATTCTGTACAGCAGAGGTGAGAAGGGAGTACATCCCAGGCATGGAGAATGACCAATGCTGTAGCCAGCAAAGCCCTTATGTTACCGACCAAAAAAAAAAAATGTTCAGAAGTAGCCTAAAAAAGATCTATGACAAGAAAAAAAAGAGGTGAGCCAGGAATGTGAGAAAATAGCTAAGCTGTAGAGCCAACATGCTCTGGAGGGGGTCCCAAGGACAAAGGGGGGAACTATTGTGAGGATTTAGAGAAAGATAAATCCAATAGTCTGAAGAATCATTCTAATTAGCTCCAGTGGAGGAAGTACCCACTTTGAGAAGATCACAGATCAATGAAATGCTCAAATAAATATGAGATCTCATTGTTCACCAAAATCTTCCAAATTAGGGTGGCTACTACACTCTGGAACTCTGACAAACTTTTTTCTTAAGGGGTGCAGTACATGGCTCCCTGTTTTGCTATCTCCTAAGGGAATTGAAGAACAAGAAATAGTTCTTATTGATGATGGTAGAAGCCACAAGGATTCCAAAATAGATTTTCAGGACTGAGAGGAAGGAACTGGATAAGATGGAGTTCAGCCCAGTGCTACAGAAATCACAACTGGATAAGAAAGTATTGAAAGACAAGCACAAAAACTTTGTGATACTTTTGGGATGCATCCTACAACTCTGTAGTATAGCAATGGAGCATATGAGCAATCAGTTACCCCATGCTCTTACTTTATAGCCAGTCCCTCTTCTTTTTTTGACCACACACTCCTTTGATGACGCTCCCCAGCTTCTCTCTCCAGAATCACTGGACATCGTTCCCTACACTCTGATCCAGACAAACTAGCCTTTTCTCACATACATAGTCGGTGCCTTTGAATTGACTGTATTCTTACTCATGAAATTCACTCCTTCTCCTCTCTTGTCTGAGAGAATTCTTTTCTTTATTCAAAACAGCTCAAGTTTTCCTTTTCTGATCTCCTCAATGGTTGGTGCTCTGTCCAAAGTATCTCGTATTTAGATACTTTGGATATATTTTTATTTATTAACTTTCTATTTAAGCCATAGCTTTATCTTTAAATATACTCATTTTCTCTCCTATTAGAATTTAAAGCTCCTTAAGAAAAAAGGATTGGGGGCAGCTGGGTTACTCTGTGAATTGAGAGCCAGGAGACAGGAGGTCCTATGTTCAAATCTGATCTCAGACACTTCCTAGCTATGTGATCCTGGGCAAGTCACTTAACCCCCATTGCCTAGCCCTTACCATTCTTCTGTCTTGGAACCAATATACAGTATTGATTCTAAGGAGGAAGGTAAGGGTTTAAAAAAAAAGTCACAACAGGATCTAGACCTAAAGGGAGATAGTATAAGAAAATTAGAACAGGGAACATACTACATATCATATTTATAGATAGGAGAAGAACTTTATTACAAGGAGAAACTTGAGATGATTAAAAGAATTAAAATTTTTCAAAAATAATCATGCCCACTAATATAGAAGGAAAAAACTTCTATAGGCACATGTGTATACATGTGTAATAACATTGATGTTTAAAAGATTAGTCTATGTTTTAGGGAAGAGCTTAGGGTCACTCAGAATACTACACATTTCTTATTCAAATCCAGACCCAGTTCATCATCCATATATAGCAGCTATAAAAGATCCGTGCACTAATGGACCACCTCCATATGCCATCTATCCAAGTGCGCATTGACAATAAACATTCTTCATCAATTTGGCTTTTCCCGTATAAACAATTAAGACAAACTCTTTTGAGTAATTATGCATTCCATTTAGGAGACTCTGCAATGTTCCCATCCTTGATGCAATCGTAACAATGATACCTCAGCATTAGGAAATTCATATTTCATTTGGACTCTATCTTGAAAAATCACCAACAACAACAACCACCATTATTCAGTACGCATTTGCTTCCCTGTTTTATACTTTTCTTTCATCAGTACTCAATGGTCCTCCTTAGAAAGTTAGCTCTGTTGTTTTATCTTTCAAAAAAATGGCTTCAAATCTCTGTGTAGCAGATTACTTCCTGGAGGAAGACCCCTAAGGAAACATTGTATTCTTATCGAATAAAATTCTTGAGGTAGACCCACAAACTAGACTGAGGTTTCTGTGTCATCATCATGTACTAAGATACTGCAAAGTACAATAAACTATGTTCAGAAGCTAGAGATTTTTTTGTTTATCTTTTCTAACAGTTTAGGAAATAGGTTTATTGCTATACTCCCAGAAGACAAAAATGTATTTAATTATTTTTCCCCATTTAGGAACAGATTCAGAAATGATAAATATCAGCTTAAAATATGGGAAAATACTTCCAGACAAGATCCTCATCAATTATGTGAAGAAATCACCCTAGGACTGGGAAATATCATCCTTTGTGCATATTAGAGCTTCTTTTGAAATAATCGTATATACAAAAATGTATATAAATATATGTATATGGGTATGAATATGTTTATATATGCATATGTGTATATTTGATAAATATTTTATGTGTTGAGAAACTAAAATGGCATCTCTTTAAAGTCTGTCCAAAAGAAACATAGATGTCTTATGTCGAAGAAAAACTCCTCGGGGGGAAAAAACATCCATTTTGATTTAAGATTTGATAATGATAAAACTATGTAACATATAGATATGTGTATATATAAACACAAATATATGTATACATATTTACACATATATATTCTCTACTGAAGAAATACAATATGGCTAAAGTTTAAATATAGAAAAGCTCCTCAAAGTTAATTCAACTATATTCTATATTTGAAAGGTTGCTACTAAACACATATTTTTATAAAAAAAAAATATTGTGCTGTATGAGTTAATATGACCAAGAGCAACTTTATTCTGAATTTACAGAGGCTGGATCACAACAAAATGTTAATGTAACCTTTTTCCAAGTTGGAAGTTGGAAAAGGGAAGACAAGATTATAATTCATCTTGTATTGTAACCTTAATTTTATATTTGCTGAGATAAATCATTCATATTTGGAAATTCCTTATGTCAAAACAAAAACATTATTTTAAATTACATTTTGCTTCCTGTCTGATAGTACTGATTAACAAGAGGTATTCATCTGACCTGTTTGAAGAATATTATATTCATTCTTCCTGGATTTCTGAATATTGGGTCTGATTACCATAAAGCCTAGAACAAAAATGACTTTCCTTCATGAGTTCATAGTGAAGATGTTTGCATTTTAAAAACATGTAGAAGAGTTTTATCTCTTTGTTGAAATACCACAGTGTTCTGCAAAGCTAATGATGCTTAAAATAAATAATTAATGATTGAGATTTTGGAAACTCCAAACATCTTTTTTTGAGTATTTTTAAAAAATAGAAATTTTATAATTGTTCATGATGGATTCCTCAAATATTTTTGTTCTTGATTTGATATGCAATTTCTTTCTATTAAAATTATAGTCAGATGGCATCTCCTAAAATTCATTTTTTAGATTTGGTGTAAGGTTACAACCTTTTGAAGACATTTTTTAGTTACCTAATGTTCTATATTCTCAGAGAACACACTAATAGGTGTATAGTTGTTGTCTCTGTACAATAGACACAACACATATCCTTCTTGTCAAACTGGAAATATAAATAACTCTGATAATCTCAGAATTTTAAAATGCTTACTATAGAATATTGACTCATTTAACAATCATTTACTAAGTAGCAAAGTGGCACAGTGCACTGATACAGAGTGCAACATGGAATCAGGAAAATTTGAGTTCAAATCCTGCCTCAAACACTTTTGAGCTATGTGATCCTGAGCAAACCATTTCACCTCTCTTGATCTCAGTTTCCTTGTCAATAAAATGGAAATAAAAATAGTACATCACAGAATTATAATGAGGATTAAATAAGATATATATAAAATGCTCTACATGGTATAAATAATAATTTTTTAAAAAACAATTTTTATTTACCTATTAAAAATCAGAAACTGTTCTGGGTGCTGAAGGTACAAAGTCAAAATTGAAATAAGTCCTTAACTTCAAAGAATTTAGATTCTAACAAGCTGCCCACCACCATCAAAAAGAAAAGAAATTGCACTTCACATCTATCAGACTGGTTAATATGACAAAATAAGAAAATGATAAATGTTAGAGAGGGTGTGGAAAAATTAGGATATTAATACACTGTTTGTGGAGCCATGAACTTATACAACCATCTGGAGAGCAATTTGAAACCATTCCCAAAGGGCCATAAAACTATGCATACCCTTTAACCCAGCAATACTACTGGTAGATCTGTTTACCAAAGAGATCAAAGATTTGGGGAAAGGCCCTACTTGTACAAAATTATTTATAGCAATTCTTTTAGTGGTAGAAAAGAACTGGAAACTGAAGGCATATCTATCAGTTTGGGAATGGCTAAAAAGTTGTAGTACATGATTGTGGGTTTTTTTTCCAATTATAAACTTAGTAGTCAATAATCACCAAAAAATTTTAATACACAAATGCATTAAAATTTTTGTGTAAAACCAATAACTCCACATTATTTATAATTTGTTTTAGAATATTTAAATTATATGCATGTAATAATATGAACATGGTCTGCTTTTGAATTCTCTTTGGATTTGTTTTACTTTAGTACCTTTTTCTCTTGATTTTGTGGCTATTTTAATGCAATCATAATATGTATTGTTCTTATTCTCTCTTCATCTCTTCATACATTTCCCTTATTTCCTTTATATTTCTAATAACATAATACAATCCATTACATTTAAATATCACAATCTATTCAGTCATTTCTCCCCAATCATTATTGCATTTGTGTTATTTCCAGTTTTTGTCATTACAACAAAGCTTCCACGAATATTTTCATACATACTCAGCTTTTTACCCTCTCAATTATATCTTGTGGTACATGATTGTAAAGGAATAATATTTCACTTTAGGAAATGATGAGATGATCACAAAAAAAAAAAAAAACCTGGAAAGAGTCATAGGAAATGATGCAAAGTGAAGAGAGCAGAACCAGGAGAACACTGTAATAGCAATAATATATGGTCAGCTGTGAATGACTTACCTATTATCAGCAATGACATCAATGATATCAGCAAGGATTCCAGGCAACTTCAAGGGACTCATGGTGAAAAAGCTATAGAAGCTATAGAAGGAAGTAACAGTCTGAATGTAGATTGAAGCATGCCATTCTTCACTTTATTTCCTCTATGAATTTTTCTCAAGTGTAAGCAATATGTGTCTTTTTTCATAACATGACGAACATGGAAATATGCACTATATGATAACACATATACAACCTATTTCATATTACCTGCTGTCTTGGGAAAGGTAGGGGTGGGAAGGAGGAAGAGTACATGAGTACAAAATGTCAGAAAATAATTATTGAAAACTACTGATGTAATTTTAAAAATTTAAAACACTTTTAAATTTTACCTTGTGATTTATTTAGTTTTATTCATATGAGTACATGTTGACTCTCCTGATAGAACATAAGTTCCCCAAGGTAAAAGACTGCATAAATGATATTTTGGAAAATCCTCTAATGTGGCCTTTTGTTCTACTAAATAAATGCTATTTTATAGTCACATAATAGTGTTAAAATAAGACTGCCCAGATATCTTATAATAGAGTAGAAACAGAAAGAATCCACTGGTCATCCTCTGAAAAGCAACCTCAGAATCAAAACTCCTAGCAACATTATAGCTGAAATCCAGGCCTTCAAAGTTTAAATAAATAAATAAATAAATGAAAACTACCAACCACTATAAAGAAATAATTTAATTATTGAAAATCTAAGGTCAGGACTATATATATTAGTAGTCATCATTATAAAGGAGCAGAGAGTTAAAAAACAATATTTCAAAGGGGAAAGGACCTACTTGTACAAAAATATTTATAGCAGCTCTTCTTGTGGTGGCAAAGAATTGGAAATTAAGGAGATGTACATAAACTGAGGAATGGCTAAATAAATTGTGGTAAATAACAGTGATGGAATATTATTGTGTTGTAAGAAATGATGAACAGGTTGATTTCTGGAAAGATCTATGTGAACTGATGAAGAGTGAAATATGCAGAATCAGGAAAACATTTTACACAGTAACAGCAATATTGTGTGATGATCAACTGTGAAAGACTTAGCTACCCTCAGCAATACAATCATACAGGACAATTCTGAAGGTTGTCATCAATTAGGAAAATAATGCTATCCATTCCACTGTTGCAGTTGGAATACAGTTGAAGGCGTACTACTTTTCACTTTAGCTTATTTGTATTTTTATTTTGAGGTTGTGGTTTCATATGAGTATTCTCTTAAAACAATGAGCAATATGGAAATGTTTTGCATGATAATACATGTATAACCCAGATCAAATTGTTTACCGTCTCTTGGAGGGGGTAGGAAAAGGAGGGAGGGAGATCTTACAACTTCAGAAAATATATGTAGAAAATGTTTTTAATTTTAAAAAGATATTATTTTCCTAATTACATATAATAATGATTTTCTACATATATTTTCTGAAGTTATAAGATCTCCCTCCCTCCTTTTCCTACAAGAATATAGGCTTATAGCCCAGAATACCTCGGGCAAAATTTAGTATATTCTTTTATAATGCTATAGGTTAGAATGGATTTTTGATGAAATAGAAGACTTCCAAGTATTCTTGATGAAAAGACCAGTGCTGTGTAGAAACTCTGAAGTTCAAACACAAAAGTTAAGAGAAATACAAAATGGTAAAGATGTATAAATAATCATAAGACTAAACAAGGCAAGGAAAAGCTTTATATGGAAAGATAATATAGGTTTCCTTTCTGAACTCTATCATCATCAGGGGTCATCATGGGAGTCTAATTAGACTAAAGGCCTAAGAATGGTTCTGTTATGTCTTTATGATCTTTAAAGAGAGGAGGGATGGATATGACTAGGGAGAGGCAGGAAAGTTAGGGGAATTATTTTACATATTTGAGTGGAAGAAGGAAGGTAAGCTGCTAACAGTAAACCTCACTCTCATTTGAACTGGTCAAAGGAGGGAAAAATATATACCCAGAGACACACACAATTAGGTAAAGAAATACGTTTCATTCAAAAGGGACATTAGAGAGAATCAGGGGAGAAGGGAGAAGAGGAAATTAGAGAAAAGGTAGATTAAAGGAAAGATTAGTCCTGAGCAAAACAAACTCTAACTAGGAATACATAAAAATATAACTGGCTACTTTTAAGGTGACAAAGAGTAAGATTACAAAAGATGCCCATCAATTGGAGAATGGCTGAATAAGTTATGATATATTAATTATTATGAAATATTACTCTTCTGTAAGAAATGATGAAGGGAAAATGTATGATCATGTGTATATAGTTTTCTTTTTGGATATAATCAATACAGAAATATATTTTGTTTAACTATAAATGTAACAGTGTTTTTTTGTTTTTCTTTAATTCTCAACTGGAGCACAAGATGGGAAGGAGAGAAGATAGATTTTTGATAATTGAAAAGAATAAAATTAAATTTTGAAAAAAGGAAAGGAATTTTAGATATCTGTTGTTTTCCATTTATTATTTGCTATTTTTGTCAATATTGGTTTTGGGATAGTTTGGTCTAATTGGATCCCTTGCCAGAATTTCTATAGACTTGGTTGTTTTTTTTCCACTGCCTCTCCATGTTTTATGAATCCCTTCTGTTCATCATTAGTTGTATTTACTTTGTACATAGTTTGTATTTACTTATCTCTGTACATGTTGTATCCCTCAATGTAAATTCCTTAAGGGCAGGGACAGTTTCATTTTTTTCTTTGTATCCCTATTTCTAATTTATTGCCCTGAACAGAACAGAAACTTTTTTTTTCATTGCCTTCATATGATTTTTTTTAACATTTATTAATATTCATTTTTAACATGGTTACATGATTCATGCTCCTACTTTCCCCTTCAACCCCCTCTCCAGCACCCCTCCCCCACCCATGGCCGATGCACATTTCCACTAGTTTTGTCATGTGTCCTTGATCAAGACCAGTTTCCAAATTGTTGGTAGTTGCATTGGTGTGGTAGTTTCGAGTCCACACCCTCAGTCATGTCCACCCCGACCCATGCGTTCAAGCAGTTGTTTTTCTTATGTTTCCTCTCTTGCAGTCCTTCCTCTGAATGTGGGTAGCATCTTTACCATAAATCCCTCAGAATTGTCCTGGGTCATTG
>NC_058134.1:189199119-189258385 GCF_016433145.1 Gracilinanus agilis | reverse complement strand
TGATTCCAAATTGCCAGCCAGAATGGCTGGATCAGTTCACAGCTCCACCAGCAATGCATTAATGTCCCAATTTTGCCACATCCCCTCCAACATTCATTACTCTCCCCTTCTTTCATTTTAGCCAATCTGCTAGGTGTGAGGTGATACCTCAGAGTTGTTTTGATTTGCATTTCTCTAATTATTAGAGATTTGGAACACTTTCTCATGTGCTTATTGATACTTTTGATTTCTTTACCTGAAAATTGCCTATTCATGTCTCTTGCCCATTTATCAATTGGGGAATGGCTTGATGTTTTATACAATTGCTTTAACTCCTTGTATATTTGAGTGATTAGACCCCTGTCAGAGTTTTTCGTTATAAAGATTTTTTTCCCAATTTGTTGTTTCCCCAGAACAGAAACTTTTAACAGATGCTTTTGAATTGAATTGGATTCCAAATGACTATTGTCCTTTGCTGCCATATCTCTCTGCAAGAAGTCACATGCTTTTTGGCTAAGTTCTTTTGATCTCTTTGTTGTGGTCATTGATTAATATTATTGCCATTAAAGTTCCTTTTAAAAAATGACAATGTTCCATATTAATATCTTTTTTATCTTTTCCCTACTTTCTGTATCAATAGCATATTTTAAATTGATGTTCATTTCTGCTTCTAGGATAAAGGGCTTTACCTGAAGAAAAAGCTAGGTTTGGGCAGCTGGGTAGCTCAGTGGATTGAGAGCCAGGCCTGGAGACAGGAGGTCCTAGGTTCAAATCCGGCCTCAGACACTTCCCAGCTGTGTGACCCTGGGCAAGTCACTTGACCCCCATTGCCTACCCTTGCCAATCTTCCACCTATGGGTCAATACACAGAAGTTAAGGGTTTAAAATTAAAAAAAAAAAAAAAAAAAAAAAAGCTAGGTTAGTGCTGAAAGCAACAAAGCCAGTATTTGGCACATAGTAGGCACTTATTAAATGTTTACTAATTCATTTATCATTGGACATGTTTAATGGAAGGCACAAAAGGAAAAGCCTTGGGGCTTACATGGAGTCACACAAAGAAGCATGAAACAAGGATAAGAAGGGAAGAGTATTCATCAGTCTCAACTATGACTCCAAGAACCTAGAGCATACCAGCATACACAGTGGCCATACCTCAAGCTAAACCAGGTTGAGGGAAGTCAATAGGCTTACAACCTGTTGATGATCTAGGGGGTGTCTACTGCAAGCAAGTGGGTGGAATGGCTGAATGGGTGGACAAGAACAATTTGTTCTAGTGGCCATGAAGGCAGCAGAAGCAGACTGTGAAACTCTTAGAGCTTGGCCAGACAATAATGCCAAGATCATCCACTGTGTCCCTGGCAGTATGCAGTCATCCTGACTTTTATCTTGCCACCAGATTCTGATAACTCTGGAAAACAGAAGGAGGCTGACAATTTTAAGCAACTCTGCTTCACTAAAATCCAATTCATTCAGAAGTCAAGACATCACTCATGGTTTTGTCATTGGTCTTCTTCAAGAAAGGAAAGATGAACAACTCATCAGTCAATAAACATTTATTTTTGTGTCAAAAACTATGCTAAGCTCTGTGGATACAAAGAATAGAGGCAATGTCTGAGGAGAGAAAGCAGTATTTTTGTGAAATGATATGAAGGTAAAATCAATAGATCTTTGCAACAAACTGTATATGGGGGATGAGAAGGTAAACCTGGAAGTGGCAAAGAGAACAAGGAGTATTTCAACTCTGTTACCTTGGCCAGTGGGTTGGGAGAATGAGTAAGAAAGTATATCCAGAGCTTGAAAAGATGACCATGGAGGCTGTCCTAAGGAGGACCAGTTCTCAGTGAAAGCCAGAAAACAAGAATTGAAAAGGAAAATATTTAAGATAAAAATGAATTTTTAAGTCTCTGTTTTGAAGTAGGCATTCCAAAGAGCATAGTAGAAAGGGTAGACAGCTTTAAAATGGGATGTTGATAGGAGACTAATTAGATAGAATGGGAATAAGAGATAGAGTAATAGAAGACAGAGGAATATAAGTTGAATGGTGAACTTGGAGGTTCAAGATCACTGGTAGGGAGAGTATTACCAAATATACCAAATATAGCCATTGTTAATCCTTGAGGAATGAGTTCGTGTAGGTGTTCATAGTCTCAGGAGAGAGCCTTTTAGACATTTTGGGCAGAAAACAATGCTTAGAATTGAAGTCATTTTGTTACATTTTGTTACTGGACAGGAAATCAGTGTGGAGATTCATTGGAATGGCCTTTCTCTTCCTTCCTAAATGGGTGGAGTCTGATAATCAATGGAATGGTCTTACTCCTCTTCCTGTGGGACACTGAAGACCAGGCAGGTCTACCAAATCCTTTACTTGAGCCTGGAAACAATACTTGGGAAACATCCAAGAAAGGGCAGAAAAGGGATAAAATCAAAGATCTTGCCCAGAAGCCTTAGGTATGCAAAATAATCCACTGAAGTCTGGCAATCTATATTTTCCTGGAATTTTACAAATCTAATCAAGTGACTTTAAACCTTTAAGAATAAGGGAGGGAAGGGGGCAACTGGGTGGCTCAGTGGATAGAGAGCCAAGCCTAGAAATGGGAGGTCCTAGGTTCAAATCTGGCCTCAGACACTTCCTAGCTATGTGACCCTGGGCAAGTCCCTTGACCTTCATTGTGTCAATCTCTTTATCATCTCTGATAATCAAGGACAATTTAGTTCATAAGGAAATAAGGATGGGACAAGGGAGTTGTCTTTACCTCATTCTTCCAGCTCTGGCTCCAGGAAGATGGAGTTTACTATATATATTTTCAAGACTCATTTCACACAAAAGAACCCCCCTGAAACTTTGCAGATGCGAAGTTACAAATTATGTCACATCAAAACACAAAACATTGGCTTCAGAATAGACCAAGGCCAAGGCTGAATTTTGACTGGATTCTTATCAGGAAGCCAAGTTGGGGAGTATCCCTCTCAGGGCCAAATTGCCCCAGCTAAGATTTTGGCCTTGGCTATACCAGGCAGCAGCATTCCTGGTCAAAGGGGAACAGTGTTAACCCTTTAAATTTCAACAAGAAATCACAAGGATCACAAAAGGGGTCAAAAGAGGAGTCTCAGATTTTTATCTATTCTCTTATTGGCTTCCCACATCATTGCCAACACTTAGTAGTATTGTACTACTACTTAATAGTAGTAAGATGGAAGGTGAGGGTTTAAAAAAAAAAAAAAGAAAGAAAGAAAGAAAGAAAAAGGGAAGGAGAAAACTGCCTATGCATATCCTCCAAGCTGGATACCATACTGAGTAGCTTCAAGGAAAGATGAATAAGAGTTGGCCTACCCATAAAGTTCACCAAAAATAAAACACAAGAGTCAGAAAAAATTAATGACTTCAAATGCCTACATATAAAATACCCATGTTTAGGTAACAAACAACCATCAATCTCTCTCAGCCTCAGTTTCCATTTATCTATAAAATGCATGGGGATAGAGTTTATTACCCTCAACTGTATGATCTTATGACCTAGAGGTCTCAATACAAGAAGGAAAAATCAACTTTAGAAGTATCCCTGGACTTTTCATCAGACTTGATCGGATGAAATCTATGACTTTAATGAACCTAAAGGGTAAATGTTATTCAAAAGAAAAAAGGAGAATAAAAAGAAGAGGAGGTAGAAGGTGTTGCCACTGCATATTTAGAAGGTGCACTGATATGAATAAATCTAGGAACCAGAGTAGAGAGAATTTAAGTAAAGGTTAATGGGAAGGAAAAATAGACTTTGTTTTATCATTGGATTA
Organism: Gracilinanus agilis; assembly: GCF_016433145.1. Taxonomy (NCBI): domain Eukaryota; kingdom Metazoa; phylum Chordata; class Mammalia; order Didelphimorphia; family Didelphidae; genus Gracilinanus; species Gracilinanus agilis. The sequence continues at coordinate 189,254,617 of NC_058134.1, read as the reverse complement.
TACTACCTAGACAGAAAGGAAATAGATTACAAGTCTAGCTGTGGTCAAAAGAGCATTTATTTTATAAAGATTGGGAAGATTTCCTCTTAAGAAAAAAGGGAGTAAATGAATAATATGGAAATAAGTATCAAGTGATAACATTTGTACAGCCCAGTGGAATTGCTTGTGAGCTCTGGGAGAAGGGAGGGAAGAGGGGAGGGAAAGAAAATTAATCATGGAAACATGGAAAAATAGTTTAAAAAGAAAAAAGAAAGGAGGCGCTACTCAGGTTTGGTTTAGTCCAGAGGTCTAGAGGCATAAAAAAAAAAAAAAAACCTCACCTATATAACTTAGAGTTCCTGAGATCTGACAAAGTTCCCATTTTCCTAAGGGAGATCTTTCTGACTAAGCATTACTTCTCTAGTGAATCTGGAGATAGGAACATTATCTCATTTTAGTGAACTGTATTCTTTTAATCATAAAATCAAGTTATTTTTATTGAATTTTATGGTATATGAGTATATTTCCTTGTGTCTCAGGCCTGAATTACCAGACTAGTCTGAGCTGGACCTGGCCAGAAATATTTGGTGTTAGTTAGCACATTAGGAAAGCAATGATTTTTAAATTTCTCCTGATTAAAGTGGAGGAAGGGCATTGTGATGTGGGGCAGAGGTGGGATGGGGCAGGGGGAAGATGACAAAGTTATGAGTGGTCAGACATGAGAATCAAGTACCCTGTAGCTACAATGATTTTAGCTGTATATAAAGAGGTACTTCCATGAGAAAATGAAGGCCCCTCTGACTCTGGAGGTTTTGTTGTTATTTTCATTGTTCAGTTGTGCCTGTCTCTTCTTGAGTCCATTTAGGGTTTTCTTGGCAAAGACACTGGAATGGTTTGCCATCTCCTTCTCCAGCTCATTTTATTTATTTATTTTTCTTTAAGCCTTTACCTTTCATCTTAGAATCCATACTATGTATTAGTTTCAAAGCAGAAGAGTGATAAAGGATAGGCAGTGGGGGGTTAAGTGACTTGTCCAGGGCCACACAGGTAGGAAGTGTCTGAGGCCAGATTTGAACCTAGGGCTCTCTTCTCTAGTCCTGGCTCTCAATCTACTGAGCTACCTAGCTGCCCTCTCCAGCTAATTTAACAGGAGAGGAAACTGAGGCAAACAGGATTAAGTGATTTGCCCAGGGTCACATAGCTAGTAAGTGTCTGAGGCCAGATTTGAACTCAAGAAGATTAGTTTTCCTGTCTCTGGACCCAGGGATCTATCTACTGAGACACCTAACTGCTCTTCTAGAAGATTCACCAGATAAATATTTCAGGAACTTGATAAGAGGAGGAAAAATTGTGAGATTATTCCCTGGCTTCTTTTAATGGCTTCTAATGACTTTAGAAAGGCTAGATGGTCTGTATAAGGAAAATAAAAATAAATTGTTTTTGCATATAATTCAATTAGAGATAGAAATGAATGCACTTTTGGTTTTTAAGGCTTACCCCCTGAAGGAAGTGGGCAAGTTTACTGAGTAAATAACATCATAGCTGAAAAGAGAAATACCATACAAGGGCAAAGACCAATAAGCTGCAAGTAGGAAACTTGGCTTCTGACCCAGAGGTTTCCCTGGAGAATGTTTTGATTCTTATTGAGATCAAGGCTATAAAAGAAGAGAAAGAGAAAGGAAGTAAGATGAAAATTGAGAAACCTTCTCAGGCTTAACCTGTGACTTTCTCTTGGGCATCAGAGGGTAAACAAGCTATCACCCCCAAGGAAGGTAGAAAGCAGTGAGAGAAAGTGAAACAGCAACCCAAGGAGTCATTAGAATGATTGTTCTAACTGAGGCAACATGGAGTTTCTCAAGGTTGTAGAGCTTCATCAGCTTGGATAGCTCCTGGTAGACTAAATTTTTCAAAGCCAATTAAATCAAGTAGGGTCATAGCAGCTAAGTAGCTCAGTAGAAGGAACTCCAGGGATAGACTTGGGAAGACCTAGGTTCAAATCTGGTCTCAGACACTTCACAGTTTGTGTGACCATGGGCAAGTCACTTAACCCCAATTGCCTAGCCTTAGTGGATCTTCTGTCTTAAAACTAATTCTAAGACAGAAGGTAGCAGTTTTTAAAAAGCAAATAAATAAATCAAGTGGGGACCATCAACCTTAGTTTAGAGTTGATGTTTTGGGATAGGTGTGATTCAGACCAGTTTCTTAGCAATAGCAGCAGGACTTCCAACAAGAAAAAAAACAGTGAGGGTAAGAAAAAAACTTCACGTTGATTTAGCTAAGGAAAGCATTACTCTTTATGATTCACTCGTAGATCTCATTATGGCCGTTTTGTACCCATGAAACAAAGAAGTAACATAAAATTCTAAGCCTTTAGTTTTCTAATTCAACCAAATTTTAAGAAATGTCTCCATACCATTTAGAGAAAAAGTAGCCTGATTTGTATGGAGTAAGGCATTACGACATTGTTCCCACCACTTTTGCCCTTTGAGTGAAATGATGCAAAATGGTCCCTCAAAGGGGATAAACAGGAAACAGGAACACTGTTACAATAAAAGGAACTAGTATTCAAGATAGAGATAACCTAGGCTCCTCAGGTATTAGTGTCTTAATGAATAGGATGTAGTCTTAAGAGAAAGCAAATTTCAAAGAATTCAAGAAAAAAGCAGGTAAATTCAAAAGGATAAAAAGTGTATAGGGCAAGTGATCTCAGGAGATATGAAAGATGTTCAAAAATTAAATTCTGAAGATACAATCCCAATGAGGAAGAAAAGTGAGATTCCTGAGAAGAGACCAAAGTGGATACATAGGGACTTTACTAATTATAAGAGATTTTTCAAAAGAAGTATAGATAAGATGTAATGAAGGCCAGGGAAGAGAGGATGAATATTAGAGTATGGCATTGTACTATTAAAAAACCAATGTCAGGAGTGCTAAAGCTCAGAATGAGCTGAGGCTGGCAAGAGACACTAAGGAATACAAAAAGGGAATAGCTGTATTGGAAGGAAAAGGATTTTTAAAAGGATGTGACTTTTGGTTGGTGTGGATGAGCTAATGATAAATGACTATAGAAAACAAGGCAGAGATGTCCAATTTTTATTTTGTTTCTGTCTTGCACTGGAAATGACAGAACTAAAAAAAAAATAAATGCCAACAGGAAAGTGATAAAGATAATAAGAATGTAGTCATTCATGTTGAAAACCAAGTCTACTAAGATGAACCTTATCCTTGAGCACTAAAAGAACTGGTATATGTGATCACTGAGCCACTGTAAGGAGGGAAGACTGAAGCTATAGTTTGCCTACATTTTAGTAAAGAATTTGATAAAGTATCTCTATAGTATTCTTGTGAAGAAGATGGAGAGATAGCTTAGGCTACAATATAGTCAGAGAGATACCAGTCAGATAGTAAGATTGAAAAAAATAGCCATAATATTAATAGTTTAATATCAACATGAAGCAGAAAGTCTTTAGTGGACTACCCCCAGGGATCTGTGTGAGACTCTGCTTAACATTTTTATCAGTGAATTTACTACTGGTAAAAATGGCATATCTATCTAATTTATAGATATCTCTAAGGTAGGAGGTGTTGCTTATACACTGTATTTCAGAAAGAGACAGAATCCAAAAAAGATCTTGACAGCCTAGAGGACAGGGCTGAATTCAGTAAGATGAAACTTAATAGAGAAAAATGTAAAAAGTCTTATGCTTAATTAGAAAAAGCAAATTTACAAATGTAAGATGAGAGATGCATGGTTAAACTGCTGTTTGGGGAGGAAAAAATCTAAGGGTTTTAGTTGTCAGCTCAGTATGAGTCATCAGTGTGATGTGGTGGTGTGGAAGCCAAAAAAAGCTAATGTGATCTTAAACTTCATTAAGAAAGCTGTAGCTTCCAGGAATAAGGATGTGATAGTCACTCTGTACAATGCCTTCATCATACTTCATCTGGAGTATTGCAGCACCACAATTTAAGAAGGGACTCTGATAAGCTGAAAAACATCCAGAAGAATACAACCAGGATGGTGGAGAGTCCACCTTAAAATGAGGATAGGTTAAAGGATCTAGGGATGTTTGAAAAGGAGAAGGCTCAAGGTATGCATGATAGCACCATGTAAGTATTTGAAGCATTGTTCTGTAAAAGAGGGATTCAACTTCTGTTTGGGCCCAAAGGAGGAAACCAAAAACAATGGGTTAAAACTAAGAAAAGACCAATTCACACTTTCCTAACACATGCTAGGTAAAGCTATCTAATAGTTAGAGCTGTACAAAAGTAAAGTAGGCTACCTCAAGAAGCACTAGGTTTCCAGTCATAGCACTGCTTGGGCTATACCCCAAAAAGATAATAAGGAAAAAGACTTGTACAAAAATATTTATAGCTGTGCTCTTTGTGGTGGCAAAAAACTGGAAAATGACAGAATGTCCTTCGATTGCGGAATGGCTGAACAAATTGTGGTCATCTCTTGGTGATGGAATACTATTGTGCTCAAAGGAATAAAGAATTGGAGGAATTCCATGTGAACTGGGACGACCTCCAGGAATTGATGCAGAATGAAAGGAGTAGATCCAGGAGAACATTATATACAGAGACTGATACACTGTGGTACAATCAAACATAACAGACTTCTCTACTAGCAGCAATGCAAGGATCCAGAGCAAGGCTGAGAGGCTTATGAGAAAGAAAACTAGTCACATTGAGAGGAAGAACTGTGGAAGGAGAAACACAGAAGAAAAACAACTGCTTGAACACATGGGCTGATGGGGATATTATTGGGGATGTAGATACTAAATATTAACTCTAGTCCAACTATCAATAATATGGAATTAGGTCTTTATCAATGATACATGTAAAACCCAGTGGAATTGTGCGTCAGCTAAGGGAGGTTAGGGGAGTTTGGGAAAGAGGGAAAAAACATGAAATATGTAACTATGGGAAAATATTCAAAATAAATTTTTAAATAATAAAATAAAGAAGGTACCTTCTAAATTAAAAAGAAGAAGAAGAAGAAGAAGTGCTAGGTTTCCCCTGATTAGAAGTCTTAAAGTAGAAACTGGATGGCCCCTAGGTGTGCACTAGAGTGAGAATTCCTTTAATTTATGGGTTGGACTGAGGTCCATCCCAACTGAAACTCTGTGATTCTTTGATTTGGGTCTCCTGTGTACATCTTCCCTCCATGCTTCAGGGCAAATTGGGACAACTCAAATTTAGAGCAGCTCCAAAATCAGAACTGCACTAGCAGGTTTGATTGGTTTCCTATTACTAAAGTCATAAGTAGGGAGATGCAACCAGCTGTAAATTTGAGTGATTCTAGCCAAGAACAGATGATTCCAAACATAAAGGGAGTGGAGGAATGTTACAGAAAATAGCCAAGGAAGAAAGGAGGGATCATGGTAATACAGCTTGTTAAGTACCATAAAAAGCCATCAAAACCAGCAAGTGTTTTTTTTTTTCCAGACTATAAGTCTACTCCTGCATAGATTGGCTATGCCTAAACAAAACCAAAAAAAAAAAAAAAACCAATGAAGGATAACCAAGTGCAACTAAGAACGATGAAATATTTAAACCTTCTCCATCAAAATGGTATAGTTAAGATATACAGAACAGGATGTATAAACTCTGCACATTTAAATTGTATAAGAGTTTAAGATTAATACTATAGAGGGTTCAGCTAAATCAATATACAGTACTGATTCTAAGATGGAAGGTAAAGGTCTAAAAAAAAAAAAAAGATTAATATTGTAGGCCAATGGACCCAAGTACCAGAAAGTATGTGGAATAGAATATAGATTGCCACAATTCTAGGACTATATTCTTCCAATGATCAGAACAACATATTATTCTCCAAGGATATTTGCAAATGATAACAAGATGATATCTATTGATATAGTTACATGTACTGCATAGGTATATTTGTATAACAAGTGATTTTATCTATTCTATATAGCCTGTGTATTTTGTCTACCAACTTCAATCCTGACACATGATGCTATGTGCTATGTATCAAACAACTTGTATATTTGTCATACAGTATACAATTTTACTATATAGCCTATTTATGATGCTTCTACAGGTGGTCGATGTTTCTGGTGTATAGCATATAGCTCTAATGTGGATGCCTTATATCTGCATTTGGGAGAATTATTTGTGCCCATGCTATGTGCCATCTAATAAATGTTTAGGATATGTGCCTACAGATGTGACTATATACCTGATAAAATTTTCTGGGATGGCAAATTTATTTTTCTAAGGGATACTTGCATAGGATTTAATTTTCCAAAGCCCTTAAACTGTGTATGAACCTACATTGTGGTTATGTCACAAAGCCAGGACTCTGATTGGTGAGGAGGCTATAGATAGCAAGAGACATTAAATGGTAACTGGACAAGCCAAGGGTTGGAGTTAGAGAGGGCAAGCCTACTGATCTGACAGCTCTGGTCAGAGACAGAGATAGAGAAGATGACTACAACATCAGGTATCAGTCCTGTAACCAGAAATATCATCAGGATCAGAATAATGACACTAGAGTGCTAAAGCAAGAGTTGTTAGAAGTCCTCATTTTACCCTGAGGGACTTTTAGGAAAGAGTACAAAAAGCAAACTGCATCACACACTAAGCATTAATCCCCTAAACTAGAGTAATTGCAAAGAAGCTTTGCCATCCAGCTATGTAGGAAATCAGAGAGAAGGAAGTGGAATTAAAGGGAGCTAGGTGGCTCAGTGAATAGAGTGCTATACCTAGAGTCAGGTAGATCTGAGCTAAAATCTTGACTTAGATATTTACTGTCTAAGCAAGTGATTTTTTTTTTTTTTTTTAGATTTTAGGAAAGAGTATTTACTGAGAAATATATAGAAGGAACACTGGGTACAAAGGGTCCGTGAGAGGAGTGCCACAGGAGTAATCTAAAGGAGTTGAAAATATATATGACAAAGGGGCATATTCACACATACTGGTTATTAGAAGTCCTTTTCTTCTTTTATGAAATCTTCCTAAAGTTTCCCTTGGGCAGAGTTCTCTACTGGATTCCAAAGATTAGTGCTCTTGAGGTTGCCTGTTCATCAGTCACTGCTGCTCCAGGAACATTGCTACAGGTTTTGTTAAAAAGTTCACATTTCTTTTTTTTTGTTAGAAGTCCATAAGGTTGTCTTCTAGTCGATGGGGCAGAGGAGAGAGAACTTATAAACAAGTTTCTTAACTACCACTAGACTCATGTGTTGCTAAAATGACTAGTTTTGAATTGACTTACAGTAATATGTGTAACCTTTATCTGCATCGGTTTCCTCTTCTGGAAAATGGTGATATATTTAAATAGCTCTATATAGAGGGTTGCTGTAAGAATTGAAAAAGATGGGACAACTAGTGAATAGAGCACTAAGCCTGGAGTCAGGAGGACCTGGTTCAAATCTGGTCTCGGACACTTCCTAGCTATGTGACTCTGGGCAAGTCACTTAGCCTTTCCTGCTCTTTTGTCTTAGAATGAACACTAAGGCAGAATGTAAAGAAATTCTTTTTAAAAAAGAATCAAAAGATATAATATTTTTAAAATTCATTTAGTGCCATGCCTAGCACATAGTAGGTACTATATAAATGCTTACTCCTTTCCTTTCCCCCTTGAAGAATAAATGCAAAGAGATTATACCATTCAGCTATGAAAGGAAGTTAGGAGAATTAAACTGTAACTCCCCTAGAGATATATAGTATGTTTTATATGTAGAAGCAGAGAATATTATTCTACTTGATTCGCTTTCTTGGCTTTTTTCATGTCTTAATTAAATGTTTTCACTATTGGATTTACATCTTTGATTTGCCTGGCAATAGCATGATTTTAATAGTTGCCACACCAAAACAGCCATAATGAACCTGGGAGTAACTGAGTAGTTATTATTCATGTAACAGTAGCTACCCTGGACCCAAAGGACTGAAGATTAAATATGTTTTATTTTATCCATCCCCCAGGGTTCTCTGTTACTCTTAAGGGGGATTTGAGGGGTATCTAAGCTTCCTGCTATCGATTCCAGCCCCCCCACACCTATTGTGTTCCCCAGTTATTGAGAGATCCCCTACAACCCAATCCCATTTAACCTCTTAGATTAGCTTTTACAAATATTTACTTTAAAGATATAATAAGAATAAATGTATAAATATAATTCCCAAGAAATGGGACATAATCCCTCCCTGAACCACTTCATGTTCTAGGGAAGGAGAGTCATAGCTCAGCCCAGGTCCTATATAGCATATTCCAAGTTCCAAATCCAAAGTGTCCCTTAAGCTCAAATCTCAGGTATGCCATCTTCTCAGGATTTTTCTGCTAGGCTAACTTTTGTAACATCCAGCCTGGAATCCTGCTTCCAAGGTCTCCGTGGCTCAAACTCCTAGCTCCAGTAGGGGTTCCATAACGTGCACCTGAAACCAAAAAAGGACAAAGGAAATAAACCAAAGTACAACCTCTAGCCTAATTCTCCAGGCCACAGAGTAAAAGGGGGGAGGAAAGAAAGGTAGCCTTTCCTCTACCCATGCTGTGGATAGATGTGGCTTTCATCCTCTCTGTACACTACCGTGGGGAGGAGCACACAGGAAAGAGAGAATGAGGTTGTTCCGACCTGGGCATTTTTAAAGATGCAGCCTTTTCAATTATGCAGCCAGTTGAAGGAGGTTACTCACAACCATGTGACAGCTTCTTCCAAAAAAGGGAAGAAGGGGTGCCATTTGATGCTCCATTTTGGGGTTATTTAAATATGTGCAAAAAAATTCCCCATTACATTCAAAATGATTGTCTTATTCTGATACCTCATTGTAACATGAAAGTGGTATGGGGCCTCTAGGTGACTCAGTGTTAAAACTAAAGTCAGAAAGATCCAAGTTCAAATCTAGCCCAGACGCTCACTAGCTATATGGCCGTGGGCCACTCAACCTCTCAGCATCAGTTTCTTAGTCTGTAAAATGAGGATAATAATAGCTTACAAGGTTGTTATAAGGATTAAATGAGATGATATTTGGAAAGTGCTTTATAAATCTTAAAGCACCATATAAATTTTAGCTATTGTCATCATCATCATCATCATCCTCATCATTATTATTCAAAGGTTATGCCAGTAGAACATAAGTTCTGTCTGACAGGTTTGTTCATGCTGGAGAGACTTTGTATACAATCCTGGGAACAGACTATGATTACTTCTGAGGACTAGCCTAGCTAAATAAAAAAAAGAACATCAGTAGCAGGCTGGTCATTTTTTTAAAAAACTATTTCTAGGACATCAAAAGGGTTGCTTATATCATATAAGGTTGCTCACAGAATTGCTAAGTGTAAAAGGGCCTCCTAAAACAGGAAAAAATCAATGCTACCCACAGCTATAGATATGGTTGAAAAAATGGTGAATCACATGCAAAGCAGCTCTGAATGTTTTAACTTGTAGATAATATGGTGGGAAGGAGAATTTTCCATATGCTAAAGATCTTTGCAATCAATTAATTGAGAAATAAGCTTTCCTATTTTGCATTGTAAGTGGATGAAGGAGCAGATGTTGTTAATGATGCTCATTTGATTACACATGTACAATATGTTGTTGAAACTGATGTTAAAAAATATTTGTTACTGTAAAAACCTAAAGATGGCAATGAACACATCAGAGAAAAGTTCCAATAGGAAAATTATATAATGTGGGTCAAAAGTATTAGACTACGCACTGATGAAACTAAGAAGCTTTGTGACAGATAGGCAGACAGACAGAAAGACAGATACATAGATAGATAGACTGAATAATAGATATGAGACAGGCACAAAATTCGGATAGAATTCAACAATCAGTCCTCCATTTACTTTGTTCTGGCTTAAATTCATATGCCTGCCAATTCAGAGGAGAACTTGGGAATTTCTAACCCTAACTCAGTTAGTTGTCTGAGATAAAGGCCTGGGATCTCACCTCCAAAACTAAGAATAAGGAAGATTTAATCTTAAGATGAGAGAAGTCTGTCTGATTTGTTGAACTACATATGTTTTGGCTACTAGATTAAAGAATTGTCTAGCTGACTTTATCAGAGATTTTTTAGTTTCACATGCTGACAAAAAAGATGATGAGTAGGTAGCTCTAAAGAAATGAAACTGAGGCTCCTCTCAGAGATCATTGTCCAATAAAGACCAAAGGATCAGCAGAGGAATACCCTGTAGAAAGCAGAGAAACCCAGAGAAAAACACAAGGCAAAGAATAGCAGAAATATGACAAAATAACCAGGTTTAGGACCAACAAAAAGCAACATCTACAAAGCGGCCAACTCTAAGAGAAAGATAATGATGTGACTAGAAAACAAACAGAAGTACAGCATCAGAGATATGATCTAACTCCATATACTTGAGCCTCAGTCATTTGTGTTCTCTTTATGATTTTTAAGTTTACCCATTTCCCCATTAATGATGTATATCAATGGAAGAAATTACTCAGAGAACGTTACATTGACAGTTTTCTTACTTTATTATCACATTAAATACCTCTGTCTTCTAGCTGACTAGTAAAAATAAACACATCAGTGGATATTCATGAGCTAAGATTTTGAGCAAATATGGACAGCATCTCAAATGAATGGTAACCTCTACAGGATCCTACTAGTGAATGGGGATATTTCAGGTACTACATTATAAATGCATTTTATTTTTTACTTGAATGGATGCATATAAATCAAAATAATTTGGATGCTGTCCCAACATGATTATCACTTATTACATTCTACTTAACAATATAGATATAGCTTCCAAAATGATTTGGCCACATGCCTAAAGATAAGATTTGATCACCTATTTAAATTTCCTCTCAAGAATTAAAAGTTAAAGGAAATAATTTGAACAAATTATGCTAAATATCATTTATTCTTAAGCACCTGGTTCTCAAATAAAACTTACTTATTTTACTACAAGTTAATTGTACAAATGCTATATAGGTGTGTTGCTAAGTAATTAAAATCTTAATTGCAGTTGTACTTGAAATTCTGATGAACATACAGGGACACCCAAAACAGGTCTGAACATGCAATTCAGCCTATAATTAAATAGCATTCACATTTATGGATATTGAAATATTTCAAAATACTTAATCTAACTCCTTATTACAAAATATTTTCAGATGAAATTTTTCCTGTCACTCAAATTTGATAAGGCTATTAAGCACTATTTTTTTCCCCATTAGTAGCAAGCTTTCATAAGAATTTAATGAATTTGGTCCCTCTCCAAGAGATTGCACAAGAAAACAAATTTTTAGCATTTTGTGTTTAGGATATCTGTTATTGTTTGAATATTAAGGTGTCACTAGGACTTTGCCTGGGTAGCAAAGTCTGTATTGACATCTTTTTTCGACAGATTATAAGGAGTTTTTTTTTTAAGTGTTCAGATTTGATCTACGCTCCTAGTTCCATTCAATTTAGATGACCAGAAGCTTTCTTTATATAAAATTGCTTTTTCTGGTGCCAATAAGAATTTTGTAGGCAGATATATAAAGAGCATGAGTGCTGGAGCACATGAATGTAGTAGGGACAAGGGAACATGTCTGTGTATGTATCAGGTCCAAAACAAGCCCTCTAATATCGTCTAGCGATATCATCATGCTTCCCTCCCGAGCTACTTCCCTGTTAGTATCAAATGATGTGCAATCTTTGCCAGGGAAGAGATATGGCTTGCAATCTCTGTTACGCTTTCATGTCTTCTGGTCTCACCAGGCTGTTGCCAGATCTCTGCTGATCCCATGGTCCCTTCTAGGCTTAGATCCTCTAAGTATATAGTTATGGATTTCTTCTCTATTTCTAACTTCTGCTTTCAACTGGAATTATCAGTTGAAGTGCTGAATCTTCCCCATAATAGAAATTTAGTGCATCCTCCCGTCTCTTTTAGATTAGAAGCAGAAGCTTAAACTTCAAGTCTTCTTGGAAGGCAGATCCTTCACACCATGGTATATGGAAAAAACTTGTCAACAGCAGCAAGCTGCTTTTCTCTCCTTAAGTTGTTTCTCAGTTCTCAGAACCTTAGTTGTAATATGTTTTCCCTTTCCAAGAGAGTCTTTGCTTCTCTAGACCAAGCTCCTTTGGAGTAAATATCCAGTCATACGTGGCACCTGCAAGTAGAAAGTCTATCTTTTCTTTTTAAGCCTTCCTTTTTTTAATGTTCCTCTTCCTGCTTACCACAGGCAAGGTCTTTGTCCCAAGCCACAATCTAACATGGATAATCATTATGACTTCCATTTCATGTCTATTTGCCAAACTCTCTCTGGGTTTAAGATCATCTAGCTTTATGAACTCCACGATTTTTTTGGTTTCTCATGAAGAGAAATGGGAGTGGGAAAGCAAAGGAAGAAAGCTCCTAAGAGAAGCTGCTTTCAGTATCATTGAGGTAAATTCAATCCTTTGTCACCTTTATCAGGTGGGTAGCAATAAACTTTTTTTTTTTTATAAACCCTTAACTTCCATCTTGGAGTCAATACTGTGTATTGGCTTTAAGGCAGAAGAGTGGTAAGGGTAGGCAATGGGAGTTAAGTGACTTGCCCAGGTTTGCATAGCTGGGAAGTGTCTGAGGTCAGATTTGAATCCAGGACCTCCCATTTCTTGGTCTGGCTCTCGATCCACTGAGCCACCCAGCTGCCCCTCCTTATCACTCTTCTGCCTTAGAACCAATACATAGTATTGTTCCTAAGACAGAAAGCAGGGCTTTAAAAAAATTTTTTTTCTAATCACAAAAGACATCTTGGAATGAGAATAAACATTTCCTTAAAATATGAGGTCACAAACAATTCTAGCAAGTACAACAATTAGGTGAATTTTTAAGGATATTCTCTCAATTACTCTGTTACCCAAGTAGCTAGTTAAGTTCAAAGAGGTTTATCCCTAGAAGACTGGTGATCAGATGCTCTTTTTTGTTGGTTTGCATTTGTTTATACAAATTATGGTGAAGACAGATTATGGTTATTATCAATGGAAGTAATGCTTACAAAGTATTGAATATATTTTATAAATTATTAAGTTCAAACTTGAATATTTATTACCTAGGAAAGGAGTTCTCTGAACCTTGGTTCCTAAAAGGAAATGTTTAAATGATATATGAGTCTGAGTCTCTCAGGAAGTAGCAAACAAAGAATAAATCATTCCCAATTAGCAAAAGACAGCTCAGTTAGTATGGCGAGCATAATTTGGCATCTGAGGACATGTTTGTGGTTGACATTAAAGCTTGTGGTTTAGATGTAAGGTTGAGAATACTTCCATTTTTGCTAACATTCTTGCTATAGTTATTCTACTGCTCATTCTTTCGATTTAACAATTTATGAATAAAAATAATAACTAGAATTTATATAGTGCTTTAACATTTGCTAAGCACTTTACAAATATCTCCATTTGATTTTTACAACAACTCTGGGAGGTAGGTACTACTATCAACCCCATTTTATAGATGAAGAAACTGAGGTTGGTAGAGTTTAAGTGACTTGCTGATGCAGCTAACTCATATTTGAACTCGGGTCTTCCTGAGTCCAAGTCTAACCTTGTGTCCACTGTGTTCACCTAGCTACCTTATTACGATTGCAAGCTAGAGATTCCAAGAAGCAGAGGTGAGGAAGATCATTCCAGTCTTTGCAAAGGTACAAGGGGGAGATGGCATTCAATCCAGTTTTTCTAAAAAGTAGATTGCATTTGGAGGAATAAAATTAAATCATCTTGGAAAGATAGGTTGGAGCTTCATTGTGAACAGCTTTAAGTGACAAAGGGAGGAGTTCAAATTTTCTCCTAAAGGCAAGAGGCAAGCATTGTGGCTGTTTGAGCAGAAGGACTCCTTGGCTAGATCAGTATTTTAGGAATGACAACTTGGCAGCTGTGGGGAGGGCAGGTTGGAGAGGGAAGAGATTGGACGCAGATAGGTCAGTCTGGAGTCTTTTGCTATACTCCAAACAGAAGGTTATGGAGATCTGAACAAAGGTGGTAGCCATGTGAATAGAGACAAAGGGACGGATGAGAGAGATGGCCATGAGGCAGTGGGAGGAAGAGGCAAGTGTTAATGATGACTCGGGTTGTAAAACTAAATTGACCTGAAGGTTCGTGGTACCCCCAAGAGGACTAAGAAATTTAAGAAGAGTAGAATTGTAGGGAAAGATAATGATTTCTGCTTTGGACATCTTGTATTTGAGATGGTTATGGGCCATACAAGTAGAGAAGTCTAGCAGATAGGAATAAAGCTAGGTTTCAAGATCTGAAGAGGATAGTGAAGGGAAGATATATAAAGATTTGATCTATATAGTTATCTGCATAGAGAGGAAAACTGAACCACTGAGAAATATGATTACTAGGAGAGAAAATATAAAGAGAAAAGAAAAGAAAGAGGAAAGCGTGAAAAGGAAAAAGATTCTATAACTCCCCAGATTTTCATCCAGTATAATTTTTCCTAGTTATTTCCCATCTTCCCTGATGCTTTGGCTTCCATAATGCTAAGAATTCCCTGAGGATGCCTGGATATGATTGAGGATAAATCATCACTGAAATATGCTTCATTTCTAAACCTTGGATCTAATGAAAAACACTATAACACCAAGCCCAGTCGCATTACTCCAACCAGTTAGACCAGTTAGATTTAGGGCATCTTTTAAGAGCCAAATCTCGAGCAGAATTAAATGAAGTTTGTTTTACTATGGTTTTTTCCTACCAGTAGTAAGATTGGAAAAGTGGTTGTGGAACAGAGAACATGGGTTCAAAGTGTGACTTCCATTTGTCTGTCTGGAGATTTTGGGTAAATCATTCCCTAAGCCTAAATTTCCTCATATATAAAATGAGGGAGTTGAACTAAATGACCTCTGTGTAATTAGGATTTGCTCCCTAAAACTCTCTTTCCCAGCATCCCAGTTACATATCTACCTAACATATCAATGTAGGGAAGATATGAGTTTTGTATAGCTCCACCCTCTCTCTCTTTTCCCCTGATCATGGCTGGGAAAGTGGGCTTTATACCAGGCAGGAGAATCTACACACATGGGTTTACTTTCTGTTAGATAATTAGGCTTGACCTTCTATTTTTTTAGTTTATTTTCTTTCTACTTCAAGGGATTATCAATAAACTTTATAAAATATAATACTTGGAGTTATTGGATATTAATTTAAATCTGACACCTCTAAGGACCCTTTTAATTCTAGATCTATCATCATCCTATAATTGCTTTGAGTTTTAAATCTATGATAATAATTGTTCATTTGTTTTAGTTGTGTCCCATTCTTCATGACCCATTTGGAGTTTTCTTGGCAAAGATACTATAGTGGTTTGCCATTTACATCTCCAGCTCAATTTACAAATGGGGAAACTGAGGCAAACAGGGCTAATTAACTTGCCTAGGGCCACACATCTAGGGAGTATCTGAGGCTAATTTTGAACTCCAGAAAATTAGTCTTCCTGACTTTAGACCTGGAGCTCTATCTACTGAGCTACCTAGCTGCCCCTTGATAATTTTAACTAACATTTATTTATATAGCACTTTAAATTTTTTTCATTTGATCCTTACAGCAATCCTGGAAGTAGGTGCTAATATTTTTTCCACGTTACAAACGAAAAAATCAAAGCAGAGAAAAATTAAGTGAATATCTCATGGGGACACCAATAGTAACTGTCTGTGGTAGGAGTCAAACTCAGATCTTCCTAACATCTAGAATTCTATCCATTCTTCCACCTCACTGTTTTTTTCTATGAACCCCAAAAAACTTTGCTTTTGAAAGTCCAACTTGTGAAATTTTCATATTTAAAGTAAACCTAAAATTATCCTTCAAGTTTTGTTTATGACCAAAGAGGGGATGCAGAGAATCACAGAAGATAATATGAATAATTCTGATTATGTAAAATTTAAGTCTTTGAATAAACAAAATGAATAGAGTTAAAATCATAAGAGAATCAGATAACTAAGGAGGGGAGGAATCTTATCAGCAAGATTCTCTAATAAAGATCTACTATCTAAGATATATGAGGAACTAATCCAAATATATAAGAACAAGACTCATTCACCCAACAGATAAATGATCAAAGAATACAAACAGTCTCAAAAGAAGAATTCCAAGCTATCAACACACATATGAAATAAATGTTCCATTGGCCAATATGGCAGCAAAGGAAAGTGATAAATGTTGGAGGGGATATGGCAAAATTGGGACACTAATTGTCCCTGCTGGTAGAGTTGTGAATTGGTCCAACCATTCTGGAAGACAATTTGGAACTATACACAAAAGGCTTTAAAAGAATGCCTACCCTATGATCCAGCCATACAACTGCTGGGTTTGTACCCCAAATAGATAATAAGGAAAAAGACTTGTACAAAAATATTTATAATCGCACTCTTTGTGGTGACAAAAATGAGGGGGTCCATCGATTGGGGAATGTCTGAACAAATTGTGGTATCTGATGGTGATGGAATATTATTGTGCTGAAAGTAATAATGAACTGGAGGTTTTCTATGTGAACTCGAAAGACCTCCAGGAATTGATGCAGAGTGAAAGGAGCAGAACCAGGAGAACATTTTACACAGAGACTGATATACTGTGGCACAATCTAATGTCACAAACTTCTCTATTAGCAGCAAGGCAATGAACCAGGACAATTTTGAGGGACTTATGAGAAAGAACACTATCAACATCCCAAGAAGGAACTTTTGGAAGGAGAAAAACATATGATCAATCACATGGTTCAAAGGGGATATGATTGGGGTTTTGACAAAGGATCATTCTATTGCAAATTTGAAATTTGAACAATGATACATGCATAACCCAGTGGAATTGCTTCTCAGCTCCAGGAGTGGGGAGGGAAGAGAGGTGGGAACAATCATGAATCATGTAACCATGGAAAAATAGTCTAAAAAAATAAATAAAAATTTTAAACTACAATGAAAGACAATAAATAGCTAAAAGCTTTAAAAAATGCTCCAAATTGTCTAAAAATAATAGAAACACAAATTAAAACAATTCCTATTTTCTTTGTCAGTCCATCAGATTAGCAAAAATTAACAAAAACAGGGAATATAATTGTATGAGAGGCTATGAAAGGACAAAAACTCTATTTATTTATTTATTTGTTTGTTTATTAAATTTTGAATATTTTTCCATGGTTACATGATTCATGTTCTTTCCCTCACCTCCTCCCTCCCCCTCCCATAGCCAATAAGCAGTTCCACTGGATTTTATATGTATCATGGATCAAGACCTATTTCCATATTATTAATATTTACAATAAAGTGATTGTTTAGAATCTACATCCCCAATCATGTCCCCATCAAACCATGTGATCGGGCAAATGTTTTTCCTCTGTGTTTCTACTCCCACAGTTCTTTCTTTGGATGTGGATAGCGTTCTTTCTCATAAGTCCCTCAGAATTGAAGGACAAAAACTCTAGATGGAGCTATAAATTGGTAAAACCACTCTGGAAAGAAGTTTGAAACTATACCCCAAAGGTCACTAAACTGTATACCCTTTGATCCAATGATACCACTAATAGGCATATACTCCAAAAAGATAAAAAGGGAAAGACATGTGTGAAAATATACCTATATAAGCCTTTTTATATTGTAACAAAGAATTGAAAACTAATGGGAGTGCCCATCAATTGAGGAATGTCTAAATAAATTATGGTATGTAATGGAATATTATTGCATCCTAAAATGGTGAAAGGAATCAATTCATAGAAACTTCAGAAATTATATGAATTGCCTCAAAGTGAGGTGAGTAGATCTAAATGAATAATTTATACAATAGCTATAACACTGAAAAGAAAAATAACTTCAAAAAGACTTAAGAATTATGATCAATAAGAACTGACAAGAAGTATGCTACCCAGGGGACACCTGGGTGGCTCAGTGGATTGAAAGCCAGACCTAGAGACAGGAGGTCCTAGGTTCAAATCTGGCCTCAGACACTTCCCAGCTGTGTGACCCTGGGCAAGTCATTGCCTACCCTTACCGCTCTTCTGCCTTGGAGCCATACACAGTATTGACTCCAAGATGGAAGGTAACAGTTTTTAAAAAAGAAGTATGCTACCCTCCATCGTATAGAGATGGGAGATTCAAGGGGTAGATTGAGAAATATTTTCAAACATGGTCAGTATGTGGATTTGTCCTCTTTCACAATCTTACTTGTTACAAGTATTTGATTGTTTTCTTGTTGTATTTAGGGGAGAAGATTTGAGAGGGAGAGGTAGACTAATCATAGGAAAGATTTTTTTAAAAAAGGGATCACTGTAGCATATTTTCTTTTTTTTTTTTCAATTTTTTTCCAGATTGTCAATACAATTTTTAATAATCATTTTCTGACATTTTGCAATCCATGTTTTCTTTCTCCCAACCAAGCCTCCCTCTTCCCCAAGATAGCAGGTAATAGTATAAAGGTTGTACGTATGTTATCATACAACATATATTTCCATGTTCATCATATTGTGAAAGAAGACATAATGCTTACAGTTGAGAAAAATTCATGGAGGAAATAAAGTGAATAATGGTATGCTTCAATCTGTATTCAGACTCCATCGTTTCCTTGTATGGGAGTAGATAGGTTAGCATATTTTCTAATACAAAAATAAAGTAAAAAAGCATTCAAGAAATAGACACAGACAAGCAGGACAGCTTTGAACATGTCTAATTTATATTCTTTTTTTAATGCAAAACTATACATTATTTGTGGTTTGATATATAATCCCTTTGGGGGGGGGGGGTCTGTGTTTGGCACTGGTTCTGAAATTCTGAAGAATCTAAGTCAGGTTGCAGTTAAATGCCTTTGCAGCAGCATGCACTACTTAGTGGCTGAATGGAATGAGCCATCTATCCAGTTCTACAAGAGAAGAGGGGCTTCTGATCTATTCAGTGAGGAAGGATGGAGACTTTTCAAGATCAACAAAAGTACTTGCTAAAAATGGCAGCAGAAGAGTGAAAAGAGGGGACAGCTGGGTAGCTCAGTGGATTGAGAGCCAGGCCTAGAGACTGGAGGTCCTAGGTTCAAAGCCAGCCTCAGACACTTCCCAGCTGTGTGACCCTGGGCAAGTCACTTGACCCCCATTGCCTTAAAAAAAAAAAGGGGGGGGGGAAGAGCTAGCATCAGTGGTGACAAATGTTCCATTCCTGAACCAGGCTACATAGAATAAATTCTCAACTTCTTGCTTTCTATCTTGTCGTGTAGTAGAGTCATAGCATGAGCACTCATTCAAAAGCCTTATTACCAGTGATGTTGTAGCACGTTTGTTCCTGGGGTCTGGTGCTAAAACATCAGGTCTGTTGGCGGTTTGGAATCAAGACTTTTCTGGGAACATCTTCTCATAAACAAGGTGGTATCATCTTAAAATGTCATTGAATAAAACTTCATTCTTGTGAGTCATTTAAATGTGTACAATGTACACACTGGTACATACAGTTTCTGTTTAATTATCTTTTTAAAAAATTAACTAGTCTTCAATTTTAAAAAAATGCCAAAAGAAATGCCAAACCTAGGGGCAGCTGGGTAGCTCAGTGGATTGAAAGCCAGGCCTACAGACAGGAGATCCTAGGTTCAAATCTGGCCTCAGACACTTCCTAACTGTGTGACCCTGGGCAAGTCACTTGACCCCCATTGCCTACCTCTACCTCTCTTCTGCCTCGGAGCCAATACACAGTATTGACTCTAAGATGGAAGGTAAGGAAGGGTTTAAAAAAAAAAAAGAAAGAAAAATTAAAAATTTTTTAAAATGCCAAACCAAATCCTCATATTGGCTGATATCTGTCAAAGGAAGAACAACAAAAATAAGGATAAAAAATAAAGTTAAAATTTTAAGCCCAGTTTGGGAGCTTTAAAATAAACTTATACCCACTCATAAACTCACATAGATTTAGCAGGTTATCTATGTCCTAGATAGCCTGACACATTAGTTATTTAAATGCCCTAGTTACTTACACAATCCTACATTTGCATCTGATAGAAAAAATGGAATGTAAGTCTGTAATATTTCATATGAAAAACTACTATCCTGAAAATGTTTTGTTTTTATAATGCATTTTTAGTGTCAGTGGGTCATTTGTATTGTAGCTCTTCTTGTTTCAAAAATTCACCAGCTTGAAAATCAATTTCACTGGTTAAAATAAGGAGCCTCTCCAAAACTCATAAATATATAGCATGCTTGGGTGGATCCTTACAGTGATCTTTCTATTATACTGTGATCCTTACTAAATGTTAATCATTTACAAGTTAACTGCAGAGATTCAAAATTTGGTCCAGGTTATGCAAATGCTTATATCTATGTGAACTCCACCAGTTTTATCTAATAATCACAGAAATATTCCACCCTAGGAGAGAGAGAGAGAGTATCCACTGGACCATCAGCTGAAAAAGTAGTTGTGGTCATTTAAAGATGTACCTGGTAATGCTTCAAGATCTTCTGAAAGGTCCCAATATACTGGCTGGGATCCCTGAATCATGAGATCACTTTGAGCATATTTTTAGAGAAGTGGGCTTTCTGAACAGTACAAATTATTCATAGACTACGTAAGCATTTTTTATGGTATCTAGTCTCAAAGATGGCATAAATTTAGAGAGAGGGCAAGGCCAAAAGGAGAGCACAAAGTTGGGGGGTTGGGGAAGGTAGTGCTGATGACACATATACACTTCTCTTTATATAAAAGCAGAAATGCTGCTCAAGTTCATTTGCATGCCAACCCAGAGAGGAATTTGGACATTTCTAGCTTTCAATCTGATAGCTGGTCAAGACAAAGCCCCAGATGGAGGTTGGAGTTGGGGAAAGGCAGGGAAGATATAGTTTAAAAACTTCATTTTAGGCTTGAGTTTTTGTAACTGAAGTTGATGGCACTAAGAAGATCATCAAGGAAATGTTTTCTGGTCTTCAACGAATGGAGCTGAGATGACCCACCAGTAGTACTAAAGAGATGAAGCCCAGAAGACAAGAGAATGAGAGGCTCGATGGGCAGAGCACAGAGCATGATAACTCCAGAGAATAAGATCAAAAGGGAAAAGCGAAGACACAACATAACTCCCAAGACTGGGCCCAGCAGAGCAGTGCCCAACAGAGAACAGGCCCAAAGAATGATGTAATAACATTACCTGAAGGTAATGATTATCTTATAGCATCAGGTGTGAGCTGCTTCCCCAAGTGTGTGCCAGCTACACTGTGTTCCCTAAATAAGGGATACACAAGCATGTCCATTCTTGCTTCTGATAATATGAATTTTGGTTTCTATTGTATCGATGCCCTTTTTCTAATCAGAAGATTTTTCCCCTTAATTCTAAATCCTTTGTTGATTATCTCCAATTTATTCTTGTTTATGTGTTGTCTCCCTGATTAAACTGACCTCCTTGAGAGCAGTGACAATCTTTTATCTTTCTTTGAATCCCCAGTGCTTAACTCAGTGCCTGGCACTGAATAGGTGCTTAATAAATGTTTTTTTGGCAGACTAGTTATATCACAGTTATTTCTAAATATATCCTCCTCAATTCCCAGTAAATCTTCCCAAAGAAACCAAAAATGTTCAATTAACATCAATCACAAAGCAAAACATTTATCATTCTATGGTGTGTGCATTTGTAGAAGAATGTACCCCAAGTTTATATGGGGAATTTTCCATTACAACTTCTCTTGCTATGCTATTTAATTAAGTGCTTTCACTTTGAGCTAATTGTATCTTCTGGCTGGCTAGTAACAACAGTGGTGGCTATTGAGCTATTTTTAGTGGATACAGACTAAAAGCATAGAATGCCTAGAGTTTCTTTTCTGGTGACCCCACATATAAGAGAAGGCTGTTCAACTCCTCTATTGCTATGATATTATTCTTAAATTTTGATTTTTGCTTCCACTATTGCTCTAAAACTAAATTAGAAATACTAAAAATCAAAGGAGAAATTAATAAAATCGAAAGTAAAAGAACTATTGAATAAATAAGACTAGAAGCTGGTATTTTGAAAAAACAGATAAAATAGACAAAGTACTGGTAAATCTAATAAAAAAAAGGAAAAAAGAAAACCAAATTAATAGTATCAAAGATGAAAAGGGAGACCTCACCTCTAATGAAGAGGAAATTAAGGCAATCATTAAAAACTATTTTGCCCAATTATATGGCAATAAATTTAGCAATCTAGGTGAGATGGATGAATATTTACAAAAATAAAATTGCCTAGATTAACAGTAGAAGAAATAGAATACTTAAATAATCTCATATCAGAAAAAGAAATTGAACAAGCCATCAAAGAACTCCCTAAGAAAAAATCGCCAGGGCCTGATGGATTCACAAGTGAATTCTATCAAACATTCAAAGAACAATTAATCCCAATACTGTACACATTATTTGATAGAATAAGTAAAGAAGGAGTCTTACCAAATTCCTTTTATGACACAAATATGGTACTGATTCCAAAGCCAGATAGATCAAAAACAGAGAAAGAAAATTACAGACCAATCTCCTTAATGAACAGAGATGCAAAAATCTTAAATAGAATACTAGCAAAAAGACTCCAGCAAGTGATCAAGATGGTTATCCATCATGATCAGGAGATTTATACCAGGAATGCAAGGATGGTTCAACATTAGGAAAACCATCCACATAATTGACCATATCAACAAACAAACCAACAAAAACCCCATGATTATCTCAATAGATGCTGAAAAAGCCTTTGACAAAATACAACACCCATTCCTACTGAAAACATTAGAAAGTATAGAAAAAGAAGATTCTTTCCTAAAAATAATAAACAGTATATATCTTAAACCATCAACAAGCATCATATGCAATGGGGATAAATTAGAAGCCTTTCCAATAAGATCAGGTGTGAAACAAGGATGCCCATTTTCACCTCTACTATTCAACATAGTACTAGAAACACTAGCAGTAGCAATTAGAGAAGAAAAAGAAATTGAAGGTATTAAAATAGGCAATGAGGAGACTAAGCTATCACTCTTTGCAGATGATATAATGGTCTACTTAAAAAATCCTAGAGAATCAACTAAAAAGCTAGTAGAAATAATCAACAACTTTAGCAAAGTTGCAGGATACAAAATAAATGCACATAAATCATCAGCATTTCTATATATTTCCGATACATCACAGCAGCAAGAGGTAGAAAGAGAAACACCATTTAAAATCACCCTAGACAATATAAAATACTTAGGAATCTGTCTACCAAAATAAATACAGGAATTATAGGAACATAACTACAAAACATTTTCCAAACAATTAAAACTAGATCTAAACAATTGGAAAAACATTGACTGTTCATCGGTAGGTCGAGCTAACATAATAAAATTGGCCATTCTACCTAAATTAATTTACTTATTTAGTGCCATACCTAACAAACTACCAAAAAACTTTTTTAATGAATTAGAAAAAACTATAACAAGGTTTATTTGGAAGAACAAAAGATCAAGGATGTCAAGGGAAATAATGAAAAATAATGTGAAGGAAGGTGGTTTAGCAGTACCAGATATTAAGCTATGCTATAAAGCAGCAGTCATCAAAACAATATGGTACTGGCTAAGAGACAGAAGGGAGGATCAGTGGAATAGACTTGGGGTAAGTGACATCAGCAAAACAGTGTATGATAAACCCAAAGGGCCAACTTTTGGGACAAAAATCCACTATTTGACAAAAACTGCTCGGAAAATTAGAAAACAATATGGGAGAGATTAGGTTTAGATCAACATCTCACACCCTACACCAAGATAAATTCAGAATGAGTGAAAGACTTGAATATAAAGAAGGAAACTATAAATAAATTAAGTGAACACAGAACAGTATACTTGTCAGATCTCTGGGAAAAGAAAGATTTTAAAACCAAGCAAGAGTTAGAAAAAATTGCGAAATGTAAAATAAATAATTTTGATTATATTAAATTAAAAAGGTTTTGTGCAAACAAAAACAATACAACCAAAATCAGAAGGGAAACAACAAACTGGGAAAAAATCTTTATAACAAAAAATTTTGACAGAGGTCTAATTATTCAAATATACAAGGAGCTAAATCAATTGTATAAAAAAATCAAGCCATTCCCCAATTGTTAAATGGGCAAGGGACATGAATAGGCAATTTTCAGATTAAAGAAATCAAAACTATCAATAAGCATGATAAACATGAGAAAGTGTTCTAAATCTCTAATAATTAGAGAAATGCAAATCAAAACAACTCTGAAGTACCATCTCACACCTAACAGATTAGCTAAAATGAAAGAAGGGGAGAGTAATGAATGTTGGAGGGGATGTGACAAAATTGGGACATTAATGCACTGCTGGTGGAGTTGTGAACTGATCCAACCATTCTGGATGGCAATTTGAAATTATGCCCAAAGAGTGATAAAAGATTGCCTGCCCTTTGATCCAGCCATACCATTGCTGGGTTTGTACCCCAAAGAGATCATAGATAAACAGACTTGTACAAAAATATTTACAGCTGCACTCTTTGTAGTGGCAAAAAACTGGAAAATGAGGGTATGCCCTTCAATTGGGGAATGGCTGAACAAATTGTGGTATCTGCTGGTGATGGAATACTATTGTGCTCAAAGGAATAATAAACTAGAGGAATTCCATGTGAACTGGAGAGACCTCCAGGAATTGATGCAGAGTGAAAGGAGCAGAATCAGAAGAACATTGTACACAGACTGATACACTGTGATAAAATCAAAAGTAGTAGACTTCTGTACTAGCAGCAATGCAATGACCCAGGACAATTCTGAGGGATTTATGGAAAAGAACGCTATCCACATTCAGAGGAAGAACTACAGGAGGGGAAACACAGAAGAAAAACAACTGTTTGAACACTTGGGTTGATGAAGACATGATTGGGGATGTAGACCAGAAAGACCACACCTATGTAACTATCAATAATATGTAAATAAGTCTTGACTGACCACACATGTTAAAACCAGTGGAAATGAGAGTTAGCTGGGGGGGAGGGGTATTTGAGGGGGTGAAGGGTAAAACAAAAACATGAATTATGTAACCATGGAAAATTTTTCTAAAAGTAAAAAATTAACCACTATCGCTCTCATTTGACCCCTTCTTTCAACTCACATAGACACCACCTTAGTTCAAGCTCTCATCACCTTTTCTTAGGCTATTTCAATGGTCTTGGATTTGGTCTTCTAGCTTCGAGTCTCTCTTCACTTCAACCCATCCTCCACACTGCTGCTATAATAATTTTTGTAAGTAAAGATCTGACTATTGTAAACAAAAACTTGGTAGGGTAAAACTTCTGAATATATTGACTTTAATATGAGGCTTCAAAGTCAGTAGGTCTAGACACACCCTGAGCATTAGCATCAACATAAAAAAAGAAACAAAGCTGTGGTTTTCATCAAAAACACTTTTAAGGGGAGCAGGAAAGCTAAAAACAAGCAGGAGTGAGTATACAAGAGATATTCCACTATTGGGGATCTGTAACTTTTCACTCCTGGGCATAATGTGAATGGATCAAGTTGGAGAGGACGGTGTCTACTGTGGGACTACTGACAATCCTAGCATTGGATTGAATAAGAATTTATGTCTATCATACAGTTTTACTATTCTGAAAGTGGATTTTGACAGCATCCCAGTAAAAGAGGATCTAGAGTCTCAATGGAGCAAGAAATCACTATCCTCTTGACTAGTTTGTGGTTGACCTCTAAAAAAATTTTTCAAAAGGACAGAGGATAGCAATTTTGACAGATAGCCACTCTTTAAGACATAGAGAAAGATAGATAGATAGATAGGTACATAGATAGATAGATAGATAGATAGATAGATAGATAGATAGATAGATAGATAGATAGATAGATAGATATAGATAGATATTTATATCTAAATGATTCATATGGTTACCTCCTCATATGAGCATATTATATTTAAATGATTAGCTTACCAATAATCCTAAATTTTAAATTTGATTTAATTCAACTATTAAATCTATTAATAGCTAGGAATATTTCTTATACAAAATCAGAACAATTAATAACAGTTCCTAATCAATAGCTTATCCTAAATTGGACTTAACCAATTCCAGTGGCTTCCCATTAACTTTAGTACTGTTATGACTAAAATTCTCCAGAGACTGTAACTGTATGTGAATTTATAATTATTTATTAATAATGGTTAGAAAGAGAGAGAGAAAGATCACGTGGTCACCTGGCCACCCTAATTCCTAGCCACTTTACAATCTGCTCTGCACTGGCTTCTCTGGCTACAAGTTGCTCCCAAGCCACTGAATACCCAGCATTAAACACTCCCAAGAAGGAAGAGAGAACAAGTGTCCAGCAAGAGCATGTGGGCTTCCTGTGCTCCTTCTCTTATAAAGCCAGTTTCCACCACTCCCCTTGGGGTTCTTTGACTGGACAGGTTTAACCTCAGTCTGGGTCCGAGTCCTGACTTTAAGCCATGACACTCATCTCTCAGGGACTTCCACCAACCTCCCATCCAAATGCCAGGTAGCCAGCACAATAGGTAGTCAAAAGGTGAGGCTGAATATTGATCAAAGATGGTTTTCAAACAGAATATAGGGGTATGATTTATATTCAATCCACAGTATCAAATATAAAAATCCCTCATTCAGATTTTAAACCTAATTTTCCAATATTATTATACCTAACTCCCCATCCTGTATTCTACAAAAGTCAACCTGGTCTTTTCTTTGCTCTTTACATACATCTTTGCACTGGCCACTCACTATTCCTGGAATATTCTCTCTCCTCATCTTCATTTCCTAGAATCCCATTTTTCTTCAATATGTGTCTCAAGCACCCCCTTCTACATGAAATCATTGCTTATTCCTTCAAGTGCTAGTGCCCTTACCCCCTAACAACATTATTATATTTATTTTGTATTTATTCTATATCATCCTTATATAAGGGGCATCTAGATAGCACAACAAGCACCAAGCTTGGAGTCAGGAAGACTTTGAATTCAAATCCAATCTCAGAGATTTTGCTAGTTGTGTAACCCTGAGTAAGTCGTTTAATTGTGTGCCTTAGTTTCCTCATCTGTAAAATAAGCTGGAGAAGGAAGTGGCAAACCACACTCCATTATCTTTGCCAAGAAAACCCCAAATGGGGTCCCAAAGAGTTAAACATGACTTAAACAACTGAATAACAATGCTTGTGCAAGTATATGTCATGTTCCTTGAAAGAATATCTTACTCAGAGCAAAAAAGATTATCTCCTTCTTTGTATTTGTAGCCTTAGCCCCTAGCCCAGTGCTTAGCATGCAGTTAAGTGATGGTTTGTTGTCCTTCAGACTCTAAGAGGTCCAAGATGACATCATTATGTTGGGGTCAATGTACAATGTGTCCAGCTGTGGGCAATCAGACCAATACAAGCTCAGAAGGCTCTACCACAAATCGGGCACAGATAGCCTCCATGAAAGGTTTATATGGGTTGTCATACAGTCGACACTTAATAAATGCTTACTATTTCTTGATTGATTGATTCATTGATTAATCTACAACAATCTGAGATTCCATCTTACAGCACTCCCCTTAAAATGCCTTCTAAATGATAAGGAAGATTTTTTTTTTAATTTCAAAATGCCATTAGCTTCCTTTAGTATTCAACATCTATATTTTACTGGCACAGCATAGAACAATAATATCAAGACTTCTGGGATTATTACAGGTGACAATAATATAGACTGAATTATTTCTTCCTGTATTTAGTGATGCATAAGTGACAGGTACTTTACAAAGTCAGAATTGGAATAACAATTTACTCACAAGCTACCACCATAAATAAAGAAACCTAATTAAAGGCAGTTAATGATTAATAAGAGAAAATTATGAAAGGCCAGGAAAAGATCAGGACCAAAGTCCATTTTCTGTTTTCAGGGCAGAGTCAGTCTGAAGCTGAAACTTTAGGGGCTGGCTTCTTTCTGTACTTAGGGCTGCCCAGCTCCCAACAAAACTGTGAAGTCAGCAAACTGTCTTAAGTCCCCCAACCCCCAGCTTCTGCTTTCTGTGACATTCCTCTCTCCCCTTTCAAAATCTCCACTTTGAGGCACTTAATGTTCTAATGCTGTTTAGAATTCAAACTAAGTGCTTAATGGAAGAGAATGAATGGTAAAATTTTAAGGCCTGTCATGGGAGCCAGGGAGGGGTTAGAGAAATTTTTGAGCAGGAGACCTTCCTCATGCCCTTAAAATCACCTCCCAGAGGCGACTGCCGGTTCTCTCTCTCCATAAAGTTGGCTCCATCCACACTATTTCAAGTCTCTAAGCTCCCTCTTGACCTCGCTGGTTCCTTGAGCTCTAAATCTATGATCCTAAGCATAGTCAAATCCTTTATCACATTCCCAATTAAAGCTCAATTAAAGATAAGCCCAGCCCAACACAGAATCTGAGTTAGAAGAGACTTTAGAGGTCAGCTAGTTAAATTTCCCCTCCAGAACATGAATTCCTCTCCTGCATCACTGAAAGATAGTCATCCAGACTTTGCTTAAACACTTTGAGTGATGGGAAGTTCATTTCTTAACAGCCCATTCAGTTTTTTAGGTAGCTCTAATGTCTTTTTTTTTAAGATTGGGCCAAAATCCACCTCTGTATCATATGCACTCATTGGAGCCACACTTAACAAAATTACATGCATCTAACACATTTCTGTAATATTACAAAAATGCATTAAAGTACAAGGCCCTACTAGGTATTGGGGAAAAAAGCAATAAGTATGATCTTATTAAAGACATTGAATAACAAGTAGAGTAAACCCTTCAAAGAGTAATTGCATTTTAAAATTGGAATTTGTTTATATTGATGAGAATCAGGTCCAATCCCTATCAAACAGCTCTGGACTCATAGGTTCTGGGTTAAATCCCACCATTGGCACTACCTAGGGGACCTTAGGCAAGTCACTTAACCTCAATGGGTCTCAGTTTCCTCATCTATAAAATGAAGGAGTTAGACTAGATATCATCTGAGCTCCCTTCTAATCCTAGAGTTCCGATCCTAGAATCAAGAACAACCATGCCCAGGGCCTCATCCTTATTGAGGAGGTGTAGCCTAGTTTTCACATGTGAGGATGACTGATCTTTTTTTAGTCTATTAAAAATTGAGTCACCACCTTGTATTAGATCTATAAGAGGGGAGCAGGAGTTTTTATTTTGGTAAAATTAATTCTAAGAGTTGGAGAGAATAGCTTTAGAACTAAAAATAGAGCTGGGTCCCAGAAGAAGGAAAGCCTGAAAGCCATATGGTCTCCACCACCTGGAAGCTGCTAAGATAGCTTTGGAGAGGCAGGGCCAGAAGCCTGTTGAAGATTCTTATAGTCCATGACCTGCATTGCAACTAGAAGCTCCACAAGTTCTCTTCTGATAGCCTCAGGCTGTTGTCATGGCTTCCCAGTCACCCAAAGATATAAAAAGGCCCATTCATATTGAGTTGGAACCCTTCAGTATTTTATGACATCTCAAGGCCACCACATCCTGCTCTGCTGACCAGATGTGTTTGCATATGTATGAGAAAAGGTCCACATCTCCAAGCTAAGTTCAATATCCTGGTTGAGTAGCCTTTCTATACTATGGCTAAATAAACATCTTTTTGCTAGCCATTGACTGATTTACCTAGCAGAGTTGTTCATAGAAAATGGAGAGTTACCTGGAAAGTTACTCTCTCTCTCCTCTCTCTCCCCCTCTTTCTTCTGTCTCCTCCTTTCTTTCTCCACCCTTTCTACCTCTCTCTCTCTCTGTCTCTCTTTCTCCTTCCCTCCCTCCCTCTCTTTTTTTCTCACTCCTTCTCTCTCCTCATCTCTTTTTCTCTTTCCCTCTCTCTTCTCTCTCTCCCCTCCCCTTTCTCTCTCTCTCTCTTTCTCTCTCTCTTTCTCTCTCTCTCTCTCTCTCTCTCTCTCTCTCTCTCTCTCTCTCTCTCTACCTATCTACCTATCTATCTATCTATAAGACTCACCAGGTATTCCATCCACTTCAATATCTACCTGCCCCCAACTAAGAAGCTGTTGCCTATGCAGGAAGACTTTGAGATCCGTTTATTACTCTACCCTCCAGCCTTCTACCCTCCTATGGGGCAGCTAGGTGATACAATGAGTAATGTCCAATAAACTTGGAGTCAGGAAGATCTGAGGTCAGATCTGGCCTCAGACACTTTTATCTAGCCTTATGACCCTGGGCAAGTCACTTAACTCTGCCTCAGTTTCTTCATCCATTAAATGAGATCATTTTGCAGATGAGGAAACTGAGACAAAGTGACATGGTCAGAGTCATATAGCTAGTAAGTGTCTGTGGCTGGATTTGAACTCAAGTCTTCTTGAGTCTAAGTCAGGTATTCCATCCACTTCACTGACTACCTGCCACCAAGAAGGTGTTGACTATCAAAAACTGAGCCAATCTCCATGGTGATGAGATTTCAGGCAATCTGCTAATCCCAGGGGATATGATGTTCTAGGGAGCTGAAACCTAGCAGAGCTACTGATAGGGAATTACTCCAATGATAAATAACTGCAGCAAACTGTTGTTACCCTCAACCTGGCTTAGCCCATCTGCCAAGCTGGATTTGCCAAGGTGTGCCCACTGCCTGTGCTTCTTGGATCCACAGGCAAGAGCTGGATGAAAGGTGAACACCAAAGGGGGATGAGCAGCTCTGAAAAGAGCTCAGCAAACTCTCTCATCAGAGATACTAACCCTCCCTGAATACCCCTTATACCCCAATATTACCCCTAATTATATTAACCATGCAAATTATCTGCCTCTGGGAAGCCAATTAAATGAAAAAGGTCCTCTGAGGGATAGATAACTAGATTAACTCTTAAGAGAATTATCTATAATGTAAATTCAACATCATTGTATTTTAGTAGTTAAAAGGAATGTTTTATTTTGTTTTGTCTTTTAGACCTTTACTATAAGACATATATGTGAATAGTAGTGAAAGAACTATTTGTTTCTTTTGTTTTCTTTTGTTTTGCTTTGTTTTAAAGAAACTATGCTGAGACATTCCCCAATAGATAGGTGGTCACAGGATATGAACAAAATGGTTCTCAAAAAGAATCATAAAATATTTACAACCACATGAAAGAATGCTCCAAACCACTAATAAGAGAAATGAAAATGAAAACAACCTTGAAGTTTCACTTTACACCCAGAAAATGGGCAAAGACGACCAAAAGAGTTAATAGTCAAAGTTGGAGAGGTTGTGGAATACTAATAAGTTGGTGATACTACCATTTTGGAAAGTAATTTTGAATTATGCAAATAAAATGATCAAAATGTTCATACTCTTTGAACTAGAGACTCCATCATTGGGCTTATATCCCCAAAGGAAGCCATTGATAAAAACAAAGTCCCCAGGGGTATCTGGGTAGCTCAGTGGATTGAGAGTCAGGCCTATAGACTGGAGGTCCTTGGTTCAAATCCATCCTCAGACACTTCCAAGCTGTGTGACCCTGGGCAAGTCACTTGACCCCCATTGCCCACCCTTACCACTCTTCCACCTAGAAGCCAATACACAGAAGTTAAGGGTTAAAAAAAAAAAAAGTCCCTAAATGCACTAAAAATTTTATGGCATCACTTCTTTTGATAGCAAAGAATTAAAAACAAATTAGATACCCATCAACTTTGGAATAGCTAAGCAAGTTGCAATCCAAGAATATAATAGAATATTATGTGTTGTAAGAAATGATGCATGTGACAAAAACAGAGAAGTAGGAGATCACATGAACTGATGCAAACTGATGTTAACAGAGCAAAGAAGGCAAAATACATAATTATAACAATGTAAATGAAAAGAACAACTACATATAAACATACGCACACACCCACACCCACAAATGAATGTAACAAAATTATAAAAAACAATCCACTTAAATGAAGAGGTATGAGAAGATATCCCAACTCACCCTTTCATGAATGTGGGAGGTCCACAGAAGTTACATGTTATACAAGTTTTCTGACTTTTTTAAGTGCATTGGAGTAGTTGTATTGATTTTTCCCTCTCTTACTTTTTTCTTACTTTAAAAACTACTATTAGATGAGATGACTCTCTGGAAAGGGGTAAAGAAAAGATACTGAAAATAACTATGATAATAAAAAAAAGAAGATATCAATAAAAACTTATTTTTTAAAAGAAACTGCTGAAAGAAGCATTTGAGGGACTCAGGAGCTGTGCCACTGTGGACTTCATTGGAAATCTGTCTGAGGCACAAGGCACACACTTAAGACAGCATGTGATCTTTCCCAGAGTCATAAGACCTTTTCAGAATTGGGACATGAACAAGTACACACACACACACACACACACACAATGGGAGTACTGCATCAGTTTTTAAATTTTTTAAAGGAGAGCTAGATTCTGCTTTTTGCTTTGAGTGTGTAAACTCTCCAAGACTTCCACTGTGAAGCACCAGTGAAGGCAGTATCTGGAGCTCAGATCCCAGGAACCCTCTCCCATAAAAGAAATCACAACAGCTTGCATAGAGCAAATAGTGTGCATCCTGCATACATGCACCTTTGGCCAGCAATGAAGGTTTAGGCCACCTCTTCTGCTTTATTTCTTTTTCTCTGAGCACTAGAGATCTTGAATTGTATATTCCTAGGGGTGTGCTGTGAAGATATCTGGAGCTATTGAGATTCACTACCAGCATAGGAGTGGGGTGGAAATGGGAGTGATGTCCCCGTAGAATTGACAAGATTTGGAAAAAGGTTGGATCCAGGGAAGATTCCCAACTGAACTGAGAAAGTCTGTGAGGTTGCAAACATGAGTGACTGAAAGGTTGGTGGTTCACTCAACAAAAGGAAGAAGTGATGAAGAAAGAGTGGTTTGGAGAGAAAGATAATAGTCTGAGATGCCCATAATATCCAGGTGAAAATGTCTAGTAGGAAGTTGGTAACTGGGGGCAGGAGCCCTGAAGAGAGATAAAGACTGGAAATGTAGATTTCAGGGTTATTAGCATAGAAATAGCCATTGAACCTATGGATGCTAATGGCCAAGGGATAGCTCTCCTAGAACCTTGGAGTATTCCCAAATGTTCAGACAGAAAACAATCTAGAGAGAGATGTCATCAAAACTGAGAAAGAAGAAAGCATTCAAGGGGAGTAGATGGATGCCAGGATCAAAGATACACAGAGGTTAAGAAGAATAGGAACAGTGAAAAGGCCATGGAATTGAACAATTAGAAGATTGTTGGTATGGTCAAGTCTTTTTTTTTTTTCTTTAAACCTTACTTTCTGTCTTAGAATCAGTACTGTGTATTAGTTCCAAGGCAGAAGAGCTGTAAGGGTGAGGCAATGGGAGTTGTTAAGTGACTTGCCCAGGGTCACACAGCTAGGAAGTGACTGTGGCCAACTCAGTCTTCTTTTTGTCAAACTAAATATCCAGTTACTCCTACAGATGCTCTTGTGGCCTAGATTCAAGATATTTTACCATCCTAGTTAACCTCCTCTAGACTCATTCCAGTTCATCAATGTCCATTCTAAACTGAGGCAGGCAGAATTGAACTCAGTGTCCCAGATATGGCCTGACCAGCACAGAGTATAGTGGAACTATTCTCTCAAGATTGGATTAGCTTTTTTGGCTTTCAGAACTGGTTGACTCCTAGGGAGCTTGCTGTACACTAAAATTCCTTTATCTTTTTCAGACAAACTACAATCGGAATATGCTCCCCCAATCTTGTACTTAGGAAGTTGGTTTTCTTGAACCAAGAATTTTACATTTATCTCTATTGAATGTTAAAATTAATATTATTAGATTTAGGAGATATCTGTCCATTTATTTTTTTGGATCAAACCTTTCTCTTCTAGTTTGTGAATTGTCCCTCACAGCTTTACACCATCTGCATATTTGATAAGGAATCTGATAATAGCTTTAGGGCTGGGTGGTAAGAGATGAAGGTTATCTTTGAGATTTAAGGACATCTAAACAGATATGTTTTCCGGCTGCAGGGGAAAAGCCGACAGATAATGATTTCCTGAATCTTGCTTTGAAACAATTATTGTCTGAAACAGCAATCCCCTAATAAGAGCCATGATGGCTCCCAGTCTCTCCCCAGCAGCTTGCCTTCTTGGGAACCAAGCCTGTATCTTGAAGGTTCCATTCCTTTTTCTTGACCTATATTACTTATCTCGGATCTTTGTTCTGTAGCTCCTTTTGTTGGAAGTTATCCAAGTAAAAAG
The DNA here is from genome assembly GCF_016433145.1 of Gracilinanus agilis. Taxonomy (NCBI): domain Eukaryota; kingdom Metazoa; phylum Chordata; class Mammalia; order Didelphimorphia; family Didelphidae; genus Gracilinanus; species Gracilinanus agilis. The sequence continues at coordinate 189,220,579 of NC_058134.1, read as the reverse complement.
GAAATTAGAAGAACTAATCTAATGCTTAAAAAATAATAATAGTAAAATGTTTTTTAAATAAAATACAGGAAAAACAACCCCATCAATTATAATTCCTTTCATTATGAATTGTGGGATTCAATCATGTCACAAAATGTCCTTACCCCTTCTTATGGAGACTACCTTGGAAATATCCTATTGGATAGGGACTGCCAGGCAGTGTCTGCTAAAATGTTTTTTGGCCAGTGTCATTAACCATCTCTGGTCAGAGCTACATATAACATAAAGCATATGAAAACAAAAACCAGTGAATTTGTGCTCATCCACTCTTGAACTCAAGCGCTCTATGATAGTCTCAGAATTTGTCAGGGATGGCCTGTCTCACCTCTTTTTTTTTTTTTTTAATACAGTCAGGAGAGGAGTCAAGAATTCTTTTTACATGTTTTTAATGTTCGAAAAAAAAATTTTAAAGGATAATATTTTGTTGTCCCATGGGAAATTCAAATGTCAGCATCCATATGTAAAGTTTCATTGGAACATTGCCAGGCTCATCATTTATTTATGGTCTCTGGATGTTTACATGATACAATGGGAAGAGTTGAGTAGGTTTCAACAGAGACTCTATGTGGCATTCTCATAGCTTCACACTGCTGCTCAGTGCCCTACAAATCACACTGACAGAGTTATAACTCAACAGCATTTGGAATGCCACATGGATCACATTTTATTTTATCTTTTACTACCAGCACATACCCTTAATGTCAAAACAAGAAAGGAAGAAGGGGAAAAAAGTTTTATGATGATTTTTTTGAGCTCAGGGCCAAAATATAAATTTTTTTTTCAATAAGAACTGTCCTCGAGCACTATCATGGAACACTGACTAGCTTCAGAAATTAGCTGCGAACTTGATAATTTTTTTTAAGAAATTCAACCTAAAACCACCACAAGGTAAAACAGCACTTACAGGTGGAACTTATGCTTTAGTAAAGTCATTCTGAGGTCAACAAATGTACTTTAAATCACAAGTGATGTCAAGCTACTTTATATACTCTGTGTGCTGCCAAAAATAAAGCAGGAAGATCTCCATTCAACAGAAACACAAATTTGCAGCAGATACATTTTCCTAGTTCAAACTACAATCCTATCAGTGTCTTAATTATAGTCCCTTCAGTGATTCTGGACCTCAATGTGAGTGCAAAAGAGATTCCCTTATTTCAAAATTTATTTAACCGTGCGATGGAAGAACTTCTACCTAACAGTCGATTGGAAGTAACTAATCTACAAGATAATGACATGCTAAAAAAACAAACATCAAGAGAGGAAATCTAATTCTATAAATGCCTTCCAAGTGATGAATATACTCAATAAAAATCACGTGTTCATCGATTGACACCCTTATTTGGAAGCACCTTTCTGGATGAAAAGACATTTTCAAAAGTAAAATTAGTAAATTCTCATTACAGATCAGCATTAACAGTCCATTTCGATGGTAGGGAACATTAAATTTGAACCTCAATTAAGAAAAATGTTATCTCCGCAAAAACAAAATTCCATTCTTCTCATTAGTATACCTCTATTAACAAAAAAAATACATTATTATTATTATTATTATACTTTCCATTTTATTAATAAAAATTTATAGAAATTTCCTTTCATTTTTGTTATCTATGCATTTATATAATATTGTCAATTCAGCTTCTTGGCTCACAAAGTCCTAAATCTTCATTATCTGACCCTGTATATATGGAATACACATATGAATATGTATATGATGAATATGTAATATATGTATATAAACACACACATAAATATATAGGGACATGGGCAGCTAAGTGGTATGGTAGATAGAGTATACAGCCTGGAGTCGGGAAGATCTAAGTTCAAATCCAACCTCAGACACTTCCTAGCTGTGTGACTCTGAGCAAGTCACTTAACTCTGTTTGCCTCAGTTTCCTCATCTACAGAATGAGCCAGAGAAGGAAATGATAAAGCACTCCAGTATCTCTGCCAAGAAAACCTCAAACAGAACCACAAAGAATCAGAAACAACTAATCAGCTTAACAATAACAGCCACAAACATGTATAGGCACATATGTTTCAATAGCAGAAGCCCTAACTCCAAGCAGATTTTTGCTTCTAAATCTTGTTACCCAACTCCCTGTTCTGCCCTGGTCATATGGGAACAATTTTTTTATGTGACAGCTCTGTTTCCCAAAATGGTTCCTTAGGACTGCTGATTCTTTTGGTCATGACGCCATGGTTCCACTAGCCAAAAGACCCTCCTGAATATGAGATAATGTCTGATGCTACTTTGTCAAGCTCTCCCATGGCTTTTTTTTTTTTTGTCAGTTTTTAATGTATATTATTCTAAATAAACAGCAGCCCTAACAGATCTGGCCACAATCGAAGAAAAAAAAAAAAAAGATGAATGACTGAATACACAAAGACATAAGAAAAAGGGAATCCAAGTGGAAGGACACTAACATCTGAACATCAGGAAAGGCTGCATTCAGAAAGAGGCAACTGAGCTGAGGTTTTAAGGAAACAAGCACGGTAAGAGTTAGAGGTGAGAAGAGAGAACATGCCAGAATGGAAGAGCAGCCAGTACAAAGGCACAGACACCAGAGACAGAGGGTTGATTTTTGAGGTGCAGCAAGAAGGCCAGTTTGACTGGACCATAGAATATATGAAGGGGAGTAACATATAATAAGTCTGGAAAAGTAAGTTGAAACCAGAGCTTTTAAATAAAAAAGGAGTTTGCGTTTGATCCTAGAGGAAATATGGAGCCATTAGTTTATTGGAATCAGTGAAATCCCAGATCTATAGAACTATCAAGGTATTACATTGAACTATATTTGGTAATACTCCTTCTCAGCCCCAAGCACCAATCAAAAGAAACTCTCAATATTCTATTTTCTCTACACTTAAAGAAAGTTATTCCAGCACAGTGGGAGGAAGTGTAATCCATTTCATTTACACAGCATAATTAGAAGGGATGGGCTGGCTGAAGAAGAAGGTCTGGAAAAGAATGGTTTCAGCAAGGAATTAAAAGAAATATGAATAAACTTCCTTTATGTTCCTAATCCATATGACTTTTCTTTTTCCTTACTCAGGGGAAACAGACTCTGCTTTTTCTAAATGGGGACAACAGAATCAGGACTACTGCAAAAATCACAGGATGCTCTCTCTCACCCCATCATTTATATTTTTTTCCAGTAAGAATGAGGATATGTGAAACATAACTGTAAATTGTTCCTTACTTATACATTTCAAGAAGCGGGTGTCTGTGATCACATCTATGACTCCCCCAAAATATGGATTGAAACCAATCAATACTTTTTCATTGTGTCACCTTTGTGTGCCCTCCACCCAATGTACTAGGGGGCTTCCTCTATAGATCTTGCCTCTCCTTGCATGTCTGGCCTACATTATTTTCTGGTCATATATCTCTCTTGACTTGACCTCATTTGTATTCTTTCCTCCAGTGTATTATTGCTCTTGAAGTTACTTCTAACAGGTTAATAGTCTTACTATACACAGCACTGATTCTGGAATGACTCTCACTTTGGTAACTAGTCCTGTCCCTAAAAATGTACTCAATTTCATTTTTTATGATGTTATTTAGTACTTGCCATGTCTAAGGTCTCCTGACCCCTTAAATAAAGTTTCTATAATATATAGGCAATAGGGTTCCTGTATTGCCTTGCAAGCCTTTGACCTTTTTATTTCTTACTCTAAAATCTTGTTTTCCAACATGTTTTTTCTCTGTATTCTCCTCTGTCCCCTTTGCAATGAAGTCACCAAATATTAAAGAATATGTTGAATCATCTGATCAAGTTCTTCTTAGTCATTCTCTACCTTCTCATCCTCCACAACAGTTTTTGTTGAATAAGCTACAATTATTGCCACGGTGGTATTTTTATAAATGCTTCTCCCGGGTACTATAATACAATAGGACAATGTCCCATGATATAATATTTCTTGGGTTTTTTGGAAGCATGATTAAACCAATCCTACCTACTTCTTTTTTTCTTCTTCTTCTTTTGCCTATCAAGGAAAATTTTTGAGCTGTCCATCATTTATCTGCAACTCCCTTCCTACTCTTACTTTCATTTATAGCAAGAATGTAAAGTTTGATGTATTTTTCCCTTTCTGGGCTACTCCCCAACTTGCGCTCACTTTTGCCAAAGATTGGCCGCCTCATAGTTTTAGCATTATCCGTAGGTAGATAATCCTAATACTATAATTCATAAGCACCTACCAGCATGTTTCCCATTAACAATTAGTCAGTAGAAAAAATTAGCTCTTAGCAAAGGCATTTACTAAAATAGAATAGTAAGAATAGTAGCTACAAAATCATTCCTAAAATCAGGACAGAATAAATATAGGGAAAGAAGAAATAGCGGGCCCATGTTTCACAGGCCACATTGCAGCTTGGGAAGAAAGATAAGGGCCTCTCTCCATAACCAGAGTCTTATAGTATTTTTTCCTTGGTTTCCACTAGGAAAGAGATCGAGTTTCCATTAGTATATTTTGTAGGCATTTTTCAGTTGTCAGAAGCCAATTAAAAAGCTTACAAAAGATCAATTTAGCTATTTTTTTCACAATTCCAAATTGTTTTCCAGAATGATAGTACAAATTCATAGCACCACCAGCAGTGAATTAATAGTAGACTTATCTCTGCCCTAAGCACAGTTGCCCAGAGGAAAGTGGATTGAAGGTCTTTCTGTTGCCTGTGGGATAAATCATTAGCCTGTTACTTAAGGATCACTATCCACTTTCTGGGTGTCTGAACTACTATTCTAGCATTCTTTCTCTTTACCTATTGCATTTTTAGGCAATCTGTCCCATTAGCTCTTTTCCAATCATGCACTTCTTTTTCACACTTCCAAGGCATTCATGTAATCTCTCTCCCTTGTTTGGAGTGCATATGCTTCTCATCTCTGCCTGTTCTCTTTCTTCAAAGTCCAGTTTAGGAGAACATGTTGTATCCCTATGATAGGATATAAGCTCTTTAGAGACAGGGGGTATTTCATTTTTGTCTTTGAACCTGAACATTAGCACAATGTCTGGAATATAGTGAAGACTTTAAAAATGCTTACTAATTATCATACATAAACTAATCATTTATCAAACTGGATTGTTTTGAAATTAGTTAAGGGAGAGCAGTAAGAGTGATTTTTGCCTAGCTACTGAGTTTGCTGATTTTTGTAATGGACCTTTAGCGCATATCCAGATCACCTAAAATGGAAGCACCAATGCAGGAGATGCCAGGGACATGAGTCTGAGAGGATGACATCCTGTATTAGCCTACCACATGAATGGAAGCAGCTTTTTTCCATTGGCTATGTAGTCAAAACTGGACATATCTTTAAAACTACCCAACTGTGATTCTATTTTCTCTCTCTTTTCATTGACATTGAGGGCAAAGGTCTTATTCATCCATAATATAGTCACCCTGCAATAAGCTGCATGAAAAGGACCATCTTCCCCCTCCCCTTGGTCCTGGGAATGAAAGCAATTGAAGGTTGAGTCTAGTTTCATTTGTCCTCCACTTCTAGGTGGATCAAGTAGAATCCCAGACTATGGATCTGGCTGGAGGGATGTGTAATGCAGGATTACTGCAAGAATCTTTTGCATTTGCAAAACCACCAAAAGCAATCCTAACAGTTAGGGAATGTTAACCCAGCCTGGCCCTGGACCATTAGAGCTGGGTCTATCAATATTCCTGGAGAACCAACTGTGGGGCTGATTTCCTTGACCTGACCCAGACATCCTGCTATCCCCAGCATCTTCCCCTTGGGCCCTGGGAGGAGGGAATTTGGTGGGAGGAGAACGTGGGAATTAGTTTACTTAAGCAGGCAGGGGCATCCCTAAACCAAGCCATTACCCTCACTTGTTAATCTGCTAGATCTTTCTACATCAGGGCAGTGAAATCTATCCCTGGCTGAGGGGCTGGTTCCCTCAGCCAGACCTCTACCTTCTGAGACCCTCTCCCAGCACTGACCTTCACCCTTAGCAACAGTTTCCCAGACCTTAACCCTTTTCCCTCAGCTTACCCTTGCTTTAATAAACCCTTGGCTTTTATTCAAAGAGCTTCTGTTGAGTCATTGATACCATCAACTAGGGCCAAGGCTGAAGAGGGAAAGATACCTTTCCCTTGTTTCTTGAGGGGCTAAACCAGGCATCCATCTTGCTCAGGAAGTGAACTAAGTTCACTTCCTGTTGGCTTTCAGTTTCCATCAGGAGGGGAGGGGCATCTTATTCCTTACCTCAAGAAGCTTAGGGACAACAGGGAAACTGGCTTGAAACATTTCAGCTCAGGCTCACACAACCCTGGCTGACCCAAACCAACCTATACTGAAGTTATAATCTCCCTGCCTAGAAGACTCAACTGGTACCACCCCTGCCCTCTAATATAAAAGCCTCATTAGCCTATTTATTTACTTATTACAGATGGCAACCCTAGAGCCCAGGATACCAGTCCAGATGTTGTATCCAGCTCATCAGAGAAGCCCTGCGAAGCCAAGGCCCAAGGACAAAAAGCTCTGGGGGACTTTGGACTTGGGATTTGGTGGAACTAATGTTATTTAGGAACTGAATTAAGCTGTGAATCTGATACTCCTTTTCTCTCCAAAGGCTAAGGGGTTATAGGGAAGATTATATTTCCAGATGTTGAGGGAAGGACATTTATATATTGTTGTGTTTTTTCTTTCTGTGCCTCTGAAATATATTATTCCTTTATAAAATATAATTTAACTGTTAAGTGGTCAAATGGAACTGGAGTACTTGGAACCCTAAAATTAAGGGAATATAATTAATAGGGGCTTGAGCCAATGGCAGAAATAAAACAAACAAACAAAAAAATACTGACTCTATGAAGGTATGGGAGCACCCTAAAGGAAAGTTACATAACCTCCTTCCCTTTACTCCCCAGAAACTTATTCTAAGAGTTTAGAGTTAAACAGTAGAATGTTTACTTTTGTCTTGAATTTTCATTTTCTGCAAGTAAGCCTATTTCCTCTTGTTTTGTTCTCAGTGGCCTGTAACCATTTTCCCTATCCTGATTAAATCTCCTTATAACGAATTATCAGCAAAACAAAAGGTTTCTGAGTCCTCAGATAATAGCACACATCCTGTGCAACAAAATTGCAACAAACAAATTTCAACAAAAAAAATTTGGATTTCAATAGGATATATTCATTAGGTACATAAATACATTTGTTATATTCTATCTCGCCTTATAGGTCACTTATCCATTCAATACCAGTTTTTTAAGTACTTAAAACAAAAATGGGATTATTTTATGAAAAAAGTGATGGACTTGGACTTGTCTTGCCTCTGCTATTTTTATGTAACTTGCATAATTACAAGCAAGTATTTTAAACCCTATGAATCTCCAGGGCTTTTCTAAGGCCATAAGAAAAGTTATAGAAAAGTTACCCAAAATCTATGATCTTTGTAGGTGGAAGGAGTTCCCAGGCCTACACAATCACAGGCATTTGACTATTGATATTTATGCAAAGCTGTGTGGTGGATTATTTCAGTATGTGGGCTGATCCAGCTTGTTTGTCTGATAAACTAAATGTACATTCATGCATATAATGATAATGGGTTGGTATGGTACCCTCTCAGTAAATTTAGATATCTGGAGGCAAGTCACCCAAGAGAACAACGTTAGACTGAAAATTTCAGGATTGTGGTAGATACAGAAATGATATATTTCTGGGTAAAAGAGCCTTTAAAAGTCTATCAAATCACAGAAAATCAGTGGTGGCCCCTTCTCATCTACACTTAGGGCTAGTTCTAACTACAGTAAAAAAAAGGCTAATAGAATTCTATACTGTATGAGTATTAAGTCTCAATGCAGCATCACAGAGTAGTATGAATATGCTAGGGCATTCTCTCAGCACAAGGAGCACATTATTAATAGAGACATAGAGAAGCAAAGAGAGATGAAAAGATTTTCACAGAACCAAGAAAATAATCTATGAGGAATGATGAAATAAATAAGTAGATAAATATACAAATAAAATAAAAATAGATAAATTATTGATAATGTATATATAAATTATAAATTATATAAATATAGTTTATGACAAACATAGTTCTTAGAAAATCCACTCTCCTTGCCTCACTATACCTCCTTCCTGTGAATTGGGCTCATTTTCTTTACAACCATTCCCTCAGACCCATCCCTTCTTGGGTATGATAGCTTTCAAACATGAAGAAGAAATGGCCATGGTTGGCTCACTTAGCCACCACTCCTATAGTGTTATTCACTCCTTCTGATGAACAGAGAACGTATTCTCTTCATCTGGGAAGCTGTTAATCAATAACTGTCTCTCTCTGGGCAAAATTTCTCACTGACTTAGGGGAAGGTAAAATAGACAAATGTATTTTCATAATCTCTAACAGTTTTTATGATTATAATGCGATTAGTTAAAGAAATTGAAAGGATCAGAATGGGCAATGAGGAAATAAAACTGGATCTTTTGCAGAAGATATGTGGTATAGTTGGAAAATTCTAGAGATTCAACTAAAAATTTGGTTGAAATCATTAATAATTTTAGCAAAGTCATAGGATATAAAAATAAACCCACATAAATCATCAGCATTTCTATATATCACCAACAAAGCCCTGCAAGAAGAAATAGTAAGCAATATTTTATTTAAAATAGTACTAGACAATATAAAATACTGGGAGTATACCTGCCAAGATAAACTATATGAACATGATATAAAAAATATCTTTTATACAAATAAAATCAGATTTAAATAACTGGAGAATTAGTCATTGTTCATAGATGGGTAGAACTATAAAATTATTTCAATGAGCTAGAAAAAATAATAAAATTCATTTTGAAGTATAAAAAGTCAAAAATATCAAAGGAATTAATATTTTCTAATGTAAAAGAAGGAGGTCTAGCAATACTAGATCTTAAACTGCATCATAAGTTGGGAGCTGCTAGGTGGTTTAGTGGCTTGAGAGTTAGGCATAGATACAGAAGGTCCTATATTCTGACCTCAGATACTTCCTAGTTGTGTAACCCTGGGCAAGTCATATAGTCTCCATTGCCTAGCCCTTATTGCTCTTCTGCCTTGGAACCAATATACAGTATTGTGTATCATGTATAGGATGGAAGATAATGATTTTTTAAAATTTACATTTAAAAAACTATATGGGGGGCAGCTGGGTAGCTCAGTGGAGTGAGAGCCAGGCCTAGAGACAGGAGGTCCTAGGTTCAAACCCGGCCTCAGCCACTTCCCAGCTGTGTGACCCTGGGCAAGTCACTTGACCCCCATTGCCCACCCTTACCAATCTTCCACCTATGAGACAATACACCGAAGTACAAGGGTTAAAAAAAAAAAAAAAAAAAAACTATATGGTACTGGCTAAGAAATAGAATGGTGGATCAATGAAATAAACTAGATGATATACAAATCACAGTAGTAAATAACTCTAGTAATTTCATGTTTGATAAACACAAAGATCAAAGCTTTGGGAATTAAAAACCCACAATTTGGTAAAATTGCTAGGAAAACTAGAAAACAATCTGGCAGAAGCCAGGTATAGATCAATATCTTATACTGCTTACCAAGGTAAGGTCAAATGGATACATGACCTAGACACAAAGAAAGATATCATAAGTAAATTAGAAGAACATGGAACATATTACCTATCAGATTTATTAATAAAATAAGAATTTATAAATAAGAGGAAAAATGCATTGTGGAACAGAAAATGGATAATTTTGATTACATTAAATTAAAAAGGTTTCATACAAATAGAACCAGTGTACCTAAGATTAAAAAAGAAAGCAGAGGGATAGCTAGATAGCTCATTAGATAAAGAACTGGGCCTGGAGATGGGAGATCCTGGGTTCAAAAGTGGCCTCAGACACTTCCTTTCTATGTGATCCTGGGCAAGTCATTTGAGCCCAGGTGCCTAACCTTTACCACTCTTCTGGTTTATATCTCAAATATATAGAAAACTGAGTCATATTTAAAGGAATATATTATTCTACAATTGATAAATGGTCAAAGGATATGAACAAGCAGTTTTTAGAAGAAGAAATAAAAGCTAAATAAATGTAGTTATATGGAAAAAAATGATCCAAATCATTATTGATTAAAGAAATGCAAATAAAACAACTCTGAGGTATTTTTTCCAACCATTTTGGAAAGTAATTTAGAATTATGCCCAAAGAATTATAAAATGTGGATACTCTTTGACCCAGCAATAATATTAGATAGAACCAAGCATGGAGAGGAGGAGGAGGAAGTTAAAAGTTTTATAATATTCTAAGAAAGAGGGAAGAGGATCTCTAGGATAGAGAAACAAGGGAGAAACTTCTCCCTAGCAACAGAAGATGTTCTTCAACAATTCAGAATGTAGAGTTCAAGACATAACTTTGATAACATGAAAAAAGACAGCCTTGGTTGTTATCTGCAGAGACTCAGAGACTGTTCAGGACTGAACTGAACTGTTATTGTGTAGGAACATTTCCAGGGTTACTTCCACAGCATGCAACATTGTTTTATCAAATTAATCCTGATATTTCTCATCAAGATCTAGAAACCAAAACAATTCTAAACAACACAAAGCCATGAGAAACTGAGACACTTTCACAACACCTATTATATGCCAGGTACTTGTGAAACAAAGAAATCAAATATATATACACACATATATAAGTACATACAAAATATTTACAACATTAATACCTGATTTCTTTTTTAAGTAAAGCACTAGCTGCCTACAGGGATCAGAAAAGACTTCATGTAGAAAGCAATACTTCAGCTCTTAAGGAAACTAAGGATTCTAGGAGGTTGAGATACGGAAGATATAAAATGTTGGCATAGGAAATAGACATTTGCAAAAGCACAGATACAGGAGATAGAGAGAATCTTATATATGAAAAGAGAAAAAGTTTCAGTTTAGCTGGACTCAGAAGGTGGATAAAATATAAAGCCAGAATAGAAGGTTGGAACTAGGTTGTAATAGGGCTTTAATTGCTACATAAAGGAGTTTGTATTTTACACTAGACTTAATAGGGAACCAGTGGAATTTCTGAGTAGGGGAGAGATACACAGTCAGATCTATGCTTTAGGTAAATTACTTTGGTATCTGGATGGAAAATAGATTGGAGAAGAAAGAGACTAAAAACAGGTGAAACAATCAGAAAGCAATGGCAATAATCCATTTTAGAGGTGATAAGGCTCTAAAAAATAGTAGGAATTATGAGCAGAGTGATTTTATAGGGGAAGAGTGGACTTGACTTGGCAACTGATTGGATGTGTGAGATGAAAGTTAGGTAGAAGGCAGAGTGCTTAAGCATGACTTCCAATTTTCAAACATGAGTGACTAGAAGGATGATAGCATCCTTGACAGAAGGAAGAAAATTTGGCAGAGGGTTGGTTGGGGAAGGGGAGATGGGGGCAGAATTTTTAACAGGTTGAGTTTGAGATGTCTCTGAGGAATTCCAGATTGAGATTTCCAACTAGGACCTGGAACTTAGGAGAGAGACTAGAGTTAGAAATAGAGTTACTTGAGTCTTTTGCATAGAGAGAATATTTAATCCAGCAAGTGGTGATGTTCTCATCAAGATAGTATACACACTATGCTTAATTTTCATTTATAAGGGTTTTTCATTCTTAAAGATTTTCAACACTTCTAGTTCCTCACAGATATATAAGTAGGACTGACTTACACATTGCAAAGGGGAACCTAGAAGTCACACAGAAATTGTCCAAAAGATCAAAGGAACATAATTTACAAATTGTATCATTTATTAACCAAAAGTCATATCTTAGTAATATGTGTGGGATCAAGGGAAGATACCCTTGATCCCACAAGGCTCTGCTGTCTAGGTTTTTAATCCTATAATATGTAAATTTTAGACAAATTCCAGACATCTGCAGAACACCAAAAGGTGCTGATAATTTTTTTCTCTTTCAATATTTTATTTTTTCCCCAATTACACATAAAAACAATTTTTAACATTAGTTGTTTTTTTTTTTTAATTTTGAATTCCAAATCATCTTCCTCCACTCCCTGAGATAGTAGGCAATTTGATATAGGTTTATACATTGGTATTATGTAAAACATATTTCCAAATGGATCATATTATGGAAGAAGACACATATTACAAAAACAAGAAGAAGAAAAAAGAAAAAATAGTATGCTTTGATCTGTATTCAAACTCTATTAGTTCTTTCTCTGGATGAGCATAGCATTTTTCATAAGTCCTTCAAAATTGTCTTGGTTAATTGTATTGCTCAGAATAGCTGTCATTCACAGTTAATCATTGTACTTTATTTTTGTTACTGTGCACAATGTTGTTCTGGTTCTGCCCTCTTCACTTTGCATCACCTCATGAAAGTCTTCCAAGGTTTTTCTGAAATCCTCCTGCTCATTATTTCTTATAGCATAATAGTATTACATTACAATCATATACCACAACTCATTCAGTCATTCCCCAGTTGACAGCTATCCTCTCACTTTCCAATTTATCACCACAAAAATTGCTACTATAAATATTTTAGTTCAAATAGGTTATTTTCCCTTTTATTGATCTCTTTGGGATACAGACCTAGTAGTGGTATTGCTGGCTCAAAGGGTATGTATGCACAGTTTTATAACTCTTTGGGCATAATTCCAAATTGCTCTCCGGAATGGTTGCTTCAGTTCACAACTCAAGTGTTAATAATTCTAAGATGATGTGGACATGTTAACTTTAACGTTTTACCAATAAATTTAATATGATTTGGATATGTTAATGAACTAAACCCAAGGGGGCACAGATTAGTCTATTCCCCCCAAATCTCTATAAAAATGAGACCTCAAACCCCTACCCCTAACTCCCCCCCAAGCATTCTTCTGTCTCCATTGTCTCCACCTGCCTAATGCTTCCAATACTAATCCATGGTTATGTGAGTAATACTCTCTTCCTCTCCTCTACTCCATCTTCTTCCTCACACTCTCTATCTTCCTTTACCATTCCATTCCCTATCCCCCATGTCTCTTGCCTCTATATCCCTTTTGCTGCTTGTCTCTGTACTTTCTGTCCTGTTTTTTTTGGGGGGGTTGCTATCAAAAAGTTTTTGCTGCCAGTTGTGACCTTTTTTCAGTGAGTACCCAACATGCCTGCACCTATTTCATAATTTCTTAAATTAATTATCAATTCAATATCCCTCTCCAAAAAGTTTTTTCTTTCAGGTACTAACCCTATGAGCTTCCTGTAAGTTCAGTTTCAAACAATCTCAAGTATATTTGTGTTTATATTTTGTTTGCCTTACCAACATAAATATCCACTTCTAAATCTGTTGGTGCAGTAACCTTCCCAACTCCTTCAAAAAAGACAAAAAACTAAAAACAAAAACCTATGCTGTCTACTATACCATGTAGACAGTGATGCTGATCATTAGCAACATTAGTCAGATAAGGTGGAAATATGAGTAGATAATGCAAATTGAGCCAGGTTGCAAGTCTGGGTGTGGAGCATCTGCTCTCCATTTCACTGATGGGCTTCTCTCCTCACAGGGACAAGCCTTGTCTCTCAGCAAGTGGAAGCCACCTCTCAGGACTAGAGAAACAGGCTGATTCTCCACCCTCTTTATCATGCCAATAGATTCTCTAGATCAGGACAGGTGGGAGATGACATAGTCAGACATGCACTCTGGGAAAATTACTTTAGCTATAGTCAAGCTGAAGGGTGATGAGTGCAAGTGAGGAGTGAAGCATTAGTCGGTCAACAAGTATTTATTAGATACTATGTACCAGGCATTGTTCTAAGTGCTAAGTGCTAAGTTCCAAGAGATACAAACAAAGTTGGAATATAGTCTTTTCCCTCAAGGAGCTCATTCTAATGGGAGATTCAACGAGAGAGAGAGAGAGAGAGAGACAGAGAGAGAGAGACAGAGACAGAGAGACAGAGACAGAGAGAGAGAGACAGAGACAGAGACAGAGACAGAGACAGAGAGACAGAGAGAGAGACAGAGAGAGAGAGAGACAGAGAAAGAGAGAGACAGAGAGAGAGACAGAGAGAAAGAGAGAGAGAGAGAGAGAAACAGCTAGGTAGATACTTCCTAGCTGTGTGAACCTGTGAAAGTCACTTAATCCCAATTGGCTAGCCCTTAAGTTTTTCTCTCTTGGATTTGATTACTTAGTATTAATTCTAAGACAGAAAGTAAGGATTTAAGAGAGAGATGCAGGATGTTCCAAAAGTCTTAGTGTACCTTTAAGTTATTAAAGCTCATGCATATGTACATAGTAACACAGATATGCATATGCCTATATACATATATACATAAGCATAGTTATAGAGCTCATAATGAACATTATGAAAAGGTTGCAACTTATTTACCAATATCTGTTTTACATGTCATCAGTCTGAAAAGGGGTTTGGTTACTGTTTTGATCAGAGTTCTTCAGTCTTTCAGAGTTACTTGTCTTTACATAATTGATTTTGCAGAATTTGTTGTCCTGGTTTTGCTTATTCACTCTGCCTCCCATAATAAAAGTCTTCCCAGGTTTCTCTGAAACCATCCTTTCTGTCATTTCTTGCTGTCTAATAATATATCATTACATTGATATATCACAATTGCTCAGCCATTTCCCAATTGATTAAAACTTCCTTAGTTTCTAGTTATTTGCTATAACAAAAAAAAAAGGAGTTTCTACAAGTACTTTTGAATAGATTATTTTCTCCTTTCTTTGGTCTCTTTGAAATATAAACTTAATACTGGTATTGCCAGATATACCAAAAAATACGTATAGTTTCATGACTTTAAACTGTTTTCCAGAATGGCTCTCAGCCTTTTCCCTCATCTATAAAAAGGAATAATAAAAGCACCTACAGGATTGTTGTGAGGATCAAATGAACTAATACAAGTAAAATGCTTTGTAAACCTTAAACACTCTCTAAATGTTAGCTATTATTATTAATACTAGGACGAGAGAGAGAGAGAGAGAGAGAGAGGTAGAGAGAGAGAGAAAGAGAGAGAGAGAGAGAGAGAGAGAGAGAGAGAGCATGATCTGATCAAGTTCAATATTTAAATTCTATGGATCCATGATTTCATTAATATGGCTATTTCCTCCAATGATAGTAACTTCAATTTCTCCATGGTTACCCATTCCTTGCAACTCTTGTCTACATTCAACTACAAATCTACCACAGAGGATCTACATGAAGTACTGGGGGCTATCCTCTAATATTAGGATAATAATGAAATCTGCAGACCATCCCATCCACTGGTCTTCACTCTTGTTATGAGACAACTTTAATTTTATTTAAGTCAAACATTTCTCTGATGATATCTTTTATGTTGCTTCTCCTACAGGTACCTCTTCTTTTTTCCTATGTTGCCTCTCTCTAGTTTACGTTGTGTGGTTCTCAAATTACAATTCTTGATAAATTATACTATTGCATGACTCTCAGCATATGATGTCACTGGAAGAACATTGATTTTAGAAAGACAGGTTACTGTTTTAAAGAGAAGTTCCATATGGAAGCCAGTTATGGAATGGTGAGCCACTCTCACAGTCTAGGCTG
Organism: Gracilinanus agilis; assembly: GCF_016433145.1. Lineage (NCBI taxonomy): Eukaryota > Metazoa > Chordata > Mammalia > Didelphimorphia > Didelphidae > Gracilinanus > Gracilinanus agilis. Next base: position 189,205,043 of record NC_058134.1, on the reverse strand, counting down.
GCTTCTTCACACAACCTGAACTTACACTAACAGATTTGGGGTTACCAAAGAGTGCATCATGTTGCTATGATCAAAACTTTCTCAGGATGGGGTAATTCTGTGTAGCAGAGATACTCTCTTGGATACTAAACCTTTATTGGTGTTTTTCACATTTACGCATAAACAAATACTATCACATTGTTAACTCTAAAAATAAGCGACTTATTAAATAAGATGAAAGTAATAATAATCACAATATTTTCACAGTAGATCAGAGGAGGAATAATCATAATAAAACAGTCCACTTGGGTATCATACTATGTGCAGAAGGTCCATGGAGAAAGTGAGCACACACTCATAGAAACCAATAGGGAAGTACATAAAATATACATGAAGTACTTCACAACCTTGGACATAAAGTCACTTTTTTTTTTGCTAGCTCTTCTCCTGGTACTTATCACTTTCTTGTAGGGCAAAATTATTCCTCTTCTGTTCTCCAGCTGAAGAAGCAATGACAATCTCCACTCACTCATAATAATCCCTAGAAGGGCACTGAGAAAGTGTTATGCCCTTTCATTGATGAGGAGTTCCACTCAGATCTGCAAATAGCAGTGATTCTGCTTTGGCCAATCAGCTGCAAGCCTCTTTTCACAACAGAGCACAGTCCACAGCTCAACAGATGCAAAGCCCATCTTTCTCTTTCTGTTTCTCTCTTTTAAACCAGATCTGACTGTAGAGAGAAGCACATTGACCCACAGAGGTTTGAGCATTAAGCTCAAACAGCTTTGTACACAACGGGATTCAATTCTCTTCAAATGAGCTTCCAGCACCTGCTCCAATCTTTTCTCCAGCCAATCAACAAAGCAATTTCTTTCTTCCAATCAGCAAATTTTCAGCAAAAGTAACTAAAGAGTCAGCTGCAGTTTAGCTTATTCTCCGGCTTCTATAGCATCCAATAGTTTCTTTTCTGGCTTACCAGTTTCTAATGCCTCATATCAGAGCCTTCTTATTGTCCATGATACAAGTTTACCATATGACATAAAATTCAAGAAATCTGCCTTCATGTCAGGTTGAACCTAACAGTCCTTATATAAATTTTCCCTTATACCCCAAGCAGTTATTTGTTTTATAATTTTGTCTCTTAAAAACTTTAAAATATTTTTAAGCCAGAAGTTTAAATGAGCTTCTGGGTCATACTGCCATGTAGCCATCATTGCCTCAGTTATTGCTGTACCTTCAAATAAGTCCTTTAGGTGCATTCATATGAGCAACTGTTCTCTATCTGGTTGTCAGAACAGTCTGTCTCTACTCGTCATTTTTTCTGAGAAACTATGTTTTTTCAGTTTAATGTTTATCACTTTTCTTGATGAAAATGTTCTTTTTTCAGATCCTTCATTCACCAAACTTACCTCATATGAAAGGTACAGAATTTTTGACATGTAATAGTGGGGGGAAAGGAGAGATTTTAAAAGATTACTACAGGGGCAGCTGGGTAGCTCAGTGGATTGAGAGTCAGGCCTAGAGACAGGAGGTCCCAGGTTCAAATCCGGCCTCAGACACTTCCTAGCTATGTGACCCTGGGCAAGTCACTTGACCCCCATTGCCCACCCTTACCACTCTTCCACCTAGGAGCCAATACACAGAAGTTAAGGGTTTAAAAAAAAAAGATTAGTACAAGGGTATTCTGAACATCTCTTCATACAATCATATAATGTTATTATTGATGTGGTTTATATTATTTTATTATAGGATCATTTTTGCATTCCTCGTATAAATTATACTTAATTAAAATGAATTGTTGGATGCATTGTTGTAGTATAGTTGCCAATGTTTTATGTAATATTTTGCATCAATGTTCATTAATAATATTGCCCTTTAACTTATGAGAAAGAATGTTATCCACATCCAGAGAAAGAACTGTGGGAGTAGAAACACAGAAGAAAAACAACTGCTTGATCACATGGGTTGATGGGGATATGATTGGGGATGTAGACTCTAAACGTTCACCCTAGTGCAAATATTAATAATATGGAAATAGGTCTTGATCAATGACACATGTAAAACCCAGTAGAATTGCTTGTTGGCTAGGGGAGTGGGGTGGGAGGAGGGGAGGGAAAGAACATGAATCATGTAACCATGGAAAAACATTCTAAATAAATAAATAAATAAATGAACTTTAAGAAATAACAATAACATTGCCCTTTAGTTAAAAAAAAAAAATCACTACAGAGCTTCCAGGCATTAAAGCATGTGATTCAAATCTTGGGATGGTACTGGACCTGTGATTTCATTGGCATAGGAAACTCCCTATAATAATCTAGATCTTCACCTTTTCAGAAATTTATAATCTTAGAAAATTGCCTGGAGCAGTGAGAAACTTGCCTAGTATAACATAATTAATATTATGTTAGAGAAGGTAGAGAAGGGATTTGGGCCAAGGACTCTGAAGTCAATTCTCTATTTACAATGCCATATACAATCAAATCAAATTCTTGGTAAAGAATTATTTATAAATTTGTGTTCATGTGTAAAGACCATTGCTCTAGAGGCAACTCTAAGAGATAAAAGCAGGGCTCAAATAGCTACTCAGGATATGATCTCTTCACACATCAGATGGTCCTTTAGGCTAAAGCCATTTGATTTCCCTTCCTTTCTTTGAGTAAGTCTCCCCACATCTGGGTCTTGAGGCCCTTCTCATATTCAGACAGGAGTCAGAAGAGGGAAGGAGGACTCCTGTGCTCTGCAGCTTTTCTCGTTAGTGCTATAGCCCAGATTTATTCTTTTCTAGTTGAAGAAGTATAAATATTAGTAACAATAAACCATAACTTATTTGACTGTGTTCAAACCATCTGAGACTCAAATCTCCTTCTCAATTCCAATGACCCAAAAGAGTTATTCATTTCTCTCTCAATCGATCAATAAAAAGGCATTTTTAAGCACATAACAGCTTCTTCAGGAATAGAATTAGGACCAAGAATTGGTGATTTCATTAGAATTAGGAACTTCTAGGTGAGGAAACTCCTTCTTACCAGTGAAGGCTGGCACCTTCTCTATGCATCTTGGAGTCATAGACAGCTTCCTAGGGCACTGAGATGTTAAGTGATTTGACAAGTCATACAATTCGTATGTGTCAGAGGGAGGATTGAACCCAGGTCTTCCTAGCTGACCCTCAAACCATTAAAACCACGTTGCTTCTTACCTTTACTTCCAGAAGAAAAAAAAAAAAGAAAAAAATTGGCAAAAGTTAAATCTCTTGTGTGCCTGTATCCCATCACCCTAGAAAAGCCTGAAATCTTAATCCTTCCTTCAACCTAATTTTCCAGCCAGGTTCCAAAAGATTCTTCCGATGCCAAGTTTCTTTTGGATGCATGCAAAAACTTCTTTAGGGAAGTGTTTTCCAACATCCCGTTTTTCAAGGTCTTTCAGGGGAAAGAAGACATCATCTCATGAAGATGATGGTGCTGGTTGGCAAGCCAAACAAAAACTCTCTGGTCCAGTGATTCAACAGGCTGATCACGGGACTTAATGTTAGAGGCCAGGTCTGAAGTCTTCCTGCCTGGGCCCACTTTGAGAGTAGAAGGGGTTCCCCACTTGGAACTTTTTTTTCAAGTGACCATCTGCTAAGTTGGCACATGTCCCTTGAGCTCACTGAATCTCATTGTGTCTCTCTAGGGTTCTTCCAAAGAAACAGAGACTATCTTTGTTTTAAAATGTCCAGCTGCTGCCTGACATTAGAATGACCTTAGGCAACTATTTTTTAGTTACTGCTGTGGGCAAGTCACTTCCCTTCTCACTTTTCTCAGTGGCAAAGGAAAAGAGCTTACCAAGTATTAAAAAATAGATCCATCTAAGAATTCACGTAAGCTCATAGCAGACAGGTCTCAGATACTATATAGTTATCATTTAAAGTCAACAAATGAGAACAGCTGGGTGGATCAATGGATTGACAGCCAGGCCTAAGGACAGGAGGTCCTGGGTTCAAATATGACTTCAGATTCTTCCTAGCTGTGTGACCTTGGGCAAGTCACTTAACCCCCATTGCCTAGCCCTTATTACTCTTCTCCCTTGGAATCAATACAAAGTATTGATTCTAAGTTGGAAGGTAAGGGTTTGTTTTGTTTTGTTTTGTTTTAATAAAATAAAGTCAACAAACATGGCCTCAATTTCCTTTGGATGAGATGATTACTTTAAAAATGTGGTGAGCTAGGTGGCTCAGTGGATAGAGTACCAGGCCTGAAATAGAGAAGACCTAGGTTCAAATCAGGCCTCAGATACTTTTTTAAAAAACTGTTATCTTCCATCTTAGAATCAATATAGTGTATTGGTTCCAAGGCAGAAGAGTAGTAAGGGCTAGGCGGCAATCAGGGTTAAGTGACTTGCCCAGGGTCACACAGCTAGGAAGTATCTGGGGCTAGATTTGAACTCAGGACCTCCTGTCTCTGGATCTGGCTCTTAATCTAGTGGACCATCCTGCTGCCCCTACCCTATCATCTTAAGAGTTTTTACTAAAACAGAAAATAAGGATTTTTAAATAAAATAAGCATTATTTTTGCTTATTTTATTTAAATAAATATTTTATCAAATAAGTGAGCAATGTAGACTCCTTGGTTGTGCTCTTCTGGACTCCTCCATATTCCCTTAGGAATCTCTTCAACCTGCAGGATGACTTCCGCTCTGGAACCCACAGCTTGTCAGCACCCTCTGCCTGCCCCTCCCCACCTCCTTCTTGTTCCCTGTGATTAGAGGGCAGAGAGGTCCACCCAGAATCTCCAAAAGCAAGCAGGACAGCCAGCTCTTCATTTCCCCGCCCAGCTTTACTTCTTTGGGCTTCTCCTTGTTGCCCCAGGCCTGGGTCCTTCTTTCCTCCCGGCTTACTCTTCTCCTCCCAATCTCACCCCTGGACTCCCCCTCCCACTTCTTTAGGGCATGGTCTGTCTTTTAATTTTCTTTGCCTCCCTAGTGCTTAGCCTCCTCCCTGGCACAGAGTCTGCTCTTAATAAGTGTTTGCTAACTGACTGGTAGGTAACAAGTATATTATTAGTTATTTCAGTCATCTTTTTTTCTCTAAGCATATAATCTAGTCCAACATTCACACAAGTGGAGAGATTGCTGAATGAAGTTTAACAAACTTTGGCTAAAACCACAGAGTTGTTGGTAAAGGTGGAAAAACTGGTGATGCTTCTTGATTCCAGTGTTTTATGTTGCATCTCAGAATGATTAATAAAAAGTTACTGCTAAGACAGTGGAGGGGAACAAATCGGAAGAATTTTTTTATGTTTTCTAGGTCGAACAAGCTAGATGATATAATAAATCTTCATGGCAAGTTTGTCTTGCCTAATAAGTACGTGGCTGAGTCTTTTTTGAACTGCTAGAATTGTAGGCACAGGAAAGGAGAGAGTTCCATGAAGCTCAGTGAAGAGAGGAAGTTAGCCCGCAACAAGACCTGCATTCAAGTTCTGTCTTGGGTACCTTCTACTGTGAGACAAGCCACATCACCTCTCAGGCAATTCTAGGACTCTTAAGTTGCCAGTCTTCATTGATAGAGGGAGTTTCCCACCCTCCTCACCACAATTAAATCATAGGTTCAGACAACAACTAAAGTGATTAGTGATTAGTGTAAACAGGCAAACACACCCTTATGGAAAGGGCAATGGCTTCTGTAGGAAATAGAGGGCAAAAAAACAATGAACTCTGCCTTTGAGCATTCATCTAATCATTGGCCAGTTTATTTTTATTATTATTAATTTTAGTTTTTATTTTTAATAGTTTATTATTACATATAATATAATAGTTTATTATTATTCATCTAATCATTGACTGGTTTATTTTTATTATTCATTTTATTTTTATTTTTAATAGTTTATTATTATATATAATATATATTATGGTCATTTATTATTGTTATTCATCTAATCATTGGCCAGTTTATTTTTATTATTATTAAT
>NC_058134.1:188895112-189194311 GCF_016433145.1 Gracilinanus agilis | reverse complement strand
TATATATATATATATATATATATATATATATATATATAGTTTAAGTATGTTTTGAAACTCAGTATATTTTAGTCTCTGCTTTGTTGTTGGTAAGAGCCAGCTGGCTGTCAGTTGAAGCTGAGCTGGTTTGAGTTTATGCTAAAATGTAACTGTTTTGGGCCTACACAGCTCAGAGGCAGATTTAAAAAAAAAACATTCTATTTAATAGGTTTGAAAAGGTTTAAAGGAAAGGTAAAAAAATGTTTTAGATTAATTTCCCTAATACTAAGGGGGTATCTATCTTAACCCACTCCCAACTCAAGACTTCTCATGAAGTCTGCTTCTGTGTAGGAATTCCCAGACCTGTTCTGTCTCCTTATCTCTATCTTAATCCAATTTCTAACTACATAAACCTATTTCTAATATCCTTATAAATAAATATATATAATTCTTAAATTACTATCTCCAAGTATCCTTCTGGTTCACCACTCCAATGCCAGCCTAGTCAGGATTGGGCCTGGTCAGCCAGAGATGGCTTCCCGGCCTAGGTAGGCCCAAAAGCCTTGTCTTCACTCTGCAGGCTCACAGAGAAAAAAGAAAAGGTCCTCTTCTTTCTGTTAATCTTCTCCTATAATCGTTGCCAAACTGTCATTTTCTTTCTTTCCAAACTGTCAATCTGGTATTCCCAAGGTTTCAAAGGAAATTCCCAAAGAGCCAGAAAAACAACAGCCTCCAGAACTCAGTTCAGCTCCCAGAGACCATGACAGTTAGAAAAACCAACCCTTACCAGTACCTCAGAATTCCAGCAGGAAGTCTGGCTCCAAGTTCTAAGCTGGGCCTAAGCCCCTGAGACAGTATCCCTCATTCTATCCTTAGGCACTAATCTCTTTTAATTAGCCCCAAATCTCTAATATTCCCAATAATTTATACATATATATTATACATATATATAAATTATGTATATGTGTGTATATATATGTGTATATATATGTATGTGTGTATACATATATTATATATATATTTATATATATATTTTTAGGTACAGGTAGATTCTTTTCTGGTCTCTTTGGGATATAGATCTAATAGCAGTAATGCTGAACCAAAGAGTATGCACATTTTTATGACACTTCAGGCATGGTTACAAATTGCACTCCAGAATGTTTGTATCAATTCACAGCTCTACCAGCAATGTATTATGTCCCAATTTTCCCACATTGTCTCCAAAATTTATTATTTTCCTACAGCCAATCTGATAGGTTTGAGGTGGTACGTCAAAGTTGTTTTTTGACTTATATTCTCTAATTAATAGTGATTTGGGACATTTTTCCTTCTGACTAAAGATAGTTTTAATTTCTTCATCTGAGAACTAACTGCCTGTTCATATTCTTTGATCATTTGTCCATTGGGAAATGCTTTGTATTCCCATAAGTTGTCTCAGTTATCTCTATATTTGAGAAATTAGGCCTTTGTCAGAGATACTTATTATTAAATTTTTTTCCCTGTTTGTTATTTCCCTTCTGATCTTGGTTTTGTTTGTGCAAAACCTTTTTGATTTAAAGTAGTCAAAGTTATCTACTTTATGTCTTTTAACATTCTCTACTTCTTGTTTGGTCATAAATTTTTCCCTTATCCATAGGTCTAACAGATAAATAATTTTGTGCTCTCCTAATTTTTTAACAATATCACCCTTTATTTCTAAATCATGTATCCATTTTAAAAACTTTATCTTTGTACATGACATGAGTTTGTCTATGCCTAGTTTCTGCCAGACTGTTTTCCACTTTTTCCAGAAGATTTTGCCAAATAATGAATTCTTCTTCCAAAAGCTTGGATCTTCAGGGTGTGTCAAACAGTAGGTTACTATGGTCGTTTACTATTAACTGCATTTTGAGTTCCTAATCTATTGATTACTATGAATCTACTGATGCCCTCCTCTATTTCTTAGCTAATACTAGATTGTTTTGTTGTTTGCCATTTTTCACTAATTCCATTGATATTTGTGGCCTTTTGTTCTCCCAGATGAATTGTATTACTTTTTTTTCACTCTACAAAATAATTTTAGCTATTTTGATTCCTATAGCACTGAACAGATAAATTAATTTAGATAGGATTGACATTTTTATTATATTGGTTTAATCTATCCATGAGTGATTAATGCTTTTCCAATTGCTTAGATTGGATTTTATTTGTATAAAAAGTTTTTTTGTAATTACATTCATATGGTTCTTGGTTTGTTTTGGCAGGTAGATTCCCAGGTATTTTATATCATCTACAGTTATTTTATTTTGTTTTTTTAAAACCCTTAACTTATGGCTTAGAATCAATACTGTGTATTGGTTCCAAGGCAGGCAAGTGGTAAGGACTAGGCAATGGGGGTCAAGTGACTTGCCCAGGGTCACACAGCTAGGAAGTATCTGAGGCCAGATTTGAACCTAGGACCTCCTGTCTCTAGGCTTGGCTCTCTAATTACCGAGCCACCCAGCTGCCTCTTCTAAAGTTATTTTAAATGGAATATTTCTTTTTATCTCTTGCTATTGGGCTTTATTAGTAGTTTAAAGAAATATTGGTAATTTATATGGGTTTAGTATATATCCTGCAACTTTGCTGAAGTTGTTAATTGTTTCAATTAGTTTTTTAGTTGATTCTCTAAGGATTCTCTAAGAATACTCTCACATCATCTGCAAAGAATGATAGTTTTATTTCCTCATTGCCTATTCTAGTCCTATTTCTTCTTCTCTTATTGCCAAAATATTTTATATTTCTAGTACAATATTGAACAGTAGTGGTGATAATGGGCATTCTTGTTTCACCACTGATTTTATTGGGAAGGCATTCAGTTTATCCACATTAAGATAATGCTTGCTATTGTTTTTAGATAAGATTCTATTTATCATTTTGAGGAATGTTCCATTTATCCAATATTCTCTAGTGGTTTTCCTAGAAATGGGTGATGTATTTTGCCAAAAGCTTTTTCTGTATCTATTTGAGATGATCATATGGTTTCTGTTGGTTTTGTAGTTGATATTGTCAATTATGTTGATAGTTTTCCTAATATTGAACTCTCTCTGCATTCCTGGTATAAAAGCTACCTGGTCATCATGTAAGATCTCCAACTTGTTTCTTAGAACACAATGCTAATGTTTCATTTGTTTGAGTGTAAGAAAAACAGGAACAATGAAAGATGAGTTAGCACTCTTAAATCACTAGAGTAGGGGTCAGCAATCTTTTTGGCCGTGAGAGCCATAAACGCCACATTTTTTAAAATGTAATTTTGTGAAAGCCGTACAGTGCTCACAGTGTGCGCTCCTGTAACAGCGCCTGAAAAAAAATTGACTTTATGGCTCCTGCAGAAAGAGCCGTATCTGGCCCTCAAAAGAGCCAGATATGGCTGGAGAGCCATACGTTGCTGACCCCTGCACCAACTTATCATTATGTTCAGCACCAACATTATCATTAACTCAGTGGAACCCTAGTATCCTGAAAGAGTTAAAACAATTTTCAACAAGTCACTACCTTACTTACTTCCAGGATCTGTTTTAAGCACTAGGCAAAGCTATTTCTTCCATGAGTTTATCTAGGATCAGACTTATAGCCACTGGGTCATCTTTAACATCACTGAGATGTAAACCTTTGAAGATAGATTGCTCATAGAAGTCCCCAACTTTGCTTCTTCTTCATCCCGTGATTCTAATGCTTCCTTGAGGCTTCTCTGAGCATCAAGTTAATTGGCATGGTCTGATGTGAAAACAAAAAGGGCAAAAGCATTTTCCTTTGCTCTGTAAGGATGGGGGATGAGACAAAAAGAGCCAGAAGAAGACCATTGGTGACAGTTGGTGACAGTTAAGAAAAGAGGGGGTTCTGGGTAATTCTCTGGAGGAAGGAGGAGGAGGAGGACATCTAGCAAAGGACTGAGAGAGGGAGGAGGAGAACATCCCAGGTCGTATCCAGTCCTAAGGATTTCCTGAGGATCTTTCTTTGGACATTGAAACCCTGATTCCCTGATCAAAGGCATCCCATTGCTTCTCACCCATCAAGGCTTCAATCATCGAGCCAGCTAAGTTTTGGGACTCCATTTTGGGAGTCATCTCTTAGGCTCCTTTTCCCATTACCCAATCTCGCTGAGTAACCCTATCCAGTTTGATTTTGCAATTAGAAAAGGATAGAAATAGGAAATAGAAATAGAAACTGAAGGAGAAGGGACACAAGGGGAGAAGCTTAGGAGTGGGAACCCCAAAGGTTCCCACCGAGTGACAGACCCCATAGAAATAGAGAAGAGGGCACCCCAAAATCCCTCTGCCCTTCACCCCTTCCCCCAATCCCTATAGTGATATTAATAAAAGATATTCATTAGTCAGATAGCGTTCCAGAGTGCCTGATAGACAAGAGAATCACAGCTTGGTCTGGCTGCCTCCATCTTGGAGCCAGACTACCCACTGTGAAGTTGACTGACCTTGGGGGAGGCTTGCATGAACCTCGCCCTCATTCGGAATCAGATTGGGGTCCCCCATAGCTCCTCTTATAGGGAAGCCTTGCCCCTAACTCCTATGGGGTGGCATGACCATCCAGGTCACCCAGTTTCAGGGTGACACCCCCTCAAAGTCTTGGTAGTGAATATTTCGACAGGAGGGGAGAGCTAGAAGAGAGTCTCACATCATAGACTCTCTCTCTCCCCCTCCATCCCTAACATTGGGTGCCTGGCTCTGTTGATTCTTATAGCTCCAAAAGGAGTCAGTGGAAAGCACTGACCAAAAATGACATACTACTTGCAACCTGAGGAAACTAATAAGTCAGTGAAATTTAATCAGCCTAACAGTTAAGAGTGAAGATTGGGAATCATAAGTTGGGAGAGGTGAGCATAGAAGCATGTGTAAGGAACCCTTTTTGTGACATCAAGGTAAGGTTGTGGGCCTGATTAACAAAAGAGCTGGAAATGTGTTGACTAGCTCTGAAGTTAGTTGAACTGGACTGGCTCCCTTTTAAAGAACTATAATACTTTGTTGAGAAGTAGTGATGACAGTGGCTGCAATACTTGGAAATGGATAGAAACTTCAGAGGCAATGGCAGTGTAGAATGGTGATGGAGGCTCTAAAATTCATGAGGATCAAAGATTAGGCTGTGGCCAGGTGAAAAAGAGGGGAGAGAGTAAAGGAGGGGGAGACAGTTGATGGAGAGGGTGCAATGGAATGACCTAAAGATGAGAGGAGCTAAAACCAAAGAGTAATGAGGCAACTCTCTAAGCCTCAATTACCTCATCTGTAACATGAGGGGATTGGACTGGAATTCCTTTAAGGTTCTTTCCATCTCAGATCCTATGATCCATGATGAAAAGGAACAAAAAACAGATTTGGGGTTCTGTGGCCCATGTGGATTACACATGTCTCAGAGAAGGAAAATTAACTCTCTAGTAATGTTTTTCCTCACCTTAGGGTGCCCTTACCTCTAGGGTGATGCTATAAGTCTGGAGAAACTCAACAGAAGCTCACCATGAGGGTAAGTTTCTTTCTTTTCAGAAGAAAAAATATATTTTATTTTTTCTAATTATATGTAAAAGAATTTTAACTTTTTTTTTACATTTTTAATTCTAAATTTCCTCCCCTTCCTCCTTTCCTTCTCCCCCTCTTTAAGGAGGCAAACAATCCTATACAGGTTATATAAGTATAGTCATGCAAAACATATTTCCTTATTAGTCATGTTATAAAGGAAAATACAGAAAGTGTCGGTTTCTTGACTCCCTAGTTACTTCTAGTTATTTTCCTAGAAGGAAGGGAAGGGGGCATGTTGTGTGCTCAGAATGATTTTTGAGAAGTCCTTGAGATTGAACTCAGCCTATATAAACCCAGAGTTTACTTAACAAATCATTGATTACATCATTTCATATTATCTCCATTTACTTGGCTTGGGGGCATGGGATGAGGAAGAAGGAAAGAGAAGAGTCATTTTGAATCTTGAATATCTAAAGTTACTCAAAATGAGGGATTAAACTTGTTCTGCTTATCCCCAGAGGGTAGAACTAGAAATAGTAGGTAAAAGTTGCCAAAAAATAGATTTAGTCTTAATGCAATGAAAAACTTCCTAACAATTAAAGCTATTCCAAAATGAAATAGGCTGTCACTTCTCAGAGTCCTCAATCCTGTGGTTGAATGACCACACTTTAGGCATGTTGTCCTGAGTACTATTGTTCAAGTATGGATTGCACTAACTGACTGCTGAGGTTACTAACTCTGAGATTCAATCATGCTCTGTGTGTGGGGGTGGGGTGGAAAATGAGGGTGGGGAACAAAGAGAAATGTTATAATGTTATAATGGTCCAAAAAGCCTGAATTCTCAGGCTTTCAAATTCCCATTCCAGTAGCATCAAATTCTTGCCTAAATATAATTTCTGAAAGTAAAAGACTCATTTTCGCCAGCTTTAAAAATACTCTTTGTATCCTTAAAGTGTTTTTAAGCTTATAACTTACTGTATTTTTAAACCAATAATGAGTTTTCTATCAAATGTAAGACAGAACTAAATCAACCCCTTTTAGGACTGCCAAGTAATCACTATCTTAATTACAATAATCTAGTAAAGTAGATAAGAGACTAATATGATGTCTTTTTTTTTTCTAGGTCAGATATATGGTTTCATTGGTACAGACAACTCCTCACAAGAAAACTGCCTGTACCAGTAGAGATTTGCAATTTGTAGGCTTAAAGTATTTCTTAGGGGCATTGAGATAAAATAACTTGTCATGGGTCACACAGTCAATATATGTCTGACTTAAATCCAAGTCTTTCTGACTCTGGTTTTCTTTCCACTAAGCAAAACTGCTTCCTGTGTTAATTTTATACAGTGTAAGTTCACAATAGTATAAAAATTGGTATTTGTGATATTTTTTCAATTAACCATGTGAAGCCATGACTATCAAAGACCTATGGGCCCATCAACATACCTGAGTCTCTATGTTCAAAGACAGCTAATACTATTTGATATTTTGCTGAATATTAAAAAATGCTAGAAAATTGTTGGGAAATCAGTTTTGAAAATTTCAAGGAAATTCCCTGTGAAAATCTATGGTTAGTCAGACAGGAATATATGGCATCTTGCTACAGGCAAGTCGTGACCTGCTATGTTAGAGGAAAGTAAGCTGTTCACAAAGTATCTGGGCAGTTGTGAAATCCTATAATGATGAGGAGGAAAAGATTCTTTCTTAGTCTGCAAAGTGATCTTCAGTTTTTAGGGACAAAGGATTTGATTTTTAAAAGCAAGAGGCCCACTTATAGCATTTAATAAACTGATATGTTTTGGCTATAAATTCTATGGGTTGACTATAAAAAGATATTGCCTTGCAAATCAAGTGAGGCAAATGTAGTAGAATGGAGAAGACAGATTTGGAGTTGGAGGATCTGATTCGATTCTCATCTCTGCCACCTACTACCTGTGGGACTCTATACTTAACCTCTTAGTCTTACTATCCTTCTTTATAAAATGAGAAAATTGAACTCGCCTCTAAGGTTCCTTCTCACTCTAATATCACTTCTGAATCTATTACCTTCATTTTACCAAGTTTCTTTATTCTATGAGAAATGATTCAATTAAAAGTTTAAATCATTACTGTTCTTCCAGACTTCAAGAACCTACAATTTCACTGATGTGCATTCTCCTTTCACAGAGCCAGATTATAACCCTTCTTTAACTTAATAGATGGTCTTCAAGAGTTGCTTGGGCAAAAAAATTCATCACCCTGCAGCCAAATTAGTTCAAGGCCCCTGTGAATTTAGCTAGTGGGGTCCTTGGGCAACGGACAAGCAAAAAAAGCAGACCATCTCCAGGTCATTATTCCAAGATTTTGAAGCTTAGTAGGCTCTGACAGAAATTATGGTTGGCTTGCATACTCTCAACAACTCATACCACGACAAAGCATCAAGGTAGGACTTTAGTGTTCTTTAATATCTCCCTCAAGCTTACCTAGAAGATATTGATGGAGGTGGGTAGTGGAGTGTTTTTCCCACAACAGTATTACCCACCTTAAAGAGGCAGATATTTCTAGAGCAAACAACTGTTTCTGATTTATACAAAATCACCTTGCATCTTCAGCATTTTAGCCTATTATGTTAAAGGGAGAATTATTGTTTATGATAATTAGGGATCTGATCATGACAAAGATCCTCTTTCTATCTGCAAAATGTTTATTACCAAACATCTTATTTCCTAAGATCTTTACATTTAAACTGACAATTCTTTTTCTCTACATCTTGTTCCTTCCATCCTTAGCTCTCTCCTTCCACTCCTGACTTCACACTCAGAGACACTGAAAGTCACTGAGCTGAAGTTACAAAGGGCAGAGAGGTACAATATAGAGAATGAGGTATTTTTGCCAGGATGGTTTAGGTAGGGAAACACTGTAATATTTGCTATTTTCTTCTATTTTCTGCTGCTTGATTCTCTTCTTGCTATGGTAGGAAGGAGATGGGGGAGAGAAGAGGAGATAGTTGTGGTAGGAAATATGCTAGTATAGGAGGAATAGGGTCCTAGGTATAGTAAAGAAAGGGAAGTAATTTGACTTCAACTTTTTATTTAATTAATTAATTTAGAATATTTTTCCGTGGTTATGTGATTCATGTTCTTTCTCTGCTCTCCTCTCACCCCACTCCCATAGCCAACAAGCAATTCCACTAGGTTTTTTTTTTTTGTTTTTTTTTTAAACCCTTGTACTTCGGTGTATTGTCTCATAGGTGGAAGATTGGTAAGGGTGGGCAATGGGGGTCAAGTGACTTGCCCAGGGTCACACAGCTGGGAAGTGGCTGAGGCCGGGTTTGAACCTAGGACCTCCTGTCTCTAGGCCTGGCTCTCAATGCACTGAGCTACCCAGCTGCCCTCCACTAGGTTTTACATGTGTTATTGATCAAGACCTATTTCCATATTATTGATATTTGCAATAGAGTGATCATTTAGAGTCTACATCCCCAATCATATCCCCATCCAACCATGTGTTCAAGCAGTTGTTTTTCTTCTGTGTTTCTAATATCACAGTTCTTTCTCTGGATGTAGATAGCGTTCTTTCTCATAAGTCCCTCAGAATTGTCCTGGATCATTGCATAGCTGCTAGTAGAGAAGTCCATTACATTCGATGGTGTCACAGTGTTTCTGTCTCTGTGTATATGGTTCTCCTGGTTCTGCTCCTTTGCTCTGCATCAATTTCTGAAGGTTGCTCTAGTTCACATGGAATTAAGGGAGGTCATTTGAAAGATGGAACAATATCAAAGTTTCAGATGTGACCCCCTTCAGAAAGTTTGCCACATTTATTCTTCCCTTTAATTACTCTCTTATTAAATTGTTGCTGGGCCCACAAGAGCTGGGGTACCACATTATTCCCAGTTTGGTATCCAGTCATGCAGTTTGCACAGAGTTCAATTCTGAGGGAGTCAGTCTTTAATAAGGGGGATTAGCCATTATCATTTGGTGGAAACCACTCTCTCCAAAGCTATCAATGATATCTCTCTCTCTCTCTCTCTCTCTCTCTCTCTCTCTCTCTCTCTCAACCCTTACCTTCTGTCTTGGAGCCAATACACAGTATTGGCTCCAAGGCAGAAGAGTGATAAGGGTAGGCAATGGGAATCAAGTGACTTGCCCAGGGTCACAGAGCTGGGAAGTGTCTGAGGCCAGATTTGAACCTAGGACCTCCTGTCTCTAGGCCTAACTCTCAATCCACTGAGATACCCAGCTGTCCTCCAATGATCTCTTAATTACTAAGTCTAATGAAGTTTTCTCAGTCTTCATTCTTCTTAACCTCTCTGCATCCTTCGACACTCTTGGTCACCATCTTCTCTTACATACTCTCTCTTCTCTGGGTTTTAAGGTCACCTGTTATTTTCTGATTCTCCTCCTACCTGTATGACCACTACTTATAAATCTTTTGTTGAATCTTCCTCTAAGACATACCCACTGACTGGGAATATACCCCAAGATCTGTCCTGGGTCAAGGTGTGATGAGTCTCAAATGAGATAAAAGATATAAAGCATTCTGCAAACCTATATGAATGCCAGTTATCACCCTCTTCATCATCCAGCTACCAGACCTCTAGTCTAGGTGATGACTTCATTCTGTGAGCCTTTAACTGCACTCTTGCCAAGCTTAAGCCATAGTTATAGATCAGTACAGGTGTGTGCTGGTAAATGTTTAACAACTCTGGCTCTCTGGAGGGAAAATGCATTCTCACACTTCTAAGTTTAATCTTTATTATTAATACTTTTTTTAAGTCTAGATAATCAACAAAACAATAAATCAAGCCCTGATGTGTAGTGACTACTGATATCGGAGGTGTAAATGTTTGCACTGAAAATTTAACAGTAGTAGGCCCCCAAGAGCTGGCTCTAGAATACTTTTCTCTTCTCCCTCTATGCTATCCCTCTTCAAGATCTCGGTTCCCATGGTTTCAATTATCATTTCTTTTTTTTTAAGATTTGAAATTTTTATTTAATTAATTAATTTAGAATATTTTTCCATGGTTACATGATTCATGTTCTTTCCTTCCCCTCCTCCCACCCCACTCCCCTAGCCAACAAGGAATTTCACTGGGTTTTACATGTATCATTGATCAGGACCTATTTCCATATTATTAATATTTGCATTAGGGCGATCATTTAGAGTCTACATCCCCAATCATATCCCCATCAAACCATGTGATCAAGCAGTTGTTTTTTTTCTGTGTTTCTAATCCCACAGTTCTTTCTCTGGATATGGATAGTGTTCTTTATCATAAGTCCCTCAGAGTTATCCTGGGTCATTGCATTGCTGCTAGTCGAGAAGTCCATTACATTAGATTATGCCACAGTGTATCAGTCTGTGTATAAGGTTCTCCTGGTTCTGCTCCTTTCACTCTGCATCAATTCCTGGAGGTCATTCCAGTTCACATAGAATTCCTCCAGTTCATAATTCCTTTTAGCATAATAGTATTCCATCTCCAACAGTCACCAACAGATACCACAATTTGTTCAACCATTCCCCAATCAAAGGGCATCTTCTCATTTTCCAATTTTTTGCTACCACAAAGAGCACAGCTATAAATATTTTTGTACATGAATTTATACATGGGTATAAGCCCAGCAGTGGTATGGCTGAATCAAAAGGCAGACAGTCTTTTAAAGCCCTTTGGGCTCAATTATCATTTCTATGCAGATGATTTTCAAGTCTACTTATCCAGCCCTAACCCCTCTCCTACCTCCAGTATCATATTATCAACTACCTATTGGACATTTCGAATTGGACATCTCATTGATATCTCATATTCAACATGTCAAGGGGTGGAGTGGGGCCAAGATGGTGGCTTAGTAGCAGTAAAAGCATGGAACCTGTCCGAGAATCTTCTCAAGCCAACCTTAAATTCAACATGTCTGAAACAGAACCCATTATCATTCCTGTCAAACTCTCTTCTGCTCCCAGCTTCCTTATTACCATTCAGGACACAATCATCCTTCCAGTCAACTAGGCTCAAAAGCTTTTTGTGACATCTACTTCTCTTTTACACTCATCCCACATGCCAAATCTATTGCTAAGTTTGGTTGCTTCTACCCTCACAAGATCTTTCCTTTAAGTCCCCTTCTCTTTATTTACACAGCTGCCATACCCTAGTTTAACCTTTCTATCACCTCTCACCTGGACTATCGGAATAACGTACTCTGCCTCATGTCTCTTCCAACTCCAATATGTTCTTCACTCAGTTGACAAAAATTCATGTCTAATCGTGTTACTATTATAGTCATTGAATTCCAATATTAAATCCTCTTTGTCTTTTAAAGTGCTTTGATCCCTTCTTACTTTTCCAGGTTTATCCTTATTCCCTTCCATATACTTTATAACCCAACAATAATAATTCTTGCTTTTTCCTTGCACTTGATGGTCTTTCCTAAATCTGTGCTTTTTCACTGGTCATCCACTATGCCAAGGATGTTCTTCCTTTTGACTTCCATGGCTTCTTTTAAGACTCAAAAATCTACCTTCTTTCAAAGTGTCTTCCCTCCCTCTTTCCCACCTCCACCTTCACCAAGATTACCTTCCATCTACACTGTATGTACAATTATTTGTTTGTTGTTTTTTAATTTATTTATTTTATTTAGAATATTTTCCCATGGTTACATGAGTCATGTTCTTTCCTTCTCTTCAAACCCCCCTAACCCCCCTTAGCCAACATACAATTCCAATAGATTTTACATGTATCGTTGATTGAGACTTAGTTCCATATTATTGATAGTTGGACTAGAGTTATCATTTAGCGTCTTCATCCCCAATAATATCCCCATCAGCCCATGTGATCAAGCAGTTGTTTTTCTTCTGTGTTTCTCCTCCCACAGTTCTTCCTCTGAATGTGGCTAGTTTTCTTTCTCATAAGTCCCTTAGCCTTGCTCTGGATCCTTGCATTGCTGCTAGTAGAGAAGTCCCTTATGTTCAATTGTACCACAGTGTATCAGTCTCTGGTACACAGTTATTTGAATATTGTCTCCCTTCCCACCATTAGAATATGAAATCCTTAAAAGCAGAGTTTGCCTTTCTCTTTATCCTGGTACTTAGCATAGTGCCTGGCCCATACTAAGTGCCTATTAAATTCTTGGTGAATGATTGAGTGAATCTGTGGTGCCCAGGGGAAAACTGCTTTTTAACACTTGGCAATATGGCTCAAATGTAAGGGCTTCTCCAAAAGTTTTGGAGGTGAGGGGAAGAGGTAGAATTTTAAAAGGCACTCAATATAAGTACTCAATAAAAGACACTCTATTGCAAATCAGATATAGGGCAGGTCATTTATTCCTATACACAAAAAGGAAGCTAAACATTAAAAGACTCACCTACATTCATTAACACAGTAACAACTTAAAACTACAATTCAAAACCACTGAGATGGGGGCAGCTGGGTGGGCTCAGTGGATTGAGAGCCAGACCTAGAGATGGGAGGTCCTGGGTTCAAATGTGGCCTCAGATATTTCCCAGCTGTGTGACTGTGGGCCAGTCACTTACCCCCCATTGCCTAGCCCTCACCACTCTTCTGCCTTGGAACCAACATAGTATTGGTTCTAAGGCAGAAGGTAAGGGATTAAAAAAAAAACAACAACACTGAGGGGTAAATACTTAAATTTCACCAAAACATGACCACTTTGTAGGATTGCTGATTAGGTAGTTTTCATTTCAACACAGCTCTGCATTCTACTCCAAAACTAAATCTCCACTGAATTTCCAGCTAATCTGCTTCTGTTATCAAGCATTTCTAATACATCATGATCTCATTTTGCCCTAAAATTCTAGACCTTTAGTGTTCACAGAGCCACTTCCAATTAGGGCAGATCCACTTCAGGATACTCACCCAATTAATATCAGGAAAGAGCAAGTTCACAGGAGGTAAAAAGCAGCCAAGTACTCCAGTGCAAGCTCAACTAGCTGTGGTCTCCTTCACTAGCTGCCACATGAGTAACATTACTCTGATTCTCCTTTCTTGCCCATAGTTAGAGTCACATGATGTCACCTGGAGAGTCAGAGACAAAAAAAAAATTGCTTCAAGGAAAATCTCTTCTCTTTTAACTGATATGCCCTCTCTTCCCCTTCTGCTGTCATGGGGCCTCTTCAGATTTTCCAAGGTATACTAAAGTACAAAATCCTTTCAATGCATGGCCACCAATGGCTAGAAACAGACCCCAAACCTCCTGTAGGATCAGTTGGGTCTAGAGAGGGTAGATTCCTTGGGGGCAAAAATAGATGGTCTTCAGTGTACCTTACTTCCTAAGTCTGCAAACAGATCGTCCAACGTTAGTATGAAATGAAAAGATAATTGAATTATAAATAATTTCTTTTGTCTAAACTAGCAGCAGTGGTGGTATCTATAACGTAATATTTACTATGACCAAAACTCCTATTCAACATTCTGTGAATTTCTAGCAATAAAGAACCAACTAATGCTACAATCCACCTACAAATATTGCTCTCATTATAAAGAGATTATAGCATAAAGGAAGGCACATTGCATTTGGATTCTGAAAAGCTGTGTCTAAGTTCCAGCTCCACCATCCAATGCTGCTTGGGTGACCTTGGACCAATACAGAGCCTGCTCCTTCTTAGAGCCCCTCTTTCTGCTTCAGTTCCACATTCATAAGATAAAGTTAATAATACTTGTACTATATAGAGCAAAAGCAATGGCATACTGGTCAATGTTTAACAGTTGGCTTTTGAGGAAAATAAATGTGTCTACCACCCACTTTAACTTTCAAAGTAGAATCTAGAAACCCTAAAACTTGGGCTTCATCAGATCTTAGTAGGCTAAAACTTCCCTGGGGCGAACTCTCATGGGAACAGGGTCCAACTTGGGGTCTCCACTTACAAGCTAATTCTAAAATTTGGGGTTCATCAGATCTTACTGGGCTACAAGTTTGGGGGTTTCTAGATTCCACATTGACACTCTGTATGAATAGAATTTTCTCCATAACTTTCTTAAATCTTAACAATCAACAAAACAATCAATTCAACCTCCAATTTGTATCACTAACTGATTTCCAAGGTATAAATGCTCACATTGAAAATAGCATAATCTTCTCTTTTAAGTCTGAGTGAGCTTGCATTATCTAGGTTGCCTCTGCTTTCTGGACTATTGATAATGGTTGGGAATTAGCCAGCCAGTAGCTGTGCAGCCTTTGCATTTGGACCTATTCTCAAAGAATATCTATAGAATCCTGAAGGTTTTATTCTGATCAAGCTTAAGGAGTGGCTGTGAAATTTTTATTGATATTTTGGAGGAAATGTGTTGAAAATGCAAGGTCAGACATGCTGATACAATCTAAGACAAATGGTAGAACTAGTTCCCGTGTAATTAACATCGTGATACTTATAATTCTTCATACCAATTTATTTCATACCAGAAGACTTACATATTGAAAAGAAATCCCTAAAAAATATTTGTTTCTAGTAAAATATTATTTTCTTGGTCATCTTTTCTCCTCAATCTCTACTTTATTGGCCTGGATACTTACACGGTTAAATTGATCATCCATTTTGTCAGTTACTATATAGCATCTTCCTTGTACTTTATATTTCAGAGTTTATTGGTCTATGACAAAATTACAGTCTTCATGTCTTCATAAAATTCTTTAGTTTACCACTTACATTGCGACAAATACATCATATTACTGGAGAATTTTGTACTATCAGGCTAAAGAAATAAACATTTTTTTGTTATATAAAAACTAACAATATATAATAATTTGTTTCTTAATAGTATACGCTATCATCCACTCCAATTTCCTCCTGATATACTTTTCCCTAGCTAATTTCCATAGCTGACACTTTACATGTCATTCCCTTTGAAGGGAAGAACTTTTTGTTTGTTTTTAAGATGTCACCTTGTTCTTTTTCCTTTAAACTCATTTTAAGAAGCCATCAACCAAATTTTCCTCACCACTATTTTCTATTATTGTAGTTGTATTGTAAACTCTTTAGGACAAGGATTGTGTTCTATCTTGCTGTAGAGTGGATTGTAGTTTTTTGTGCTTCATACTTTTTAAGCTTCTTTTTGAAAAAAGTATCAATAGCCACAGGATAAAGCAGTTCACAAAGGAAGATCATGTCATATGGAACAGAACAATCCAGTAGAGAGAAATTATATAAAAAACAGATTAGACACATTGTCTGGATCCGAATGATTTAGCAAATGGGTATGTGTTCTAAAAAAGGAACTTGAGCTACTAAGATATATTAAGTGATAGTAAGGGGAAAAAATTAAAAGAAACAAATTCATGGACAGCTAAGGGACATCACATACCCCCGTGTACCAAACTGCTTTTTTCAGCTTAAAATTAGAAATATTTAAAAAATGTTTTTTTATGTTTACATTTTTCTCGGCCAGTTTCCCTAAAACTTAGAGCTAGTGATTAAAATTTTACTGAAGTTATAGATGGAAACTATTGCATTTTGGTTATTCATTATTTTTTGTAGAAGATTTTGAAATAAGCTATGTTTTTTGTGTTTTAATCTTCCTCTAAGTGTTAGAAATGTAGCAACTGTACTTGTGAGGAGGCAGCATTAACCAGTGAGAAGAGTGCTGAATATGGAGTCAGAAGTCTGTGGGTTCAAATCCAGATCTTGCCCCTAGCACTTTAGGCAAGTCAGTTCATTCAGCAGTCTCAGTTCCTTATCTGTAAAAGGACTAGATTGGATGATCTCAATGGTTCCTTTCTACAGCTAAATCTACAATCCTAAATTCCCTAAAGATTATCCCTCTGTTGGCTACACCCATTTCCAGGTAAAACCAATATTCACTGAAAGTCACAGGCCCAAACCAAGATAAATCACCTGGCCTCATTGGAAAGCAAAAGACATTTACTTAAAGCAGAATAGGAGTTAAATAACAAAGACTAAAATCAAATAGCAAGTGTCCATTTCCTAAGGCTACCACCTCACCCATTTCCTGGAGTGAGCTACCGGTTTGGGCTCTTGCTTGTTTATACACTGTCTTTGCAACTCAGTGAGAGCAATGTACAAGTCATTTATAACAGAGTGTTAGATTAGCATCCCCAGCAGCAGTATTAGGTTACTGGGGATTCTCAGCATTAGATCCATACAAACCTAGAAAATTCAAGCAGTCTTGAGTGTGCTATTTCTTTCCAAAGCAAGTAAATGAACACTGGAAATGTGGGTCACCCCGAGAGGTTTGTTTCTCAGCACAGCAATGTTAGTTTTTTTTACTTTTACTGTTATTTCACTTTTTTCAAAAAACAGAAATTCAACCTTTTCCTTCCAGCTATTCCACCCATCCACCTACCCAGCATTAAAAAAACAACAATCTTGTAACAAATTTGCATAGGTCAGTAAAACACATTTTTGAATGGGCCATGTCTAAAAAATGTGTCATTTGAGTCTATCATCTCCTCCTCTGGAATGAATAGCATGCTTCATCAATGGTCTTGTGGAATGGTTGGTCAAAGTTCCAGAGTTTTCCAAAATTATTTGTTTTTTCAATGTTTATTATTATATAAATTGTTCTCTGGTTCTCTTCACTCAAAGTTTGATCAAGCAAGTCTTCCCAGGTTACCCAGAACCTTCCTCTTTCATCAATTCTTACATCATAATAGAATTCCATTGCATTCATATGTGTATCTATGCATACTCATTCATATATAACATATATTAACATATATTACCCAGTTGATTAGACATTCCCTCAATTTCCAATTCTATGCCACTATAAAAATTGTTTCAATAAAATGTTTTGTATGTACAAATAAGGGTCTTTTCCCACTTTCTCTGATCTCTTTGGTGTATAGATATCTTAATAACCATAATGCTACCAATTAAGGGCAACTAGATTAAGATGTTGACATGAAATCTGGGAAGCTTTGCAAAAAACATTGTCATTTCCTAGCATGGGAGCTGGGACAACTGGATGTCAGACTTAAGTCTTAACCATTATATGTTCTCCCTCTGTCTGGCTCTCTTTTCTTTATTGCCTAACTTAGGTCTTCCTTCACCCAATACAATAAAAATTCAGAATTGCTTAAATAATCTGACTCAAAGAGTGGTCGTCAGTGGGTCAGTGGTTCGATGTCAATGTAGGAAGAGGTCTTAAGTGGAGCATCTCAGGGATCTATAATTGGCATTGTACTATTTATCATTTTTATCAAAGATTTAGATAAAGGTATAATCTATATGCTCGTAAATTTGCATACAATAAGTTATGGGAGGTATAGCTAACCCACTAGATGTTAGGTTCAGGAATCAAAAATATCTTAACTAGACTGACTCTAATATGATGACATTCACTAAAGAGAAATATAGATTCTTATACTTAGGAACACAATTTCAAAAGTATATAATAAGGGAGTGGCACTGATAAATAGCCTCTCCCATATTATAGTTTTTAATTTTTGAGACCTCTTCTTACATAGACATTGAACCATTGACAACTACTTTTTGAGTCAGACTATTTGACAAATTCTGAATTTTTTTGATTGTATTATTGTCTAGTCCACATTACTCCCTGCACTAGAGGTGTCAAACTCATGGAGATCAGTAAAACTTCAGAGTAAGACTCAAACAAAAATGTAGTTAGGAAATGTCTAACAAAGTAAATTAAAATATACACTGACATAGAAATTGTGATTTGAGGTTTTCTATGTCAATATATTACAGAAGGAATCTGTTTCTATTTGAGTCTGACACCACTTGTTCTACACAAGACTGATAGGAAATATTTTATTTAAATGTCTGTTAAAATCTAGGTTAAATGATATCAAATGCCCCCTTTGTGTACCAATTTAGTAACCCTATCAGATAAAGTTAGCCTAGCATTACCTTTTCTTGATGATGGTTCTTTATAATCACTACTTCCCTACAAATACACCCATGTCTCCATGTCTCCCCCATTTTCAAAAAGTCCTCACTTAAGTCATCTATCCCTTCTGACTCCTTTTCATGGCTAAACTCCTTGAGAAGGCCACCTATAATAGGTGTCTCCACCATTTTTCTTCTTACTCTCTTCTTAACTCTTTGCATTCCAGTTTCCAACCTCATCATTCAACCAAAATTGTTCTTGCTAAAGTTACTAATATTTTCATTGCAAAATTTAGTGACCTTTCTTTAGTCCTCATCCTGTTTAATCTTTAAACATCTTTTTTTTTTTTTTAAACCCTTAACTTCTGTATATTGACTTATAGGTGGAAGAGTGGTAAGGGTAGGCAATGGGGGTCAAGTGACTTGCCCAGGGTCACACAGCTGGGCAGTGTCTGAGGCCGGATTTGAAACTAGGACCTACAGTCTCTAGGCCTGGCTCTCAATCCACTGAGCTACCCAGCTGCCCCTAAACATCTTTTGATAATGTTGATCACCTTCTTCTCCTTGATATTCTCTTTTCTCTAGGTTTTTAGGATACAATCTCTCCTGATCCTCCTCCTACCTGTTGAATCACTCCTTCTCAATTTCCTTTGCTCCTTCTAACTATTGGGGTCCCTCAAGACTTTGTTCTGTGTCCTCTTTTCTTTTCCCTCTCCTCTTTCTATACTATTTTGCTTGGTAACCTCATCAGTTCCCATGGTTTCAAAGATCATCTCAGTGCAGATGATTCTCAGATTTATTTATCTAACTCTAACCTCTCTACTGACTTCCAGTCTCATATCTCCAATTTTCTACAAAAAATCTTGAACTAGACATTCTATAGACATTTAAAACTCAATATGTTCCAAACTGAACCCCTCCCCAACCTTCTTCTCTTCTTATTTTCTGTATTATAATTAAAGGTACCACTATCATCCCAGTTTACTCTCTTTCTTTCATATCTCCCTGCTCTACCCTCACCCATATTCTTTTTTTCCCCCCATTTTTTCAAATTGTTGTGTAAAACACTCTTCCATATTGGTCATTGTTGTAAGAGCAAAGTCAAACCTAACCAAAACCCCAAAAGAAAACCATAAATACACTGATGTGAAAGACAATTCCAACAGTTATTTCTCTGGAGGTGGATAGCATTCTTTGTCATAAGTCTTTCAGGATTGTCCCAGATCATTGCATTGCTGAGAGCAGCTGAGTTTTCAGATATTCATTGTCCTATATTGCTGTTATTGTGTACAATGTTTTTTCCAGTTCTGTTTATTTTGCTCTGTTTCAGTTCCCGCACCCATTCCCTAACTGATGGGCATCCCCTCAGGTTCCAGTTCTTTGTCACCACAAAAAGAGGAGCTATAAATGTTTTTGTACAAGTAGGTCCTTTCACCTTTTTTTGTTATCTCTTTGGGATACAGATCCAGTTGTCCCACCCCAAATTCATTCATGTGTTAAGTCCTATCATTTCTGTATTTGTAACATCTCTTTTTATATGGTCCCTTCTCTCCTCTAACACTTCTGTCCTCATCACCTCATGCATGGATTGCTTCTAGAGCCTGTTGATTATTCTCCCCACCTTGTCTCTCCCCTTTCCAATCCATATTTCACTTAGCTGTAAAAATGATCTTCCTAAAGCAGAAGTCTCATCATGTCATGCCCCCATTCAATCAACTCCAATGGCTCCCTATTACCTCCAGGATCAAATATGAGATCTTCAGTTTGGCTTTTAAAGGTCTTCATAAACTGGCCCCTTCCTACCTTTCCATTCTTATATATTATTCTCCTCCAACTACCCTGGGATCCAGTGACAAAGGTCTACTTGCTGTTTCTTGCATAGACTTACTATATCTACCAACTCAATGAATCCCGTACCTGGAGCTCTCTTTATTCTTCATCTCTGCCTCCTGGCTTTTCTGGTTTCTTTCATATCTCAGTTAAAGACCCAATTTCTGGAAGAATCCTTTCCTAATCTCCCTTAATCTTATGCATATATATGTATATATACTGTCAACTTTAAAAACACAGAACCACTAGAATGGTCTGAAAAAAACAAATCTTTAATCAGGATAAGAGACAAATTCTTAATATTTGGCCACCACACAGAGCCAAGTGCTAAATACCACCCAGAGCCAAAGCTCTGGGACTCTGGGACAGTGTCTCTGGGAGAACACAATGGCCAAAGATGATTCTCCCTTGAGCAATAGAACTTGGGGTCTTATACACCTTTGGAGGAATTAAGGACAAAAAACATGCACTGACTGGTTCCGAGCAGACTTGGCAAAGAGGCTATAGCCAGAGCCTCTGGTACTAGGGAGTGGAGTAAGATACAGTAGGAGAAACTGCTAAGACAAAAAAGGTGACTCAGATTGAATGTTTCTATCACTCCTATTCAGGATATTTAATGGATGTTTGGTGGTCCATTGTTTAGTCTAAAACAAGGTCATTCTGGGACTTCCCTTAAGGCAATTTCCCAAGGGACAGGGGCAAACTTGGGGTTCAAAAACACAGTTGATATACACACATATACACATACATACATATACATTTTTGTTTTTCAGTTGTATCTAACTCTTAGTGAACCATTTGGGTTTGTTTGTTTGGTTTGTTTGGT
Organism: Gracilinanus agilis; assembly: GCF_016433145.1. NCBI lineage: Eukaryota > Metazoa > Chordata > Mammalia > Didelphimorphia > Didelphidae > Gracilinanus > Gracilinanus agilis. The sequence goes on along the minus strand of NC_058134.1, from coordinate 189,173,398 downwards.
TTTTTTTTGGCAAAGGTATTAGAGTAGTTTACTCTTTCTATCTCCAGCTCATTTTACAGATGAAGAAACTGAGGCAAACAGGATTAAGTGACTTTCCCAAGGTCACACAGCTAGTAAGTGTCTGAGGCCACATTTGAATTCAGGAAAATGAATCTTCTTGACTCCTAAGGCCCAGCACTTTATTCATTGCACCATCTAGCTGCTCCCATATACATATATACTATACATAATAATTATTTAATAATTGTTTTTTGACTGATATTTACCAACTACTGATTCATTCTAGAATCTTCCCAGGAATGAAAGGAATTGTATTCCTAGAAATAAAATAGAAACCCCCACACACAATTCTGTTCTCTTTTCTGAAAATTGCAACATTTATTCTCCAATTTTGTGTCATCTCTATCATTTTCCTTGATCTTTTACATTTTGACAAAGGCTCAGGATTTCAGTTCATCTTGGTCAACTGACTTGAATTTATCAAGGCTAGCCAGGTGTCCTTTTACTATTTTCATATCTTCAGAAACCTTGTTAGTCATTTTTGTTCTTTCATTTCTAGCTTATAGGAATTCTTTTACACAGAGAACTTAACACTTATTGAACAGACCAGTCTTCTTTCTATTGACTGTTCTCAATATCCCCTCCCCTCTCAACCCCTACAGCCTTCTTTTGTGTTGTCTTTCTCACATTAGATTGTAAACTCCTTAAGGACAAAGATTGACTTTCCTCTTCATACGTATATTCCCACAGTTTAACAAGGTATGAGCACATAGTAGGTGCTTAATGTTTATTGACTGGAACTATTCACTCCAACAAAGATTCTATTCCTTCTTTCATACTCCTTTTTTTTCCTAATTTAGTTTTTTAAAAATCCTTTTTTGTTATCTTTACCTTCATTTGCCAGCCTCAGCTCTTTATAGGATCCTGCTACACTCTCATACTTCTCTCTTAGTCGTTCTCTTACCCAGCTTTGATTTCATCCTCTATATATTTCTCTTTTCAAAATCTAAGATGTTTAGTTCTTAAGTCAATTCCTTTATTTTCTTTCTCATTTGAATTGTTTTCTTTTGTGTCTTCAGAATTTCATTCTTGAGCATTCCCATTTCTACTGGGCTGATTTCCCCTGACATATCTATCTCCTCTGAATTGTGTGAAATCTACTTTCCCCAAATTTCAGGGCAGGCTATATCCATTTTTCCTTTGTTCCAACACAGACTCTATGAGGGAATGGTCACATCCTCCAAAACTCCCATTATTTGCATATTAGCAATGTGTCCCTCATGTCAACCAGATTTAAAACAGAATTCCCCCTTATTGATTCTTCCACTTTTTGAAGGATGAAACTATCACTAAGTCAAGTTTAAAAATTATTAGCTCCTCTGCTTTTGGCAGAGAGACCTCTAGATTTCTGGACAATTAAAGTTGCCCATCAATGTTATATTATGTTTCTATACCAAGGATGTGCTTTGTCTCAGAAACTCCCTAACAATTTCCTCTTTCTAAACAATTATAATCACATCTATTTTCTTCCTCCTTTGATCAACCACATTCTCTCATTGGCAACCCTAACCCCACTCATCATCCTATAGTTCCTGAATTTTGTTACATCAGATCAATATAACATAGTATCTTAAAAATGAGAATTTTCCCTCCTTTACTTAACCTTTCTCTTTTGAATAAAGTAGATCCATCCAGAGCCATAGCCCAGTCATGGATTTTATTTCACCAAGTCTCTGTGTTACCCATAAGATCAAATTCTGTTTCCTCCCCCTCTCTCTTTCATTGTGTCTTCTAGTTTCTCCTGCTTATTGCCTAAACTTTGGATATTTGTGTATAGACACTTGAGGCCATGGTTGCTATTACTGGCTCCTTTCTTGGATTTTTTTTTCTCTTGTGAATTTCTAGGTTAAAGCTGATGCTATTTCTTTTAGGTGGCTCCTCTCTATGGTATCTAACTTGGAGATATATAGGAAGTCTTCTCTTCTTTGTCCTTATAAGTTTTATGCCATTTTAAAAAATAAGATTTGCAAGATACTTGGGAAATGCATTTTTATCAGCTTTTTTAGGTGAAGTAAGTGGTTGTCATCTATTTTAATAAATCTTGAGATATTCTCTGGCATATCTTGGATAAAGAGTAGCTGCCTCAGTACCCCTGAGAAGACAATCAACAGCTACTACTACTCTTCTTCTATCTTATATCCAGTTTTTTCCCTTTATTCCCTTGTTCCTTTCTTCCTTCCTTCTTTATTCCTTCCTTCCTTCCTTCCTTCCTTTCATTCTTTAATGAGGAAACTAAGGTCTAGAGGAGATAAATGATTTGTCCCAAGTCACACAAGTGGAAGAGCTAGGATTCAAGCCCAGACCTCCAGACTACCATGCTCAGCACATTTTTCACTATAGCATATTGCCTGACCAATTCAATTCCCACTTTTTTTTTTCAGGAAGCCCTCCCTAGTTCCTCTTAATTCTAGTGCTTTTTCTCTTTTTAAATCATTTTCTCTTAATCCTGTTCACAGTTTGCTTTCTGTGTATTTGTCTGCATGTTGCCACCCCCCATTCAATTGTAAGCTCCTTTAGGGCAAAGACTGTCTTTTGCCTCTTTTTGTAGGCACTTTATAAATGTTGATTGACTAATGAATAAAAGGAGCTATTTTTTTTTCATGGATTGATATGGAAATGAAAAGTTGAAAAGCAATTGCTCTCTGGACAACTCATTGGTCAGTGGATAGAGAGCCAGATCTGGAAATGGGAAGTCCTGGGTTCCAATATGACCTCGGATTCTTCCTATCTATGTGGTCCTTGACAAGTCACTTAACCTCATTTGACTAGCCCTTGCCTTTCTGTCTTAGAGTTGTTACTAAGTCAAAAAGTAAGAGTTTTTTTTAAAAAAAAGAGAAAATAATGAAATGAAAGAAGTCAGAGGAACAAAGGAAAAAATAAATTCATGTTTCTGCTCTACCTCCTGTCCCCTAGTGTATATACAAGTGAAAAGAAATGTTCAAAAATGATTGGAAAGGAGAGAGCCATTTCTACTACAGACATAATACTCTTATGAATGTACTGAAAAGTTCATATGAAAACCTCATTCACCCTTCCCTTCTGTTCCATGCCAAAGGAGGAAGAATTGTCTCCCAAAAGAAAGTAGAATAGGGAAAGTGAGCTTCCTAATGAGGCTGATGCATGAGATACCATTTTCCCCGTTGAGCAGCTAAGGATTCCCCTCCCCTACCTCTGAAAGGATGAAGAATGTTTTCTCTGAACAGTTAAAGAAACTGTTGCTCTGTCTCTCTTTTGGAAACCGTATTTTTTCCATCAATTGGCTGAGGGAACAGTTATTTCCCTTCCCTGGAGAGAAATGGAGCTCCAGGGTGCCCAGTGAAGGTTTTTGGCCATGAGGATAAGGAACTAGCAGGCAAAATTAGCTGCACTGCTGGACAAGAAGCCCTGGGGAGCCAGAGCCTGCTAAGATTAGTTAGATTGCTGACATAGAACTGATGTTGACTGTACTGAAGAGACATGATCCTCAGTGAGGAACAAGCTGAGGGACCCCAGAGACAAGTAGGCAAGCACATTAAGGCTGTCATTAAACTGAGGTTGCAACACGCAAGTGCCAGATAGTGAGCAAGTGGACTTCAACAAAGTTTTGGGAGGAGACAGACTAGGACTTGGACATTGGGGAACTCCCTGAAAAAGGAAAGATTTTAAACAATATTGATTGTTATTACTTAATTCTTTAATAAAATTGTTTTTTGTTAAGGTCGTGTTAGCCTGATTGCTTCCAGAGGCAGAAGGGAACAATAACTAGGAGAATGGAAATTGGAGCCAAATTTCTCATGTTCCCAGGGATTACCCAGGATAGGGGTTAAAAGTGTTATAGATTTAGTTATTGTAGAGAGCCCCCCAAAATTGAATATAGCCATTATGAGCCCAGAGCTGGGATCCTGAGCTATAAGTTCCAAATATTAGGATGTAGATGAAAAAAGAGTGTAACATGTGATTTCATTTGAGCCCCATCTCATGTACTGGATATGACTTTGACCATTTAACCTGCTTTTGTCATAGTTTTCTTAAACCAAGGTAAAATGATCCACCCCTTTGATCCTTGTAAAAACAATGAGAAAAAATATTTCTGGGGCACCCTGAAGCAGTACCAAGAAATGTGCCCCATGACTACCAAGTCGTACTATTATGATTGAACCCTGTGCAGCCGGTTGGAATGACTCATCTTTTGGGACAAAGAAGCTCAGGTAATTGCAAATATTGTACACTGAATAGACAGACAAAAAGAGGTAAGCAATGTGGTGTTGGGAAAGTAGGAAAGTCCATTAAAAAAATTGTACCAGGTAAGGGGCTTTTAGGGAAACCGAAGGAGGAACTTGTCTTCTGAGTCTCAAAACCACATCTTTTCATAGACACAGTGGCTACCCTAGCCTTTGATGTCTGGCACAGACACACAAAGCTTTCCTAGCTTTTTTTTTTTTTTTTTAAACGAAAAAACTGTACTTAACCAACAAAAATTCTTGGCCTTCCAATAACACCAAGCTCTCGAAAGGGGCGTTCTGGAGATTGCTTTTAAATAGCAAAGCATCAGGCCCCCTGGGTTTGCTTTTCCTCCAATCTCTCGGCCGGGAAGCCTCAGGGCAGAGCCCGGGAGGCCGGGATCCAGGCTGGGCTTTTTTTTTTTTTTTTTTTTCCTTTTCCCCAATAGATCCCGGAACATTTCGGGTGGGAGGGAGGAGGTGTGGACAAGATGGGGGCGCGGCTGCCAGGCTTGCGCCCCTCCCCCGGAAAGGGCCGGGGGTGGGGTGGGCAGGAGGGCCCAGGCGCTAGAAGGGAGGGAGACGTCAGGGGGCGGTGACTCGCCCCAGCCCCGGGTCCGGGCTTCGCTGCAGCCCAACCCCAGCTGGAGAGCCGGCCCCGCTCCCAGGCGCGGTGCTGGAGGAGGAGGAGCGGGAGGGGGCGGCGTGCCGGGGGCGCGCCTCGTGGCCGTGCTCGCTCCCTCTGGCTCTCACTCCCTCCCTCCCTTTCCCTCTCTTCCCTCCTTCGCCTGCGCTACGGCCCGCAGGAGAAGGCGGCGGTGGCGGTGGCGGTGGTGGCAGTGGTGGCGGTAGCTGGGGATCAGACATGGCGGCGGATCTGAACCTGGAGTGGATCTGCTCCTTGCCCCCGACCTGGACTTACGGGATCACCAAAGGCGGCCGCGTGTTTTTCATCAAGTAAAGAGCCCGGGAAGGCTGGAGGAGGCGGGAGGGGAGAGTGGGCTGGGAGGGGTAGAGGGGGCTGGAGAGGAAGAGGAGGCTTGGAGAGAAGGGGGAGACAGGAGAACGAGCGCCCCCCGCAGTGAGCGCCCTCCCCTCTTTCCCCCACTCCACCGCCCCTCTCACTCTCCCGTCTGTCTCCCTTCCTACAGCGAGGAGGCGAAGAGCACCACCTGGCTGCACCCCGTCACGGGAGAGGCCGTGGTCACCGGGCATCGGAGGCAGAGCCCAGGTAACTGCTCAGTCCTGACCTCCCCCTCTGCTGCGTGTGCATGTGTTTGTGCTTGTGTGTGTGCGTGTGTGTGTGCGTGCATATGTGTCTCTTAATTCCCGTCCCGCGCCTCCCAGGAAGCTTTACCCCAACCTTTTCCCGGTCCCCACCCCAGGCTTATTAAGCCACCTGCACTTGAGCTGCGGCCACTCCCCCACGAGGAGGCGAGGTCTAGTGAGCCCCACCACCTTCATACAGGTAGGGGGCAACCCAGGAGATGCCTCGAACTTGGTGCGTGACCCGTTGGCCCAGAGCCACCCGATTATCTGTTCCGTTCTTAGAATCTGAAACCCTTTAAGCATCACCACCACCACCACCACACTCAAACCCCTTCTAACTGCTGCCCCCTATCCTCTTGTCACTGTTTGGAAATGATATCCTCCTTTAGACCCTTACCAATCCCTGCCAGGACCTCTACTTCCTATCCTGCCTTGGTGCTCAGCATCCTCTTCGGAGCCTGAATAGTACCAGAACCCTACTTAACCTAGAACCTGACCCTCCGTCTTGCAGACAACGACCCATACCATTAGGTCTCTGGTCTTCTTCCACCTAATCACTTCTCAGACCAACATTTGAATAAGTCCTTTCTATGCCCCCTACGAGGTAATGGGTTCATACTCCTAGCATCCCATGCCGTTGTTATGTCATCTGCTCTCTAAAGGTGGGATTTATGCATAGGTGATTGCAGATAAGAGGGGGAGGAGAGGAATTGGGAGAGGTTGTGCTTTTTTCTGCGACAGAGTAGCTGAAAAAAGCTTGCCCATTTCTCTCCCTACCTCTGCTGTTTGCCTCCTCCGAGGACTGAGCTGCTGGAGCTGGAGGATTTTTGCAAGCTGCAGATGCTGGAGATCTGTATTAAAACTCCCCAGCAGTGCACAGAGGTAGCAAGCAGTTATTCTTCCCCTGGAGATTCAGCAGTGCAAGTGGGCAAGTGTCCCCTTTTTGGGGGGCAGACTGGGAGCTCTGGGAGATGTCCACGGCCGTGGTTTGTTTAAATACTAAGCATAATTGAATGGGAGATCTGTAGCAAAAATGCTGCTTCAGCTTTCCTTTGTCATTCTTTGTTTACATTAGTGAAACTTGTTTGTCTTAGAAAATGTTGCATGTTTTCTTTCAGCCTCCATTAGAGAGTTCCAAAAGCTTGAACAATGGGTGGTGTAGGTGGGAGACTATTTCGTTCCCCTTCCCCCTCTACTATTTTTTAAATTAGTTCTCATTTAAAATGCTGTCAAGAAGAACATTTAAGAAATGTAATAGTGTTCAGTTTAGTGACTAATCTCTCCAAATTTACTGAAAGGTGGAGGAGGAAGAGAGTGGAAAAAAGGGAAAGTTAGTAACAGGCTTGATGGGGTTGAATTTTTAGGGTTTTCTGACTAATAAATATACTTAGGTCCCATCTGACCTGTGACTTTTCATTGTCTTTCAGTGTATACATCCCAGTTTTGTATTTCTGCCTTTTAAATATTAATAGTTTTAGCATATAGTATGGTATTTAAAGGAGAAGAACCAAAATAAGGTGGAATTACACTTTTGGATGCTTGTTTTGATTATTCTGTTATCATTAAACACCCAACTATGTATTAGGCTTTGAAGATGCTGGGCCAAAGGCAAAAACAGATCCTGAGCTTAAGGAGTTTACTTTTTTTTTTTTTTTTTTAGGAAGCAGCATGTATATGGAAAAGTAAATACAAAATGTATTAAAGATATACACAAACTAAGATGTCTAGGGGAAAATATGCTAAAACTGATGAACACAGGAAAGGCCTTTTGTGGGAGGCAGAACTTAGCTGAGAAGTTAGAGGTTTAAAAGGAGGAAAGCAATTTTGACATAGAAGGAGGTCCCTGCAAAGACACCAAAGGTGGAAGTGCTGTGTACATGGAACAGTAAATGAATATAGAGCATGAATTGGGGGGAGGGGAGTGCAGAGATGTCTGGTACCCCCTTGTCTTATCTGTCTAACAGATCTGATAACATCCAAGAGTAGAGAAAAATCTGTTCTTTTGTAGGGTATCCACTTGAATTTTTTCTCACTTGTCATTTTTCCTTGATTGACTTTAGACTCAAATCCGTTTATGTCAAGAAGGGATTATATTTAAAACTTAATCAATTGTTATTAACAAATAATATGTAACATATAACGTTATGATAGTTTGCCTGATATGTTAAAATATATTAGGAATGTCTTCATCTTGGAACTGTACAATTCTGGAAAACAAATAAACAGGAAATATGTGCTTTTAAATTTATGCAATGGCAGATTTCTTTATCTTTAAATATAGTACTCTAAAACTTTTTCCTTCTATTTAAAACAGTATTTATATTCTAAATAAGAAAAGTGGGGATTAGAATGCCCAAGAGGAAGGTGACATGAGGGATTTGATGGGAAACTTTTCTATATTTTTAAAACTAGTATGTTGGGTTAATATTGTTTAGGCCAGTCCCTTCTCTCTCATTCCCCTTCATACCTAAATCTGAAAGAATAATTGGTTCACATAATTATTTTTGATGCTGTTTAGTTTTCCAGAAGAAGGAAGCATAGGCAATACCTTGTTTAAAGTAATAACCAAAGTGGACCCTGATCATACAAATTAATCTTATTTATCTGATGATGGACTGTGTGTCATAAGAGGACCAGCCTAGTTAAGTTTGAAGAAGCTAGTTACCAGAAGTTTGACCATTAGGTGCTGAATATTTTTGGCCACAGTAGCTTATGAAGAAGTACAAAGGCATGCATGGGTTTATGTCCACCATCATTTTCCTCAATGGACAAAACTCAGAGTCTTGAAGTATTGAAGAATAGCCAAATATCAGTTAACCGTTTTTTGACTTAGAAATATATTTAACAAATAAGAAGAGCTAATCATAAACATTAATGTTGACCTGAAGTTTTTTCCTAATGGAAACTACATTAATTGTGTGTGTGTGTGTTTTAGATTTGCCTACTGGTTGGGAAGAAGCATATACTTTTGAAGGAGCAAGATATTATATAAAGTAAGTTTGTTTATGTTGACAATTTGTATTGGTGTTTTGATTATTGTGCTTTATTATTAATGTGCTTTATTGTATGTTTAGATTTAGAACTTTGGTGTGTGTTCTTTGGTTCTATTGATGTCATTGAGGGCAAATAATGCCCCCCCCCATATTTATTTTTTTGATTAAAGCAGAAATTATTGATGTGAATGTAATTTCCCAGGTTTCTTATGAAGGTACTAATGAATAGTAAAAAGGCTCAGCCACTGGATAAAGGTATATGAGAGGCAGTATGGTATATTTCAGTGGTGTCAAACTCAAAAAAAACAGGGATATTATAAAGTCCCTTTGGGCCTTAGAAAACCACACTAATATTATTTATAGTCTGTTATTTTTATTTTATTAAATATTTCCCAATTACATTTTAATCTCTTTCCTCTGTGCTGTGGTACAGTGGGTAGAGGGGCCAGCTTCTGACTCTGGGATGACCTGGAATCAAGTTCTTTCTCTGACACATACTAGCTATTTGACTTTGGGCAAGTTAATGAATCATCATACCTTCTTTAACTTGAATAATGATAATTTAACCTCTCAATGCCATAGGCAGCTCTCTAAGACTATAAGTTATAGAAAAGTTGTTGATTTGCATGGTGAGGTGCAATAGAGTTCACCATCCCAGTGAATCATAGTTCTGGACCCAAAAAACCCCCTCAGAAATCCAGTGAAGGGAAATATCTGGATATTTTACAAAGTTGAATGATTGAGAATCATTTGCTTTTTAAAAAAAATTTCTTATTTTAGTTAAGTAAAAGGGTAGGATTCATAAAGAAGGGTGAATATCTTGTCATTAAATGAATTTATCCAATATTCTTTCTTTCCCTTATGCTTTCAACTAGTTTTAGTTAATCATGAATTTAGTAATTGTTGAGATGACAGTGCTTGTAACTTTTTTTAAATTCAGGGCCAAATTTACTAAAGCACCCTCATTTTAAGTTGTCTTCCTTGATCAGCAGATCTTACTGAGAATTTCAGTTAACTGTGTAACTAGTTGTTATGGATGTTTCATGAACTTTATTCTTGTTATGTTATAGCTTGTCATATAGGGACAACTTTTATTATTTTTTAAATGATTTTGAAGTTTTCAAAACAATTATGTATAGATATCAGATAGCATTTATTATAGATTATTAAAAATGCTTGCTTTTGTTGGAGTGGATGAATGTTAGAATGGATGAAAGATGAAGTAGGGTAGAAAGCAGGTTGATAAATTAGTCAAGCTCTGGAATTTTCCTTTCACATATTCAAGGAAATAATACTACAAATGAATTCATAGAGGGAGGAGATATACTTTATCTTATTGTTAGTGATTCAAGAAGTCGTACTAGTAAGGGAATGCACAGTTTCTTTATTGTTTTCTACTACTTGTTTCAGGCAGTGTTAACCAGTTTCTGACTGAAAAGAATGCTTAATTTCTTTTATATACTATTTTAGTGAGTTTCTTAATATGTCTGGTGAAAGAATATAGAAGTTGTAAGTGGTAGAAACTACTATGTTTATAGGTCATAGATTTGGTTCTGGAAGGAACCTCAAAGATCATCTAGTTCATCTGTTTAATTTTACAAATGAAGAAACTGAGTGCCAAGGAAGTGACATAACTTGTTCACACAGGTAGCAGTGATTAGCAAGACCAGGATTCAAACTCTGGTTCTCTTGATTCCATATGGGAAGAAAAGAAGAAAGCGAGCATTAATTAAGCATCAACTATGTGCCAGGCATGGTACAAACACTTTCTCATTTGATCTTCATAAGAATTCTGGGAAATGGTACAATTATTATCCCCATTTTATATTGAGAAAATTGAAGCCAGTTGATATTTTAATGATTTGCCCAGGGTCATACGTCTAATAAGTGTGTGAATGGATTTGAACTCTGGTCTTCCTGACTCTGGGGGTTCCTAACTGCCAGACCCAGCACTCAATTCTATGTACCACCTACCCTAAAATAGAATGTGCTTTCTACTATATCAAGTAGAACTTAATCTGTAATTTTAAAGAATGGTAGAGCTCCCCGCATATTATTTTAATGTTTTTGCATTTTAAAATACCTATGTGAAAATATAATGCTATCATTACTGATAAATTCAGTTGAATATAGACATTTAGAATATTGTGATGTTTTAAATGGGTAATTTACAGTCCGAAGCCCTGTGAAGAGATGAAGCTTGGTATAGTGCAAAAAGCAATCAGTCAAGATTCAAATTAAATTCTTGGGCTATGGTACTTGCTGTATTGCCATAGGCAAGTCATTTCTCCACTCTGAGTCTCTTTCCTCATCTGTAAACCGGGAAAGATAAGCTTTGTGGTTTCAGCTTCAGAATATTATTTCTTAATTCAAATAAGAATTTGGGTATAAAATGCTTTTGAAAGTGTAAAGTGTTCTTTGAGCAGTCAGTTTTGTTTTTTTTAATGTCTGGAATACAGAATGGGTTATTGGTCTGGGTTAGAGTATGCTTAATAAGGGCTGATAAGAATGTGTAACTCGGATCTTATTCATCTAATCCAGTGATTCCCAAAGTGGGCGCCACCGCCCCCTGGTGGGTGCTGCAGAGATCCAGGGCAGGCAGTGATGACCACAGGTGCATTTGGGGGCGGTGATAGTATGTGACGGGGGTGCTAAGTAATATATTTTTTGGAAAGGGGGCAGTAGGCCCAAAAAGTTTGGGAACCACTGCTCTAATCAAATAAGCTCTGAAGTGAAAAGGAAAAGAGAAAGGGGAAGAGCCTGTTCAGCATATCCCAAGTTAGAAAAATACAACAATGTAGAAGAGTAGCTAGAGAGGCACCTAGATAAGTGAAAAAATCCCAAATGAAGCCAATAGGAGGACCTTGGCTTTTTGATCCCCAAACACCCACAAGTGAGTAACAAATACAAACACACAAACACAAGGGGGCAAATTTAAGGACTAGAACTGCTCCTGGGAGTGATTGAGACAGAAGGGAAAAAGCAGAGATGTAAAAGATGTCACCTGAGAAATGCATATCGTAAAAATAAGGGCTTTTCATGAAGTGAGAGAGAGTGTGATCACTGGACAAACTGGGACCCTCCATTGTTGTCTTACGATGGCAAGAGAACCTCAGAAAGGCTCCCAGAATGTTCAGGGCAAGGCCTTGAATGTCACATTCTTAGGGGAGATAAAGTCCTGATGGGGGAGCTGGGATGATCTTGTAGTCTGCATTGTTGGAGGGAATGCCCATATTCATGCTTCATGGCAATTCTGAAGGATTTTCCCTTGCCTAGAGAAGTGTTCTTTGGTTTTGAAGTAACAAAACAACAGTGGCTAATGGGAAATTGGTAATGAAATTGAGGATATACTAAGAAAAGTTGTCCTTGATAAATTAACATCACCACTCAATTAACTACAATCATAGCATACGGAAGGAACTAGTTGATTTGACTCTGAAGCTCCCTTATAAGTCATCTTTGGAAAGGTGTGAAAGGATTGGAGGGGAATAAATGGCCTGGTTTTTTTGTTTTTTTTTGTTTTTTTTCTCAATTTTTTTTNTAAGCTTTGTGGTTTCAGCTTCAGAATATTATTTCTTAATTCAAATAAGAATTTGGGTATAAAATGCTTTTGAAAGTGTAAAGTGTTCTTTGAGCAGTCAGTTTTGTTTTTTTTAATGTCTGGAATACTGAATGGGTTATTGGTCTGGGTTAGAGTATGCTTAATAAGGGCTGATAAGAATGTGTAACTCGGATCTTATTCATCTAATCCAGTGATTCCCAAAGTGGGCGCCACCGCCCCCTGGTGGGTGCTGCAGAGATCCAGGGCAGGCGGTGATGACCACAGGTGCATTTGGGGGCGGTGATAGTATGTGACGGGGGTGCTAAGTAATATATTTTTTGGAAAGGGGGCAGTAGGCCCAAAAAGTTTGGGAACCACTGCTCTAATCAAATAAGCTCTGAAGTGAAAAGGAAAAGAGAAAGGGGAAGAGCCTGTTCAGCATATCCCAAGTTAGAAAAATACAACAATGTAGAAGAGTAGCTAGAGAGGCACCTAGATAAGTGAAAAAATCCCAAATGAAGCCAATAGGAGGACCTTGGCTTTTTGATCCCCAAACACCCACAAGTGAGTAACAAATACAAACACACAAACACAAGGGGGCAAATTTAAGGACTAGAACTGCTCCTGGGAGTGATTGAGACAGAAGGGAAAAAGCAGAGATGTAAAAGATGTCACCTGAGAAATGCATATCGTAAAAATATGGGCTTTTCATGAAGTGAGAGAGAGTGTGATCACTGGACAAACTGGGACCCTCCATTGTTGTCTTACGATGGCAAGAGAACCTCAGAAAGGCTCCCAGAATGTTCAGGGCAAGGCCTTGAATGTCACATTCTTAGGGGAGATAAAGTCCTGATGGGGGAGCTGGGATGATCTTGTAGTCTGCATTGTTGGAGGGAATGCCCATATTCATGCTTCATGGCAATTCTGAAGGATTTTCCCTTGCCTAGAGAAGTGTTCTTTGGTTTTGAAATAACAAAACAACAGTGGCTAATGGGAAATTGGTAATGAAATTGAGGATATACTAAGAAAAGTTGTCCTTGATAAATTAACATCACCACTCAATTAACTACAATCATAGCATACAGAAGGAACTAGTTGATTTGACTCTGAAGCTCCCTTATAAGTCATCTTTGGAAAGGTGTGAAAGGATTGGAGGGGAATAAATGGCCTGGTTTTTTTGTTTTTTTTTTTTTTTTTTTTTCTCAATTTTTTTTTAAACCTTTAACTTCTGTGTATTGGCTCCTAGGTGGAAGAGTGGTAAGGGTGGGCAATGGGGGTCAAGTGACTTGCCCAGGGTCACACAGCTGGGAAGTGTCTGAGGCCCGATTTGAACCTAGGACCTCCCATCTCTAGGCCTGGCTCTCAATCCACTGAGCTACCCAGCTGCCCCTGTCCTGGTTTTTTAAAAAAGGGTTTGAGGAAACGGTAAGCTTCTAGAATGTAGGGATAATTGGTGAACCTTGAGAAAAGGAATGAGTGATTCTGTTCTGGGACATATTCTCTGGGTAAAGTTTACTTAAATGGATGATCTCCTCCACTGAAGAGCTTCCTCCAGGGGTGCATGTTGTAGCCCTGTCCTGCCTGCTCATCCCATGGGACACTCATTCATTCTTTCAAAACTTCTATACAGCATCCATTCAACTTGCTGGAAAGCTTTGCTTTCTCTCAACCTTGCTGGGTACCACTAGAGCACTCTGACTGTCTCCATCTTTCTCTTGCCATAAGATTTGCCCATCTTCTCTCATCTGATTCTTTGATGACATCCTCCCTTCAGAGTTCCATCTTGGTTTAATGTTGCAGCCTGTTTACTCATACCATGCACCTATATCTAGTTTATTTGGGGTTTTTAGCAAGAATTTGACAAAGTCTCCTGTGTTCATTACTTTTTTTTTTTAAACCCTTATCTTCTGTTTTGGAGTCAATACTGTGTATTGGCTCCAAGGCAGAAGAGTGGTAAGGGTAGGCAATGGGGGTCAAGTGACTTGCCCAGGGTCACACAGCTGGGAAGTGTCTGAGGCCAGATTTGAACCTAGGACCTCCTGTCTCTAGGCCTGACTCTCAATCTGCTGAGCTATCCAGCTGTCCCCTAATTACTTTTTTTTTTAACCCTTATCTTCTGCCTTAGAATATTCTTTTTTTTTTAAACCCTTACCTTCCATCTTAGAATCAATACTATGTATTGGTTCCAAGGCAGAAGAGCGGTAGGAGTAGGCAATGGGGGATAATTGAGAAAATGTCCAGGGTCATGTAGGTAGGAAGTGTCTGAAGGTTGGATTTGAACCCAGAACCCCCTTGGGCCTGGCTCTCCATCTACTGAGCCACTTAACTGCCCTTTGTGTTACTCTTGCAGTAGGTGAATTTGACAATAGTTGGATTCTAGGTCTGAAAGAACAATCGTTAGAGAATTAATGACATGTTTTAAAGAAGTTTAGAATAAGGTAATTGCTGACAATATGCCATAAGTCTTTCATTTTAAATATTTTCACCAAAGAAAAGCTAATATTTTAAATTAATAATTTATCTTAAAGATGAATATTAAATGCTTTGTTTTCTTCTTAGAGTAATTATATATAAAGTCTCCAAATCTATTGCTTCTATTTTGATTTTATGAAAGTCTAGATTCCACTTACTTGAAAGTAGCATCTCCACATGACAGAGTGCCATTTACCTTTAATGTCTGTGGTATGTCTTTAGAAAAGAAAATTGTTGTTATATTTTTTATTATAAGAGAATATTGCAGGGGGCAGCTGGATAGCTCAGTGGACTGAGAGCCAGGCCTAGAGACGGGAGGTCCTAGGTTCAAATCTGGCCTCAGACACTTCCCAGCTGTGTGACCCTGGACTTAACTCCCATTCCTTAGCCTAAGGAATAAGGCAGAAGGTAAGGGTTTTAAAAAAGAGAGAGATAGAGTATTGCAACTTGTGTTTAGTTTTAAATATTCTGTATTCTTACTCTAGGTCATATGGCCTAGCTTAAATTGTGAAAGCTAATCCATCATGTTTGAAATGAACAAAGCATCTGCAAATACTGCTTACTTATGAGAAAGGATGCTTATTCATTCTCTGATGACTAGCCGATGAGTGTGTCATGATGTGTCATCGGATCTCCTTTGGTGCATCATGGCTTTGACATAGTTAACTTAAAGAGTCCCCCCAAAATCTCAAAAGCACTCTCAGAAGTTATAATGAACAGCAGGTTGAAGAATAAGTCAGTACTGTGCAAATTATTAATTATAAATATTGTTTTTCTCATTAAAAGTTAAAATTTTATAAAATGATATTAAGGTAGTATTTTACCTATAATTTATCTTCATCTTCATATAACAATACTGCGATATATTTGCAACTTGATGTTTACAATTCAAACTACTGTCACTAGAGAAATCACTAATTGAGACTCAAGAGTGGGCATGGTGGGGAGGAAGACCTCTCCAGAAGACCTGCTAGTTCAAACAAAACAGAGATTGAAACTCTTAACTTGGCTGTCATTTCTCATAATAGTAAAATATCATTTTTAGTAGCATTTAATAATCAGATATTGACCCAGAGACCTTTGATTTGTCTTTTATTGCTGTGGTTTCACATTTTCATGAATACTTGATTTTTTTTAAAGATGATAAAATATTTTAGGAAAAATTAATATGATAATTTATACCCATTTGCATTTCTGTAGCACTTTATCCTTACTTGAAATGCTCTCAGATCTATTATTTTATTAGGTATAATGAGATAATTAGTCCTTGACTTTAAGGAGTTCATAGTCTTGTTGGGGAAGAGGAGACAAATATATTAGCCAACAGATTTTTTTTTAAGCCATGTACAAAAGGATAGAAGGAAGAACAGATAATAGAGAATAGATTGTTAAAGGAATAGATAGCAAATATTGAGAAAAAGAAGCAGTAATCACAAAGTCAATGTGGCTGGCTTTATCAAAACAGGTCATACCATATTCATCTGACTTCCTTTTCTGACAGAATTACTAAAATGTTGTGTGTGTGCACACACATATAAATATATTCAGGGGAATACTGCAGATATAGTTGGCTTAGAACATTTGATAAAGACTAATATGCTGGGGAGGGGGGGTGGCTCAGTGGATGGAGACCCAGGCCTGGAGATGGGAGGTCCTAGGTTCAAATCTGGCCTCAGACACTTCCCAGATGTGTGACCCTGGGCAAGTCACTTGACCCCCATTGCCCACCCTTACCACTCTTCTGCCTTGGAGCTGTATTGATTCTAAGATGAAAGGTGAGTTTAAAAAAAAAAGGCTAATGCTAAGAGAACTAGGTGGCTCAGCACATAGAGAACTAAGCTTAGAGTCTGAGAAACTCGAGTTCAAGTCTGCCCTCAGCCACTTACTTGTTATGATCTTGGACGATGTACCTAAGCTCCGTCCTCTCCTGTAAAGTGGGCATCCTCACAGCCCCTCACACCACACGTGTAATAAGATCCTCTTTAGGGGCGGCTAGGCGGCCCACTGGGTCGAGCCAGGCCTGTGGAGGGGAGGTTCTGGATTCGCGTGTGACCTCAGACACTTGGTCCCTGCGGGATGCCGGGCCAGTCCCTTCCCTGGATGGCCTAGCCCTCGCACTCTTCTGTCTTGGGCTCGATCCTGAGAGCAAAGGCAGGCTTTGAAAAGGGAGCTTGTGCTGTCTCCCTAGACCGGCTCTCCAGAGGCAGAGTCGGCCTTGGCTGAGTGGCTCTCCAAGGGTAGTCATTCATAAAGGGATGTTAGCCTGCAGAGAGGTTTCTAAGTAGAATCCTGCCATGATCTGTGTTTGGCCTTGCGCTCTTTTACATCCATCAGCCACTTACCCACAGGTGTGCTTTGATAACTGGCCAGCCAGGAAGGACTGGCCAGGGACCGAGAGGAGAGGCTAGAACAACACCCGACAGCTTAGAATGTTGGGCCCTTCTAATACAGAAAGGTTAACCTAAAGCCTTAGGCTGGAGTTAAAAAAAATTAATGTTACAGTGCATTTTAGGGGAGACGGGACTAGTTTATGTGCAAAAGATTTGGGGATTTTTGGTGAACTGTTAAGATCATGAGTCAGACACATCCTGGCAATCGAAAGAATAATTAATGTTGACTTAAATACTCCTCAACGAAGGAAAATTTGTTAAGAGTTTCCTATGTTGGGGCAGCTAGGTGGCTCTTCGGATAGAGCTACCTGTACCACTTGGCTGGCTTGGAACCAATACTCGGGACTGATTCTAAGATGGGTGGTTAAGGGGAGAGGGGGAGGGAGGGCGAGAGAAAGTGGGGGAAGGAGAGAGAGAGGAAAGGGAGAGAGGGAGAGAACATAGAAGATCTCAGAGGCAAGGCACTAACCAGACTAAGAAAGACCTACAAAAAAGAGGCGCGATGAGAAGGAGTATTCTAGTCTGGGAATGTGTGTTTCTCAGCCTTTCTGAAAGGGAACAAGGAGGCAACGCAGCAAGCCAGTGACTGCTTTGTTGAGAGAGAAACTGGTGTCTCAGCAAAGCTGGGTCCTGGGCCTTCCTCCCACTTGAAGACAATCGAATGAGGGTTTTCTCCCTTTTTTATACCCTAACATAACAGCATACAAGATCCCAGCCCAATAGTCAACCACCAGCCTAGGACAGCTGAAAATGAAAGATCAAAGGATCTTCCTGCTCTCACTCTTTCTGCCCCAGATCTCTGTGTACCAGGTGTGCAGGCCCTCTGCTCCGAGGGCACAGCCCCCAAGAAGGTGCAGGACTTCGGAGCGACGTCCTGTGGCGAAAGACTGGCTTACAGAACGCTGATGGTTAAAATATACAAATATATTTACTGTGATTCTGTTGATCATTAATCACTCCCACATTAATCACTTCCTTTGGCTAAATACGGATTCATTCTAACACTCGGGGTCTTATTTAAAGGGGTTCAGGGATTCTCATTCTCTTCAGGAGGAACCAGCGCAAAGATGTAGAAGTGAGGTGCCAACGATGGGAAGGACAGCAGGTAGCCAGGTGTGGCTGCGTGGCTGAGTACATTAAGAAAATCACTTGGGCAGACTCTGCAGGATGGAATGGAAACAGGGAGAGACTTGAGGAAGGCAGGGGTCCAGGGGAGAGGTGACGAACTGTGCCCCTGGAGTGGTGGCTAGAGACCTGGAGGAGAGAGGAGGTCCTGGTCCTGCACGTGCTCACTGTCTAGGTGAGACACGGTTGGCCAACTAGAGAGTCTCCAGAGGAGGTGACTGAGGTGGTCAGGGCCTCGGACGCACTGCCGTAAATGCACCTTGAAGGGTGTAGGAATGCTTGGCACCGAGGTAACCCGGCGCCTGTTTTGAGATCTGCATTTGAAGGGCTGGTATCAGTCAAGAGTAGGATTAGAAGGTGGAAGCTTTTTGCTAACCAGAATTTTAACCTAAACTAGAAGTGGGGTTGTGGGAGTAGATTTAGGTTTGCATTAAGGAAAAACTTCCTATGAGAGCTAACCAGCAGTGTACCGAGGCTACCTTCGGGGTGGTGGGGTTCCCTCTCCTTTGAGGTCTTTGGGGGAGAACTGGGTGATCTTGTGTCAAGGCCAGATGCAGAATGAATTAGAAGGTCTTTCCTCTCTGAGATTCCTTTCAGCTCCTGTGTTCTTGGGTTCTGTCAGGTTGTGCTCTTTGTTTTTGTCGCTCCATAAGTGACCATACTCTCCATGTAATGCTGGTGAGCATTTACATGACATTTCAAGATTGACAAAAGTACTTTTTTTTTTCTTTGCAATTTTAGGAGGTAGGTGCTGTTATTATTCTTGTTTTATAGATGAGGAAATGGAATCATTTGCCCCAGGTTATACCTTTATTAGAGTTACATTTGAACTCGGGTCTTACCGATTCCAAGGCTAGTACACTATCCACCATGCCATGTAGCTGTTGTATACTTAAGAACTACTTGGTAGGTACTGAATATACAGTGAATTGAGGTACAAATATATTTTGAAAAGTTAGAGAAAGTGCTCTGTAACCATTTTAAAAGTTTTCTTTACAATTTTAGAAAAAGACAATTCTAGTGGAAAGTAAAGTTTTTATTGATAGAAAAATTGGTACAGTAGGAAAAGCAAAAGATTTGGAGTCAAAAGCAGCTCATTTGACAGATGAGGAAATTGAAGCAGATGGGGTTAAATAACTTGCCCAGCCTCACACAGCTAGTGTCTGGAGCCAGATTTGAACTCTGGAAGATGAGCCTGACACTGCCCACTGCGCCACCTAGTGGTCCCCTAAGGGATCAGTTGATTCAGTTAGGCCTGACTCTTCATGAGCCCATTTGGGGTTTTCTTGCCCAAAATACAAGAGTGGTTTGCAATTTTTTTCTCTAACTCATTTAACAGATGGGGAAAATGAAGCAAAACAGGATTAAGTAAGTCTGAGGCTAGATTTGAACTTGAGTCTTCCTGTCTACAGGCCTGGGGCTCTATTTGCCTAGTTTTTCAAAGGGACTTACTTGTATTTTAATCCAAGCCTTCCTCTGAATATCACTTTCCACCTGTTAAATGAAATTGAACTAACCATACTCTTATTACCTTTGTGCCATCCATTTGTAGGTAACTTTTAAATATATTTAGAACTAAAAATTGTGATTATATTTGACATCAGAGATGCCTTTCATTTTTCATTTGGTTTTGCTGCCTCTGAAAGGTTTAATGTCTTGTTTTAGAGCCTTTAAAAATATAAATTTTTTGAGTTCTTAAATCGTAGTGTCAGAGATGATAATTTCCCTCTAATTTAATGTAGAATTACTTTCATTTTATCAGTTATAGTTAATATCCAGGTAATGGAGAAAAAAATGAAACTAAGTGTACCTGAATTATATAAAGATTTTTTAACATGATTTTTATTCTCTGTGATAATATAATCTTAGGAGATGAAATTATGTTATCCAGATTTAGACTTTAGCTTTCTAGAGTTGAGTTCTCTCATAACAAGATGATTATTTTCTTTACTAGGGGTTAGAAAGATGACATATACAAATAAGGCTGTTAATAATAAGACTTTTTAGAATGGAAGTTTAAAAGTGCCTTCAAAAGTGTTTTATCTTAATCAACATTTATTGCTCAGTCCCTTCATGCTGCATGCCAGGGATATTGATGTAGAATGTAGAATCTCTGTCTTTAAGATATCTAGAGCTCTATTGAAATCAAGTTCCACTAAATCAGGAGTCAGTGATTTATCCTGATTACTGAATGTTAAATAAACATGGAGAGATATAGGTTAGAGAATATGAGTAAAATGGAAAGGGAAAATAAAGGGCGTTAGAGCAAGGAGATAAAATAGGAAAAAGGTTGAAATATTGGCAGCAGAGAATAGCAGAGTGTTGGCAAAATTTAAACAAGGTACTCAAAAAGATAAGTAATTTTTGTTGTTCATGTGAAGATATATTGTCACATAGGAAGATTTCTCAAGTCATATATTAAACAATTGAGGTGTGTCTTTGTTATAGCAGAAGTTCTAGCTTATTTAAAGGGGGAGAACAGGGAAACTTGCCTAACTAGTCATACAGGATTTCCTATACCTCTTTTGATTTTGAGATTAAACAGAAATACCTCTTCAATTTAGATTGTTCTTAGATTTCAAATTCCAGATGAATGAAGCTCTGCATCAGATTAATGAAAATTTTCTGTCTAGCTAAGTAAAACTCCCTGTCAATTATTCTGGCAACAAAAAAAATTCATTAAGTGACTGCTATTTTATTTCACTATGTACAAGCATGGTGCTATGCTGTGATTCCAAAAAGAAAAAGAGGGGCCGGGGAAGCTGCTCTCAAAGTATTTACTACTTTTTAGTTGATAACAACATGAACACAGAAGAATTCAAGGTGGCTTGAGGAAGAGGAGAGAGCATTAACTAAATCAGGGAATTGGGAAAGGCTATTTCTGGAGTACTTGTTAATTCAGTAGCTTTCAGGGAAGTTGAGGTTTCTGATAGTTTGAGATGAGGGGAGTGTACTGTATACACGAAGGTGAGAGACAGAAGCATTATTAAATATTATGTGACAGGCACTGTGCTGCCCCACTGGGGATACAAAGCCAGAAACGAAACAGTCCCTAATCTCAAGGAAATTAAATAGATAAATAAAAAACCACAGGGGGATGGGCGGTGAGGGGAATATGAAGGGCTTCAAATGCCAAAGGAATCTACTTGATTTTGGAGCTAGTAGTCAGCTATTGGAATTTATTGAGTAGAAGAGAGAGATGTGGTCATTCATGATCAGAACTATGCTTTAGGAACGTGATTTTGGCAGCTGTTGGGACAAGGAGGCCAGTTGGGAAGTTATGACACCAGTTGAGGCGAGAGGTGATCAGCATGAACCAGAGACGGGTATGAAAAATGTGAGAAGAATTGACAAGTCTTGGAGGTGATTGGATATGTGGGGTACGGGTAAGAGTGTTTTTATGTGTTTATGAGGTTCCTGAGCTGCTTTTAAATGCCCTCTTATCTCCCCTCTGCCTCTGTTATTTATACAAACTGGTCAGAGGTCTTCACACTTCAGCCTGGGTCTTTTCTGACTGGTTCACTTCAGTAGTCCCTTTCTCAAATCTATTTGCCAACTTCTGCCCATGTTGGCCTAGTTTCCTCTGCAGCCTATAGATTCTCCCTGAACCCTAATCTGCATTGCTCAGTATTTGTAACTCCCAATTAAGCTCTTCATAGTTTTTAATTGAATTTTTATTGATATCTTTTTTAATATCACTGAAATTTCTCCCAGTATTGTTCTCCCACCCTCACCCCCCACATAACTTACTACTTTTAATAGAGGCTCCATGCTTTTCCATTACCACCAAAGAAATCTTCTTGTTGTACCAATCATTCTGAGCATGTTAATCAGAAAAAATTTAGGGGTTTCTTATTTCCTATTGAATAAAATTCAATCTCACTAGCTAGCCTGCTGCAGTCTTGTTTCTATCTACCTTTCTAGTCTTAATTCACTCTACTTCTCTGCTTTCTAGCCAAAGTGGATTACTTACTCTTGCCTGAATTTTATCCTATTCTTTCCCACTTTCATTCCAGTGTTGTTCATGCCTAGAATGAACTTCCTTTCTCCATCTATTGAAATCCTACTTCTTCAAGGCCTTTGGTCCTAGTTCCTTCATGAAGTCTTCATTAACAATACCTCCCACTCTTCCAAATTATTATCTTTTCTTTTTCAAAGAATCATCTCATTAAGAATTTTCTGACTATTAGTCATCTAATATGGGACTCCCTAAACAGTAATACCATTCCTTCTTTGATTTTCTTTTCCTTATAAAATCCCATTTTATTGTCTTTGGCATTCATTGCCCCTTTAATATTATTCTGAGCATTAGCACTCTTGGCATTACCCTTACTTGATGGTGCTTTGCCTAGCTTCTATCTTCTGTTAAGCATTTAATTAGTTAATTAAATTTATTAATTTCTGATTGCCTTTATTTTTGTTCTTCTTAAATCCATTGTAGTTACTCTTATCTACCTGGATGAATACATATAAAAAGTTTTCAGTTTAAGGCACATAAATTTTTCCCCAACTCTTATTAGTTGCACTCCAGCCCTTGCTGAGATTTCATCATTTGTATATTTCAAGTCTTAGATAAAAAAATCCAAAACCCATTCTTCGACCTGGTTGTAAGCAGCTAGCTGTCCCCTTCTATTGGAATTCTCCCTTTTCTCTGCATCTGTGATAAAGATACCACCTCTAAAGTCTTCCATTTCTAGTGCAAAATTGCCTAATTATTAACATTGCTTTTTAGATTCCTTCTGGCAGCTTCCTTTGTTACATCCCTCCCCTCTCCAAGAATGGATGGGGAACTTTACTCCTTCTATTCTCCTTATTGTTTTTCACTTGTATTACAGTTGTTTGGATTCATACTTTGTCCTGCCCTACTGAACCTTGGGCTCTTTGAAGGAAAGGATCAATGCTTTTGCTTCCCCTTACTTTGCAAACCCATTGTAAACACAATATTTGGGAGTCCTAGTCTTTTAATGTTAAGTTGTATTAACATGCTTTTATATAAAAAATTCATGTGCCACTGAGGTACAGAAATGGAAAAGCTTCTTTCCCCAAGGATAGAAAACATTTGCTTCTTGGGAAGATAACTTTCTTTGAAAAGAAATGAGTAATCTCTTAATTATCTTGTCTTTTTATAGCTGTTACTGCCTCCTGACAGTAATATTATGCAGACCTCTCTTTGGAAGTTGGTGCTTAATTGACTTTTGGGTCACAAGGGTTAGAAAGGAGGCTTTTTTGGATGACTTTCACATTCAACCCCCTCCCACTCCCCTCACTGGAATTAGAATGAATCAGCAAATTAGATCCCAGCTAGTTACTGAACTCAGGTTTTCACTTGGCATTATTACATAGTGTAAGCATTTCAATTTAGTAGGTGGTTTTATTTTCACCACATCAGGTAATGTGAAAGTCAAAGACATTTATAAAAGAAATCACACTTTTAGATTGAGTACAAAAATACTCTATGATATCTTGAATAAGTTTTTCAAGTTCAAAAACAGTTAACTTACTTTGTCCTTGCCATTCCACTGTTACTAGTCCCCCTCTCCTCTCAGAGAGAGCCGGTGGAGCAGTAAATAAAGTAATGGGCTTGGACTCAGAAAGATTTGAGTTCAAATGCAGCCTCAGACACACTTATTAGCAAGTCACCTTTGTTTGCCTCAGTTGCCTTAATTATAAAAAGGGGTAATGATAGCATCTATTTCACAGGGTTTTTATAAGGATCAAAATTAAATTTAAAAAATGCTTAGTATGGTGCCTCTGTTAGGTACCAAAAGATTCTAGATAGTGATACATTTAATTTCCAAATTACAGTATTGATTCAGGGGTTTAAAAGATCATTTTCAAAGGGATAATGTCACAAGAAATTGCACTTTTTATTTATTCTGGTGCTATATTATTTTCCCTTTTGTAACTTGCCCAGGGTCATAGCTTATATGTATCTGAGACTGGATTTGAATTAGGTCTTCCTGACTCCAAGCCCAATGAATGTTTCCATGTACAAAGCAGAATAAAAAGATTGCATATGAAACTGAATTTGATAGAGCAGTGAATACAATGATTTAATATATATGCATTTTGTAAATTTTAAAGTGCTTTACAAATGCCAAATGGTTAGCCAATGCTATTCCATACTGCTTTATAAAAAAGTGTATAATAAATTTAACATGTTACTTTTGAAAGCTGTCCTGCTTGTGTGTGCTTCCTTTTGACTTTTTGTTCTCTTTGATGCTTTTAAAAAATATTGCAGGGGGCAGCTGGGTAGCTCAGTGGAGTGAGAGTCAGGCCTAGAGACAGGAGGTCCTGGGTTCAAACCCGGCCTCAGCCACTTCCCAGCTGTGTGACCCTGGGCAAGTCACTTGACCCCCATTGCCTATCCTTACCAATCTTCCACCTATAAGTCAATACACAGAAATTAAGGGTTTAAAATTTTAAAAAAAAATATTGCAGTGGTTATTTCTTTTCAATGATAGCACTTTAGCCCCTTAAACCAACCCCCCCATTCCCACCCCCATACATTAAAAACAAACAAAAACCCTTAAGACAAACAAACATATTTAAACAAAACAAACCCACATAGTGGCTCTGTCTGAATATATGTCTCTTTTTACACCTGAAGTCTATCTTCTCTGTCAGAAAATGAGTAACTTGCTTGCTCTATTATAGGTTTCCTGAGATGTGGTTAGTCATTACTTTGATCACAGTTCTTAGATCTTTCAAAGATTGTTTTTTCTTTACAGTGTTGTTCTACAGATTGTCTCTCCTCCTTCTCTTCATTTCACTTTGAATCAGTTCATCCAAGTCTTTCTTTCCAGGTTTCTCTGAAAATCATCTGTTTTGTTATTTCTCAGGGCAGTTAGGGGTTGCGGTAGGTAGTGTTGGGCCTGAAGTTCAGAAAACTCATCTTCCTGAATTAAATCTGGCCTCAAGACACCATCTGTGTGACCCCTAGGCAAGTCACTTAACCCTGTTGGCCTCAATTAGCTCATCATAAAATGACCTGGAGGAGGAAATGGCAAACCATCCAGTATCTTTGCCTAGGAACACCAAAAATGGGATCATGAAGAGTCGGCAAGACTGAAACAACAAACAGCAAACTAATATTCCATTACATTCTTATTACAGTTTCTTCCGCCTTTCCCCAAATTAGTCATCCTCTTAGATTCCAGTTTTCTTTTTCCTTTTAATCCTCCCTTCAAGAGCAAAAAGTTTAATTTGTTTGGGCCCCTTGCTTTCCTTGTATTGCCTTCCCTATATTTAGGCCCCCCTCTTACTTGTTTCCCTGACAAGATTTTTGTATTTCTGCACAGAACTATTGGTGTGTATGAATGTGTAAGTGCTCAGCTCTTCTTTGTTTCAGGTAAGAAAGAGATTCATTTGATGAGGTTTCTTCTGTGTTTGAATACTCTTCAGCTGATTCCCTTACAGGTTATGAGAAATAACAAGTTTCTACTCCTTTTTTGTTCCCTTCTATATATAATAGCGTATGCCTTTTACATTCTTTTCTTTCCTCTCTTTAAAGCCTTCAGAACAGAAACAATTCATCCCATCCCTAGGTCCTATATTTTTCTTATTTAACTTCCTCACTATCCTTTGAAAATATTAAAGTTCTCAAGAGACACTCACTTCTTCTTTCTCCTCTATTACATGTTAGCACTACATCAGCAATACAGACTTTCCAAATGCTCAAAGCTTTAACTTGTCAGTTTTCCCTTGACTCTTATTTGTAATTCAGAGTTCCTATTTGGCTCTGATCTTTTCATCAGAAATGCTTGAAAATCCTCTGTTCCATTAAATTTCCAATTTTTTCCTCTGTAGGATTATACTCTGTTTTGCTTGATAAGCTATTCTTGGTTGTAAGCCATATTGAATCTTTTGCCTTCTGATATATTCAATTTCAGTTTCTTTCATCTAGGGAAGAAGCTGCTGCATCTTGTGTGCTACTATGGTTCCTTCTTATTTGAATGACTTATTTCTGGTTTCTTGAAATGTTGGTTCTTTTTTTTAAAACTGATACTAAGTATAGGTTCTAAGTCAGAAGAGTAGCAAGGGCTAGGCAGTTAAGGTTAAGTGACTTGCCCAGAGTCATATAACTAGGAACTGGCTGAGGTCACATTTGAACCCAGGACCTCCTGACTCCAGTCCTGGCACACTATCCACTGAGTCACCTACCTGCCCCTCCAACTAGATTTTAAGCTTCTTGGGAATAGGGGTTTCTCAGTCATCTCTGTATTATTCACAATTCCAAACAGTGTTGTGAACACCCTGTATGATAAATAAATATTTGTTGATTTAAAAAAAAAAGAAACGTTGGTTCTTAATTTGCTTTGAAAACTACATTTGGAGAATGACATTTCTGTGACTTTTTCCTTTTCGGGTTTCTTTCAGGACATGATTATAGATTTTCCCATTTTCACCTAATGAACAAAAAGCTAGGCAGCTTTTGTTTATGATTTCTTAAACAGTATTCAGATTTTTTAATAGTATAGTTTTGAGGGAATCTATTCTTAAATTTTGTCTCAATGTATTTTTGAAGTTTGTTGTGGTAAGATTTTCTTAATATTTTGTTTCAAGGAGTCAATTTCTATTTGGTGTAGTTTTTCCTCTGGTGCTTTTATTTCATTTTATAAATTTCTTGCTTCATTTTTTTCTAGATGTTTATGTAATGTTGGTGGAAAATTCATTTTTTTTCTCGAGCCACTACTTGAAATTATTAGTTATACTTTACAAAATTCACTTTTTTAGTATGCTTCCCCTATGGTTCCTCTTTCCTCTACTCCTTGTCGTCTCCCCCCACACCCCCCCAAAAAATCCAGATGTTTTGATTTCTATTAATTTTCACTATTTTTTTTTCTTTTTTTTTTTTTTAACCCTTGTCCTTCGGTGTATTGTCTCATAGATGGAAGATTGGTAAGGGTGGGCAATGGGGGTCAAGTGACTTGCCCAGGGTCACACAGCTGGGAAGTGGCTGAGGCCGGGTTTGAACCCAGGACCTCCCGTCTCTAGGCCTGACTCTCACTCCACTGAGCTACCCAGCTGCCCCCAATTTTCACTATTTTTGCATTTAACCAAATGAAAAAAACTAGATAAGAGGTAATTACTGCAGGAAGTCTGAAGGAATGGAGGAGGTAGACATACACCTTTTATTGCTGTTTCTATTACTAAATAAACTCTGGATTCAGTGACAAAGCTTAAACACTCCTGTCCTTCTTGTTCCTATCATTGCCCTTACAATTTAAATAAAATATTACCATTTTATAATGAGATGTTTCACTATAAACTGTCTTGGATGAGATCCATAATTGAATTCTGCTCTGTAGAGGACAGAATTAGTGAAACTCCAATGTATTTATGATAGTTAAAATGAAAACTAGGCTTTAACATAAAAATGAAAGGTAATATTTTTCATTGCTATTATCAGTAACATCCTTGTTGAAGCATATATTCATAGAGTAATGTATAACATGAAGTTGGGGGTCATTCTACATGTTAATATAAATGAAAACACAAGAAATTCTCTCTTTAACATGCCTTCTGAATATTATGAGATTATTTGGCATTCACCAATTTTTTAACTTGAGGGTATAACTTGCCCAGCAGTTAAGTTTTTCTTCTGTATTCAGAAGGTTGATTCTGTTCATAAATATATTTTCTGCCTTTGATTTGGGTACTCTAAGCCTTTTCACAGAATACATATTTAGAATCTAAATAAAAATCTTAGGGAACTTCATAGCACAAAAATTATAGATAACTCCTCTTCAGACTAGAAAGAGAACATTAGGACATTGCTTTCCCACTTAGGAGCAGAAATTTCAGTGGGGTTATTAGCATGTGTTTAGAAAAGCTGTTATTCAGTAAGGTGATATGTAGGTAAATACACAGTTTTAGATTTCTTGAAAAGAGGTTTATTTGAATCCTGAAAAATATCAACCTTGAAAGAAGTGGAATCTTATTCCACATTGTGCAGAGAATCAAAATTATGGAGTAGAAAGAGTTCTTAGATTGGAATTCATAAACATGAAGTTAGACTGTACCTGTCTGTATAATCCTGGGCCAGTCTCTTCATCTCTTCTTCAGTTTGTTGTGAAGGAAGTGGTTGCAGACTTTAAAGCATTACTCAAATATAAATTGTGATGTAAATGCTGGTGTTTAATTGTTGGCGTTCAGTCTTTCACTCATGTCCCACTCTTCATGACCCTATCTATGGGCCATAGCATGCCAATACTATGAGATATTCTTGGCAAAGACCGTGGAGTGTTTTGCCATTTCTTTCTCCAGTACCTTTTAGTCACTTGAGTTCAAATCTGGACTCAGTCACTTATTAGCTGTGTGATTCTGGGCAAGTCACTTAGCCTGGCTTTCCACAGTGATTGAGCCACTTTATACTTCCATTTACAGAGCAATAACTGTGACTCTTCCCACAATCATTGCAAGAATTGCCTTTTTATCTTTACCAATCTAATGAGCAGGAGGTTGGATCTCAAGAGTTGTTTAATTTGCATTTTTCTTGTTAGTGATCTGGAACATTTTTGTAAGATTTGTTGATAGCTTGTATTCCTAACTTTGAGAAATGCCTGTTGCCATGTCCTGATTGCTTATATATTGGGGAGTAGCTCTTTTATATTTGTATTAGTTCCCTATATATCTTGAATATTGTACCTGCCAAGGAAATTTGCAACAAAGATGTTATTTCCCCTCTATAAATTAGGGGAGTTGATGATTTAAATTTTTCTTTGTGTCCCTAGGATTAAACTAGTGCCTGGCATGTAATAGGCACTTAAGTACTTATTGACTTGACTTCCATCTCTTTACTTGAAATTTTCCCTTCATCTATAGCTATGAGAATTTCCTTTCTTCCCCTGTAGCCCTTGCTTTATAGTGTTAAAAGGCTTTAAACGTGATAACCTTTGTAAAGCACAAACATTTTTCTAATTTCCAGCTTTTGTATATATAAGTGTATATATATACCTACATATAAATATAAATGTATATTGTGTATGTATAAATGTTGGTATAATCCAATTTCTGTCTGACTGCCTTACTGTTTTCCCCAATAGATTTCTAGGAAGAAGTCTTTACCTCAGTACTGATTGATGTTTTTGAGTTTATTGAGCGCACTATGCTCCTAGGTTCAATCGCTTCTGTTCTTGTTCATGATCATGTTCATGTTGTTCATGATCTCTTCTATTGATCTATTTTTCTGTTTCTTATCCAGGATCACATAGTTTTGTTATTTTTAAACCCTTACCTTCCTGGCTTGGAGTCAATACTGTGTATTGGCTCCAAGGCAGAAGAGTGGTGAGGGTAGGCAATGGGGGTCAAGTGACTTGCCCAGGGCCACACAGCTGGGAAGTGTCTGAGGCCAGATGTGAACCTAGGACCTCCTGTCTCTAGGCCTGGCTCTCAATATACTGAGCTACCCAGCTGCCCCCTCAGTATCACATAGTTTTTGAATATTGCTTTATAGTTTAGTTTGAGGTCTGGTATTGTTCTTTATTCTTGTTACCCCCTTCTCCCTCCCATTATTTCCTTTCATGATCTTGACAATTTTTTCTTAGTTGAATTTAGTAATTATTTTGCTAGTCCTATGTCACACTTTGGTAGTTCGATGTAGCACTAAATTTGTAAATTAATTTAGATAGAATCATTGACATGGTTCCATGATAAATATTTGCCATCTCCCTAATTATTTAAAGTGTTTCTGTATAGCTATATTCATTTAAATTCTGAGGGTCTCAGGTTAATGCCCAGATATTTTATGTCTTTCGTAATTATTTTTAATGAAATTACTACTTTTTTGTCTTCTGCTAGGTTTTGTTGGTAATGTAGAAAAAGGCTAATGTTCTTTGACTTTATTTTGTATCCTGCTGTTTTACTGAAGTTAATTGTTTCAATCTTTTAGTTAAATCTCTAGGGTTCCCTAAATATAATGTCATTATCTGCAAATACAGTACACAGTTCTTCAATGACAGTGTTTTACAGCCTGTTCACACCCACCATGCACTTCTCCATTGTCTTTCGGGTGAGCTTCAGTTTTTCATTCAAGACTGGTATTCATGACTTATACCCACGTACACCTTATCTTTCCCAGAGATCCCACAGCCAGGCATATATTCAGAAGTCAGTGATCACCAAAGAAAAGTCTGATGTATACCAAAATATTTATAGAGCCTCTTTTTATAGTAACAAAGAACTAGAAACAAAGTAGATGCTCATCAATTATCTACACAAATAAGAGTATTTCACTCTAATCAAATATTATTGCACTATAAGAAATGATGAATGTGAATGCAGTAGGATACTGGGAAACATGGGAAGACTAAATTTAAAAAAGTTTTGTTTACATATTTCATTTTCTTTCCCTCTCCCCTTCCGGATCCAACAAGCACTTGCACTGGGTTATACAAATGTTAGCACTTATACCCATTTCCATTTTATTCATTTTTGCAATAGAGCAATCTTTTAAAACCAAAACCCCCTAATCTTATATCCATATAAACAAATAAGTCATATGCTTTTTGTCTCTGTTTCTATTATGGGAAGACTAAATTGATGAAAAGTGAAATAAGCAGAAACAAAAAAAACTATACATAATGACCACAATAATGTAATTGGAGGGAAAATATCATTAAAGACACTAAGGCTTTTTAATTTTAAATGATCAAGCTTGACTCCTTAGAAGAGATATGAGAATGTGCATGAGCATACACACACATTTTTTTTTTTTTTTTTTGCAGAAGTTGAGGGCTATGGGTATGGAATATGTTTTTAGATTTGGTCAACATGCTTAGTTTTACTGATCTTTTCCTTCTATTTAAATTTTTTTGTTAAAAAGAATGGGCTCTTTGGGAAGGGAGGAGAGGTAAAATATATTGGGAAATGAAGGGTGAGAAAATATATCAATAAAATAAATAAAAAGATGAAAATGGATCTTTTTTTTTTTTTTTTCAGAGTAAAACTTGGAGTCATTAAGAGCACTGCATAATATTCCCCCTAAGCAGTCTAGGTCCTTTCTGTTCACTTTTATGCCCAGTTCTTTGTTCACATATAATACTTGTCTAAAATAGACATACTAATGAACTGTCTTGTTAGAGTTTATATATTTGTTTTTTTAAACCTTAACTTCTGTCTTAAAGTCAATGTTAATTATCTCTTCCAAGGCAGAAGAGCTATAAGGGCTAGACAATTGGGCTTAAGTGACTTGCCCAAGGTCACATAACCAGGATGTGTCTTGAGGTCACATTTGAACCCAGGACCTCCCTGGTCTCTCTATTCCCGGTTCTTTATCCACCCAGCCACCTAATTGCTCCTGTGTATATGTTTTAAGCCAAATGCACATTGGTCCAAAATGTAAGTTCAAGATCTGGAAAGGTGAATTAGTGAAGTAAATTAAAAAAAGAAAACTTACTAAATAGGAACACACTCTGAAAGAGTATTCATTGACAAGCACAGCTTTCCAAGTCTCTACTCATAGGTAGTTAGGTGTTATGATTAAAAATGATGATGGTTGAGATCAAAAGGGAGAATAGTATTTTAATAAAAGCCATGCTGATAGAGATAAACTGACCACACGGGCCTGTAAGAAAAACCTATTCCAACCTCACCTCCGCCATTTACCTTCCTCTCTCCTCGAGCTCAGGTAACTAAAGAGGAAGCTCCAAGTCACTTCCCCCTAATTTCAAACAGTCCCTCACCTTGAATACGTCATCCAAAACCGGAAACCCATGAAACCCGTTGGACCACGGGAAATGTAGTTTTAAGGACCCCCACAGGTCCACAGAAGTTTGTCAAACACTATATTGAGGTTCAATCCTTCCAAATAGAACCCCAGGTGATTTTAACTAACACATAGGTCAGGTGGGCCTGAAATTAGGAAGGCATTTCCCCAATTGGACCTCAGGCATTTACTAGACACACACACACACACACACACACACACACACACGCACACGCACACGCACACGCTACTTAACCTAACCCTCATGTTTGCCTCCATTTGCTCATCCCTTGGAGAAGGCAGAACTACTCCTTGCCAAGAAAACCTCCAGTGGGGTCACAAACACAACTGAACAACAGCTCCTTGGTATACACCTGGGACAGTCACAACTGCCTGATCTGGAATAAACTGTCAGATCTGAAGAGCTTTACTCCCTTATTGACATTGATTTCTGTGGGATTTTTTTTTAAAACCTTACCTTCTGTCTTGGAATCAATACTGTGTATTGGCTCCAAGGCAGAAGAGTGGTAAGGGTAGGCAATAGGGGTCAAGTGACTTGCCCAGGGTCACACGGCTGGGAAGTGTCTGAGGCCAGATTTGAACCTAGGACCTCTGACTCTCAATCCACTGAGCTATCCAGCTGCCCCCTGTTGGGATTTCTTAAAATGGCCTCCCCCTTTCTGGGTCTCTGCGCTCTGACATTAGTCCTTTTTGTCCTGTGGTCCATGCAAAGTAGGTGCTGCTGAAGACATTCTAAGAATCCTCTTGGTCTCTGCCAGCCTGGCTACTCTTACACTGGAACTGTATTTTTATGGCTAAATGGTAAATAACTCAGATCTCAGTTCCAGAAACAAAGTTTTCAAGGGGGACAACATAGAAGCCACACTCTAAACAAGGAAAATCTGAAAACACAGCCAAAACCATAATGACTTTCCAAAGTGAGAACTTGGATGGGGTCTCTAAGATCATAATCCAGTTAGAAGGTGTTTAGATCAGGAAAATGGGGCTGGGAGAAGATATGAGATTTGCTTAGGGTTATAGGATTTGAACTAACTTCAGGTCTAGCACTCCATTTACACCCCCTCCTGAATGGCACCTATTGGAGAGCAACCAGAAATAGAGTTGGCTATCAGAAACAGGACTTGAAGGACGTGTTTAGTCCAACGCATCTGCACATTTGTATCCAGAAGCATAAACTGAAGTTTTGTGATCCCCTTGCTTGCAAACTCGCCCCTCAGTGTGAAATCTCCCCTAGCCCCTGGCTTGCTACTCATTTCCCAGGACCTTGGCTCCCGTCTCTTACTTACAGGGATACATTTGTCCCTAGACAAGTAAAGTCACATTTTGTTGCCAGGAATGTAATGATCTGGTTCCTCTGGGAGTCCCATATCCTACCCACTTCTTTTATGGAGAAGGATCAATTAATTGGGCAACACTTTGCCTCACTTCCCAGCCAAGCTCTTCCCCACCCTGGCTGTTCTGAGCTACTGCTCCTCTCCCCTCTGTGGCTGCCTCTGCTGTTCTTCCATTGCACAGGGCACCTGGGAGACAAGGGAAGTGGGAAATTGAGGGGAACATTTGCATTTCCCTTGATGAATGTCTTTTGCATCTGGTGCCTTTAGTATCAGGTCCATGACTTCCAACAGACCTTCCCCAGGGGATGGAAAAAAGTCTTCTTGGGGTTGGCCTGTAGTTACAGCAAGCATCAATAGACTGTCACCATCACCATTTATCCTTTCATCCTTATAACTGGTCTCAAAGGAGTGACTAGAGCAGTGATATCTCCCTTAAGCAATCAGTCCATTTGCAAAGGCATTAAAATACTCATTTTAAACTGCTGGGTAAGAGGCATGAGCTCAACAAAAGTGCCAGGTGATCTGGATCAAAGGAGATGAAGGTAGGTTAAACAAAAAAGCAGCAGCTTTTGCATCACCCACCTGAATGCGCTGTTCTACCACTGATCCTCACCCCATATAGAACAGAGTTTGGCTGTTGAGCCTGTAGGTGCCAAAGCACTAATTAAAATCTATGGCAACAGCCCAAGAATCTCTACAAAGACGGCTTAACCCCCCTCTCCCCCATTAGAGTTATCTTCATAAGCCGTATTATTAGCCCAAAGTGTGACATAGGACAGGGGTTCTGAAACTTTTCGTGGCATAGATTCCTTCGGCAGATTAGTGAAGTCTATCAACCCCATCCCAGAAAATTTTTTTAACGAAATACACTGAATTACAAAGAAAACCAATTTAAAGTACAGACCTAAGCATAAGAACCCTGCACTAGGAGAGCTGTCAGGGTCCTCATCCCTCACGGATTTCCAAAAAACCGAGTTGAGCTCCGTGGAGAGACCAGTGTTTAACACTTTTGTCAAGAGCACAAGCAGATATTGGAGCAATCCCAAGTACCCGGATCCTTTCAGGGAAGTGTTGAAGTGGCCAGGGCTGAAAGTGGGGTGGGGGGGAAGGAATTCAGTAACTTCTCCATGGGAGGATTTGGGTACTTTGGGGCCCATGTTTGACACATTTCTATTTCCTGCCCCACTATTAAAATTCATGTTCTCCAGGAGGATGATCTCTAGGGCAGTGATGGTGAACCTTTTAGAGATGGAATGCCAGGCATGTGCACCATCCCCCCTTCACCCCCACAGGGGAGGGAGGAAGCGCTCCCATTGGGCTGCTGGGCAGAGGGGTGGGGATGGGGAAAATGTCATCTGGCATGATGGAGAGGGGGAGGGGAGGCTAAGTCCCTCTGCCTTTCTAGGAACAAACTGGGGGGGTGGGATGCATGCCCACCGAGAGCTCTCTGCCTGCCATCTTGGGCACCCATCACTGCTCTGGGGAAATGGCACTGTTAAAGGATGTTAAGGGATGGTTTTGGCAAATTGAAGGGCTTTCAATGTGAATCTTCCCCACTGTAATAATGAAACAACACCTGAACTGGGGCTACCTCCCATCTCTCAGCTTCCTTCTGGCAGACCCAGCGAGTCCATTCTTTAGCCTGACGCTGATTTACCCTCTATGACAGAGAGCTATGTGTTACCAGTCATCCTCTTAACTTTATCATGATGGAGTTCCTTGTGGTGAATCCCATGAAACCTCCCACATCCAAGATGATGCTGTTTCTAACCTCCACAATGCCCTCATGGGTCATGGCCACTTGGCTTCTTTTTGTCCAGCCAGCCCTTCAGTATAGTGTCACTCAGCTATGGGTTCTCCCAGTACTCTGAAAAAACTGAATGAATCTGGAGATCTTACCCTCACCCTCGTGGTCTTTAAAATCCATGAAATCAGAATCCATGGGAAGTAGGGGAAAGGTCTTCGAATATTTCCCAGTTAAGGTGCTAAAAGGGCTGGCCAACATCTCCTTGTCCCCCGTGTCTTAATAACCAAATCCATATCAGACAAACCCCTTCTGACTCCTTAGGACCACTGAGGTCTGTTTAATATTAAGCTCCTACTATGTGCTAGGTATTGGGCTGAGCACTGGGGATACAAAAAGGCAAAAGGTTCTCCTGCCTTCAAGGAGTTTATAATCGAATGTTCCAGGCTCCTGGAGCCCTTCCACCTTGTCCTGAGCAGTAACAAATGGGGCAACTGGAAGAGCTTAGCTTAAAGCCAATCAGTATTATAAAACCTGTCTAGAATCCCCTGCTAGACCATTCTGAGCCTGCTTCCTGGTTGAAGTGGGAATTTTTCCTGAGGGAGCCAAACCTGCCTGATCTCCATCAGGAAACCATAAGAGCAGAGATAAAACTCTTATCCCTACAGTAAATGGTATTAAAACAGCCTTGTAATGGAGATCCTCCACTAATTCCCTCAGTTTATTGAATCAGCCTCAGTAACTAATCAGTGTTCACTCATAGCCCATAAAGAACCAGCCAAGGCTTTAAGCCTTATTTTTAGTGACATTTAGCCTGGGAGCCACTTATTTCCTTCCCAGAATATTTCTTAATCTCTTCCAATTCACCATCCCATGTCAGAACATGCTTTGGCATAGCGATTAGGTATACCTTCCAGGTGCCAATAGTGGGGGGTAACGGGGCTGAGATGAGGGGGAGGATCTGGAGGAGCAGGAAGTTATCCTTTTCTGTATCTGTGACCGCTCCTACCCTACTCCCACCCTTGAGCTTCATTTGCAGCAACTCAGATTTCTCAGGACTAACAAGATTAGTCTAGGGTTGGAACCCAACTCCCCTCTACCCCTATTCAGTTTTGGAATTCAGTTGCTGGTTTCTCAGGAGTAATTAGCAACTGGCAGGGATAATAAAGGGTTATGATGTTTTTTGCTTCCTTCTTCCATTCAACTCAGCCAGCCAACTCTTCTGGGTCTTTGGAGGTGCCCAGTGTTTGTCACTAGAGGAATTCATCTCACAAGAGGCCACAATTTCTGGGGGTTTAATGTTAGACCACCCCAATAATTCTTTCATCATTGCCATTCCCTTTCCTATGAAGCCAAAATCCCATTTTCAATCTAATAATGTTCTATCAGCTATCTAATTTTTACAATGTAATAATTCAAATAATAATTTTTAGATAACAATGAGCTTTTTTTTATTATGTACACCCAGTAAGGATATCATTTAAAGGTACAAATGAGGACAAATCTACGTCAATCTTAACCACTCACTCTGGAATAAAAACAT
This sequence comes from Gracilinanus agilis, assembly GCF_016433145.1. Lineage (NCBI taxonomy): Eukaryota > Metazoa > Chordata > Mammalia > Didelphimorphia > Didelphidae > Gracilinanus > Gracilinanus agilis. Next base: position 189,136,999 of record NC_058134.1, on the reverse strand, counting down.
CTATTTTGTCTGAAGCATTGTAGCATCTTGTTTCATTTAAAATGAGAATATCAGGATCAATAAGATTCGGGTCCTTTAGTTGTGGTTCTAACTAGTCATTAGGCAAACATTTCAGTTGCCAATATGTAATTTAATATTTATTGATGATCTAAATATTGTTTAGTTCTTATCAGAATTTGACCCTCTTTCCTACACACTATAGTAGTAGTATAAGGGGTCTCCTATTGAGGGCTATTTTGAATTTATCTTATTTAGAATGAGAAGGGAGTTTATAGGCTAAACCCCTGATTTTATAGATCATGGTTTCCTTAGTGGAAGAATTCATGTACAGAGACTGGTGTCTTTGACTCAGGACTTGTTCCGACACAAGAGAGGCATCAGACTGGCTGACTTTTTTAGTGGTTACAGCCCTTTATAGAGGAGAGCTTGTAAGGAACTTGGAGCAGCCATAAGAACAAAAATGAAAGCAAATATAGTGGGTGAGGAGGAAAAAGGACGGTTTTCTGGAGGACCTGGATGGTTGTTTTCAAGTCCTCTGGGTTGGTTTGGACGAAGTGCTGCAGGATTCTTGGGCGTCTCAATATACCAGGCATGTTAGTAGTGTTCGTGGACTAGGCGAGGACTGTAGGAGTAAACTGTATACAAAGCCTGGGGAGCCTGGCAGGGCATGGCTCAGATAGGCTTGAAGTTTTTCATTTTATCCTCTTCTTAGGGAGAGAGGTGCTGAGTGGCCTTGGGGGGCGCACCCTTTATCACCACGTGCCAGGGATTTCTTCTGTCTTGTCTCAGGCACCCAGCCTCCTGTCGATGCAGTTCTTCATGTTTGAAGCTTCTTTAGCATGGTAGAACCTGGTAGAATTTGTGCATAGCTGTCTTATCCTTCAAGAACCCAAGGTTATCTCTACCCAGTGTTCTGAGGGTTTTGTTTGTTTGTTTATCATCCAAGCAAGCATTTATTACCTAACAGCTAGGGCTAGGTACCGGCTAGGCACTGGGGACACAAATACAGAGTGGAACAATCCGCATTCACAAGGAGCTCATGTTTAGAAAGCATATTCAGGGAAGAAAAAGGTGATGGCGGTGGGAAACCTTAAACAAAAGAACCCATGCCAATGACCCAAAGTGAGGAGGAGAGAGAGCACAGTGTGGACCAAGACTCTATACTCCAGGCATTGGAGTATGGTTTTTGTGGAATTACCTAGAGATTCAGGTTTATAAATCCATTCAATTGTATTGATAAAGATTAATTCTTTTTTCAAATCATGGTGGTTATCACAGGATTTAGAAAGATAGGATAGCAAAGATTATCTAGTCAAGGACTTCCTTTTGCAGTTAAAGAAATTGAATTAGGAAAGATTATTTGACACATACTTAGGTGTCCTGTCAGGAGGTGAGTAGTATGTAGACTCCTAAGTATTTTATGTTTTCTGCAGTTTTTTAAAATAGAATTTCTCCTCTTGCTGGATTTTACTGATAATATATACAAATACTGATGGTTTTGTGGGTTCATTTTCTGTATTGCAACTTCTAAATTAATTGTTTCATTTAGTTTTTTATAGACTATAGACTTCTAATTAAGCTATCATTTGAATTGCAAAAAGCAACAATTTTAGTTCTCTTTTGCTTATGATTATTCCACCAATTTATTTTTCTGTAGTTATTAATTCTCGTAATATACTATAGAGTACTGTGATAATGGACAGCCTTATTTTTCCCTCCAGTGTTACTGGAATGGCCTCTTGTTTATCACTATTTGATATAATGCTGGCTCTTGGTTTTGTTTTTCTTTTTCTGAGATCATACTCTTTAAGCCTTCTATTTTGTCTTATAGGAATCTGGACATTTTGTATTTTTGTAATACTTATCATTGAGATCATAATTTTTTGGCATATAATTGAGCAAAATAATTCTGAATAGTTTCTTTTGGTTGAGAAATCATCTTTTTTCATTTTTGATGCTATTAATTTGGTTTTTTTTATAAATGAAGTTAGTTAAAGGTTTGTTTTTGTTAATTTAAAAAACATCCCTTGATTCTATTCCTAATTCAATGGCTTTTTTCTTTCGATTTTGTTACTTTTTTGTTTTCAGAATTTCTATTCTGGTGTTTAATTGGGAGTTTTAAATTTTCAAATTTTTAGTTTCATTCCAGTTTGTTAATGTGCTATTTCTCTGATTTATTTTTTTGATGGGACTATTTAGAGATACAAATTTTGCTCTAAAGACAGCTTTGGTTGCAGTCCCAGAATTTAGTATTATTCTCTCATTATCATTATCTTGAATAAAATTATTATTTCTCTGACACATTTTTGACCCACATTTTTAATGCTTGTTGTCTCCAATTTTTAATCTTTGCTTAAGTAGATTGTTATTGAATATAATTTTGTTTTATTGTGGTTCCTAAAAAATGTCTTTTCTGTTTCTGATTTTCATTCATTTCTTGTTAAGGTTCCAATGCCTGAATATACATATGGTCAACTTTTGTGAAGTTACTATGCACAGTTGAAAAATAGGTATACTCCTTCCTACTTTATTCATTAATCTCTACATGTTAATTTTATCCAAGTTTCCTAAAATTCTGTTAAGATTCTTTTTTTTTTTTAATTTTATTAAATTCATCTAGGTCTGAGGGAAATAAATTGAAGTCCTATACTTGTATAATTTTATTTACTGTTTCTTATGCTATGCCATTAGGTTCATATATGTATAGTACTGATGTTATTTCATTGTATATAATACTTTTCATCAAAATGTATTTTCCCTGTTTCTCTCTTTTAATTACATATTTCTGTTATTGCCTATTATATATTATATATATTATATATATAATACTATATATATTATTGTTATTGTCTAGGATCACAATTTCTAACCCTATCCTTTTTCGCTTCAGCGGAACAAAATTAATTTTTTCCTCTCATTTCAATTGTTTTCATCTTTATACTTCAGACATATTTCTTATAAACAATATATTGTTGGATTCTGCTTTCCATTCCATTCTATCCTCTTCATTTAAAAGTGAGTTCATCCTATTTGCATTCAGTTAGTGACTATTAAATGTGTATTTCCCTCCATAGTGTTCTTTTACACTTCTCATTCTCTTTATTTCCTGCTCCATCTTCATAAGAAGAAAGTGATTAAAGGAGTGAGTTCAGCATTTATAGAATCTTTATTTTTCTCTTTTTCCTCCTTAGTTGTCTACTTTACACAGTAATGGGATCTTAGAGGTAACAAATATGACCAGTTTAATGATTTGTCTTTCTAGAACTGTCAAGCCAAATTCATAGCTCCACCAATAGTGTATTTGTGTGCCCATCTTTCCATAGTCCCTATATCATAGACATCTTTTCTTATTTTTTTCTAGGTTTATGAATTTTAGATGAAACGTCAGTTTCTTAGTCATTTGCAGCTGCCAATTTCAGGCAATAGTTTGTGATTTTCCATTTGAAATATGATCTTATTCTTTGACTACTAATTTCTTGAGGAAATTTTTCTTGATCTTATCTATTTTTTTATACAATAGACTTTCTTACAGAGATTTTAATCAAAGATTCTCTCCTTTCCAATTTATAGTTTCTCTTCTTACTCTCTGAATTTTGATTTTGTTTTGAGGCCTGAAGCCAGATCCAAATTGTCCTCCTTGACTTCAGGCCTTGCTGCCTATTTGGAATAAGAGTTTTGCCTCTCCCATATTTATGAAAAATAGTTCCTTCGTTCTCTAATTTTTTAAGGTGTGTTGTGTTATAGTGAGGATATTGCCTGATCTTTGTGAAGCTACACTGAGTCTTTGTTGTCTCTACTTCCTTTCTAGATGTTTACTGCAATTATTTAAATATTATGAGAAAAAGATAGACTTTCTCAGATTATCAAAGGGTTGCTTGATACAAAAAAAGATGAACTCCTTTTCTAGAACTATCAACTTAAACTCACCTAACCTGTTGAATAATTTTTTAAAAGTCTTGGGGGGCAGCTGAGTGACTCAGTGGATTAAGAGCTAGGCCCAGAGACAGAAGTTCTGGGTTCATATCTGGTCTCAGACACTTCCTAGCTATGACCCTGGGCAAGTCACTTAACCCCCATTGCCTAGCCCTTATTGCTTTTCTGCCTTGGAACCAATACATGGGATTGATTCTAAGACAGAAGGTGAGGTTTAAAAAAAAAAAAAGTTGCAATCAGGACAGCCCAGTAGGTGGCTCAGTGGATAGAGAACCAGACCTAGAGGGAAGAGGTCCTGGGTTCAAATATGGCCTCAGACACTTCCTAGCTTTGTGATCCTGAGCAAGTCCCTTAACTTAACCCTTACTGCTCTTCTGCCTTGGAACTAATCCTTAGGCTTCATTCTAAAACACAATGTAAGATTTAATAAAAGAGAAGCCTTGGAATCCTGGTATATTTCTTGAAACAGCCAATCTCAATTATAGCCACCAGATCCTGTCTAGTAATAGTAACTATAGCTGATTTTTTTTTTTAAGGTAGCTCATATAACCTACATCAAATCTTGCTAAAAAAATGCCAGGACCCTTTTTTATAGATTATACCTTAAATTATAAAAATATTATTACTATTTCTTTGTGTTAGCATGTATTGAAATATTGACATGCTAAGAAGATGCAGATGGCTCATTTCTAGACAAAAACTTTTTACACTTAGAGGATCTACAACAGCATATGTCCATTTGGAAATTAGCCAGAATCGAGTATGTGTGGGAGCCAACTTGAAAACAAAGCCAAGAAAGCTATTTCCTTCAGGGGAAAAAAAGATAATCTTGATGATTCAAATGAATCTTTCCAAAACAATTGCTGTTCAGATGACTTTCTGGGACTTACTTTACTTTAGTTTTCAAAGTCTGAATTCAAAACTCCCCATTTTAAATACATGAAGACCAGTCTGTTTGTTATATACATAGAACAGAAATCTTAAGATTTTTAAAGAAAATCCTAGCACAGATGATGCAGTAGTTTTGGGGGAAAGTCAGAAGTTCTCTTGTTTAGGTTTAATCTACCTTAAACAGATATTAGATTCTTTTGAATTACAAATATTCTTAATACAACGTAGAATTGATAATTTCTATAGTTTAGCAATTTAATATTTATATTTTGGCTCACTATGTTATTTTAAGTAACTTAGTTGAGATCTAGACTGCTGTTCAGATTCCATTCCCTCAGATGGAAGTTTCCATGGCTGTATTCATCATTATAATAGGCAGTTTATTGCCAGCTTAGAGTCTTACTTTTCAGTAGTAGAATACATTATTTGGGGGGTTTCCTCACAATGAATGACAATGCAATATTCCTTCATGAAAGTGTTCCTATGGACTTTCATGAACTTCTAGCTCCTATTTCTTATAAGAATATGAGAAAACTAGCAGATATTTTTGATAAAATGTTTATATGTGAGGTGAAGCATTCCCTTAGAAGTGGTTGGTGGCAGTGGCAATTAAGAATAAGAAGTTGATAGCAGGAAAAAAAAATTTTTTTTTTCTGGTTGAAAGATTTAGCCAACATTATTTACCAAGTACTAGATTAGCCTTTTTAAAATTTCATCTTGGGGCTACTGGACAAAATATCTTTTTTTTAAACACTTACCTCCCATCTCAGAACCAATATTATGTATTGGTTCCAAGGCAGAAGAGAAGTAAGGACCTAGCAATGGGGGTTAAGTGACTTGCCCAGGGCCACACAGCTAAGACCTATTTGAGACCAGATTTGAAACCAGGACCTCCCGTCTCTGGGCCTGGCTCTCAATCCACTGAGCCAGCCAGCTCTCTCTCTCTCTCTCGCTCTCTCTCTCTCTCTCTCTCTCTCTCTCTCTCTCTCTCTCTCTCACACACACACACACACACACACACACACACACACACACACACACACACACAAAATGTCTTCTTAAACAAAGGCAGAGTATACCAGCTCCTTTTTGTCTATAAAGGCAAAAAAAACAAGAAATTGCCACAGACCAGATCATGAATTCCATTACAGTGACTTCTTCTGCCCTTGAAGTACACAAAAAGTCATGCAGAAGTTCATGGCCATAGTCAAGAGAATTGCCAGCAAAACCAGTGCTAATGCAAACAAGCCTGTAGTCATCCGAGGTAAACAGACTGGTCGGAGTTCAGGCTCTAAGTTTTGTTTGATACAGAAAGAGCCGGGGGCTTTCTGTGGGTAAAAACCCCCATCAGGAACCTTGGAAGCTCTGTGGGGTGGTGCACCTGAGAGGCTATCGAGCAGAAGTGTCAGACTCTCCCGGCATCAGCAAGCCACTCAAATCCCCAAAGATCCAGGGGCACCTAACCTGGGAAATGGAACCCAGGTCCAGACAAAGAGGAAAGCCAACTGCTTCTACTCAGCTGGCCCTCACACAAAACCCTGATCCAGTAACTAAATCAGAGATCAGTAAACCAGGGAAGACACCAGCCAACTATAAAGAATTATAATTGATTCAGAGATGCCCCCAAATTCAACCTAGAAGAGGAGTGTTCTTTAATAAGTGCAGAGAGAGGGATTCCAAGGAAAAACAATGTATTCTTACCAATTACCTGTTCATACCTATTAGCGTGCCATGCACCATGCTAAGCACTTATCATTTGGTCTCCACAACATTCTATAAGGACTGATAATTATCTCCCTACTCCTGGACGAAGGAATATGCCCTTTTTGCTGAGGCAGTCAAGCCATTCTCTACTCTTGGAGGCCCTGGATGCCTTGGATTATTTAGGAGGCCGGACAAGAACTCCACTTGTTGGCCCTGAGGAGGAGCTCCCTGCCTGACTGTGTCCCACCTTCCAGAAGAGCCTCCTGCTCTATTTGAGGTACATGAGAACCCCAATAATAGGCATTCTCTCAATCCATGCAGTTAAGAAAATGAATAGTGATGGGTGGCCTGTGTCTCAGTGGGAAAATTTTTTCACACCTAGACTGGTGTGGATATGGCTCAGGGCTGGTTCAGGATGACAGCATAGCAAAATACAATAAACATTTATTAAGTAATAATTGTGTGCCAGGTGCTATGCTAAACTTTAACGAAACAAAAATGGAAAAAACAGAGCCTGCTCTCAAGGAATTTGTGTTTTCCCTGGGGGAAGCGATATGGAGTCCTGGACCCAAGATAATTCAAGTCAACAAACATTTATGAAATGCGTTCTATGTGCCAGGCACCACGTTGAATGCTGATAATACAAATATAAGCAGAAAGAAAAACAGCCCCTGCTGCTAAAGAGTTTACATTTTAATGGGAGCAGAGCACACAGAAAGGAAGTTGTGAAAAGGGCCTCTGGGAGAGGAGAGAGGAAGGGATCCCACATCAACACCATAAAGTCTTGCTGTTGCCTGGGCAGCCCCCTCCAAGGGGCAGAGAGGCTGCAGGGTCAGAGGTGCTTCCCATTTTTGAGATTCAGGATTGGAGTGAGCTTCCAGGACGGAAGGTTTCTGAGGCCTATAAAGAAAGAGAGAGGCTCGCCGTATTTGGTAAGTTAGCGCATCTCATCCCCCGTGCCTCAGAGTAAAACTTTAGCAGGGTCCAGAGAAGGTAGAGAGAATGGCTGATGACCAGGTGGGGTGGTGAGAGATGGCCTAGAAATGTACAGAAGCCCACTTCAGGCAAGATAGCAGCAAGAGCTCTCCTATTCTGAGACACAATTGTTGTTTTAGATTTGATTAGATTAGTGTTTTAGAGATTCTGATATGGAAGTCAAGTCAATAAGCATTTATTAAGTGCCTACTCTGTGCCATGCACTGTGCTAAGCGCTGGAGAGGGGAAGGCATAGAACAATCCCTGTTCTCAAGGAGCTCACAGCCTAATTAATAGTGAAAACCAACTTTACATAGAACTGGAAAGCTTCCATGAGCAAAATTAATGTAATTAAATCAGGGAGACAGTTGACTGAGAAAAACATCTTTGTTGCAAATCTCTTGATAGGTTCAATATCTACAATATAAGGAGAATTGATATTTTTATATAAGAGCTACTCCCCCATATGTAAGCAGTAAGGCATAGCAACAGGTAATTCTCAAGGGAGTAATTCTAAGCTATGAATAAATAACCTTATGAAAAAATAGTCCAAATCTTATGAAAAATGCAAATTAAGACAACAGATTCATCATGACACTCATTATATCAGCAGATGAAATAGCAGTTCTTGACATGGTTGCAGAAGGAGAGGCACACACTGGTGGTCTTTGAATAGAAGCCTAAAGTGGCCCCTTGTTCTGGAAGGCAGTTTCAGACTATTCCTCCCAAGTCACTAAACCATGCATACTTTCTGACCCACTTCAGTAGTGATAGCATTACTAATGGATCTACCTCCCAAAAAATAAAGATAGAAAGGACCTTTGTATGAAGCAACACTTTTCATGGTAGTAAAAAATTGGAAACAAACTGGTTGCCCACCATTTGCTGAATGTCCGAATAAATTGTGGCAAATGAATATCATGAAATATTTATTTTACTTTGAGAAATGATCAATATGATATACAAAGAAAATTGGAAAGACATGAACAGAAGCATAGTGAAGTAAGCAAGACTATGGAATTCTGAGCAATAGTAAGTTTTAATAGTTTCCCTTGAGATATATGTTTGAATGGTGTCAATCCCTTCCAACTCTAAAACTGCTGAGACATAACAGGTTAAAGGGCGAATTGGGATTTTTCACAGAAAAGACATTGGAACAGCTCTGGAGGGAATTGCATAAATCGTGAAGGAACAATAAAAGTTTTACCATGCAGCCATCAAGATCCAGTTGAGATTAGCTAACATGGAACTATGGTGGACCCACTTGACCCATAGTCATTCCTCCATTGTACTTCAGTTCTTTGATAATAGGTGCTAAGAATGTAATGTGAATCATTAGGAAGAAAGGGGTTAAATCTATGATCAGATCGGCACAGCCTGAATGGTGCATAATACCAGCTAGAAAGGGAGTTAAGGTTATAGGACAGGGCATCTTTGAACTGGATTTCTCCAGGACTGACTGAGAGGAAAAAGACCAAAGCAGGATTGTTGGACTGAAAGAATTTGACACATAGTAGTCTTAAAGGCTTTAGTAAGGATGAATAATAAAGTTAGAAGGAGTAAGGAAAATATAGAAGTAAAGAAACTAATAGTCAGGGAAGGAAGGAATAAACATTTATTAAGCACCTGTTATGTGCCAGGAACCCTGCAAAGCAAATAATCAAATATTTTATTTGATCCTTGCAACAACTCAGGGAAGTAAGTGCTATTATTGTCCCCATGTTTCAAATAAGGAAACTGAAGCAGGAGTATTTAACTTATTTCTAGATGAGTTTTCATAAGATCTAACATCAAGTGAGTCATTTACAGTGCCTAAGACATAATAAGAATCCACATACAAAAATGTCCCTAACTTCAAGGAGCAAGAAATAATATGTGTACAGATAAAAACAGTCCAGATCATAGATCATAGCCTAAAGATCAGTGTCATGGAAGAGACTAAAGAAACCATCCATTCTTCTTATTGTCTATAAAAAAAAAATGGGGGAAGAGATGAACACAATTACTGTGATAGATACAATAATCAGATTTGTGGTTTCATTGGCATAGGGAACTTCCTGTAATAATTAAATATTAAGTCATAAGACTGTTTGCAGCTTTATTATAGCAAAATAGTGATAGTAAGAGAAGGAAATGTAGGAAGGAGGTAGAAAATATTGCCTTAGCTAAAAAATACCCTAATTCTGAGTCTTTGAGTGCCTCTAGACCGAAAATGCAAATCGTATGAAAGAAATCCTCAATATAACATTGACAAGTGGTCATCTAGCCAGAGCCAGCCATTTATGGAGGCAGTCCATTCCATTTTAGGACAGACTGTATTTTAAGGAAAGGTTTACTTAACTAAATTTGCCTCTCTACATCATTTATTGCTACACCATACTACCATCTTGTAGAATCTTCAGTTTCTGTCTCTGCCTTCTCTGCAGATATTGGCTGATAAGCTACAATTGTTCATACTTGTCTTTCAAATATCCATCATGAGTTTTTCAATATAAGATAAACATGTCCTATTAAATTGTTTCTTATTGCCTTTAGCTATTTGATACAAAGTGTAAGGAGCTAGATAAAGATCTCACATTTATAATGCCCTAAACTAAGTTAAAGTCTATAGATATATAATTCTTGGCCTCATGCCCCTTTCCACCACTCGGCCACCATTTTTGAATATATGGAAGTCGTTCAGTTTTTTGACATGTAAATAGGATTTTTAATATTTTTTGAGTCGTGCTCTCCATCCCTCCTTCCCTGTGGTAGCAGGTAATATAGTATATGCATGTGCTATTGTGCATTACCTATTTCCATGTTTGTCATGTTGTGTCGTTTATGGGGGTGGGAATCGAGAAGGAAATAAAGAATGGTATTCTCTGCATTCAGACTCCAAGTTTCTTCTGTGGTGATGGATAGCCTTTTTTGTCATGAGCCTCTTGGAATTGTCTTGGATTCTTCCTTGCTGATACTAGTTGTCATTCACAACTGATTGCTGTACATTCTTCTTGTGACTATTTGTTTTCCTGGTTCTGCTCACTTCACTTTGCATCACTTCATACAAATCTTTCCAGGTTTTCTGTGATTATTTCATTCTTCATTTCTTTTGGCAAAATAGTATTCCATTACAATTGTATGCCTGGAAGTAGTTCTCACAAACTTAAGAATGATTTTGTATTTGTATTTGTTTTATCTGCCAGTCATTAGGCCTTCATAGACAAAGAATTCATCCCCCCAAATGGTTATGGACTTCCCTCTATATAACTAGCTAGCTAGAACAAGCTTCCAAAAGTGGGAATATGAGGGTGGGACAAATTCTGTTTGTCTTTTCCAGCATGTTTAAATTTGTTAGAGCCTTTGCCTTGCTGGTAGAGTCTTAGAACACCAACTACATGCTGCCATACAGGAGATATCAGAGGAGGACTTGGAGGAAAGTCCACAGTGTAGATTAAAGTTTAGAAAGGCATAGTTCTGTAGTGATACTTTATTTTTTAATAAAAAGGGCAAACTGATTATTTTATTTTCTGAGATATTTCCTTTATAGAATTAATGTATAGTTCACTCAAACCTGATCTGTGATAGGGAAAAATTCCACCAAATTTTGTGTATCAGAAACTGCAAATTAGAGGCCATTAGTAAGAGTTAAAAATATTCTTGTCTATTTGGAACAAGATTATTTAATAGTTAATCCTTTATTTTATGCCTTAATATACTTTATAGTGAAGTAGCAAAAGATTTCATTACAGCGACTTCCTACTTATTTTAGAAACTTAGATTTACTTACTTTAAAATTAAGGAAGCTCTAGATGCTGGGAAATCTTCCTAGAGCCAAAGAATGCTGATTTTTCTTTTGGCCAGATGAGGGCACTTTATCTTTACATTTGAGTTTATCATCAGCCTAAAATATCTACTGATTTTGCTTTTCATCTGTATTCTTGTGGAGACGAATAGAGAAAAACAACAAAATATTTAAAGCATAGTGAATTTTGTAGGAAAACTACCTTTAATATATAGATGTCTTCATGCCGTGAATGAGAGGTGCATAACCAATTAGTTTTCAGTAAGTGAAATCCAATTATATTTTGCATTTAAACTGACTTGCTTGAAAGTAAATTATAATTCATTTTGAGCATTATTACTGGACCTATCATTTCTAATGTGAATGTGAAGTTGCCTTAGTCCTAAAATTAGTCAAACTAAGTCAACAGATATTTATTAAGCTCCTTGCTCTATGCAGCTTATAATAAGCACACAGGTTTACTCTTAGAATGTTCTATGTCACTCCCCCAAAGACATGATAAAGAGAGTAGAATTTGCCTTAAAACTTGGAAACAAATTTAAAAATTCATTATTTTTCTTCCGAAGGGATAGCAAAATGAGTTAGAATACAGCTATATTCCAACAGCTACCATAGGTAAATAGAAAAGGAAAAGAGATTGTTTAACTTTGAATCTGATCTGCAGTATTGTGGGAGAAAGTTTAACAGTTTTAAGGGTACATCAGCTTCTTTACAGTTTTCTATGAGATGAATAGTGCAAGTGTTATAATTTCTATTTTGGGGGGTAAGAAAACTGGTATATGTTAAACTTGCCTATTTTCACATAGCTAATTAAGTGTTGAAGCTAATATTTAAATTCAATCTACTGATGCAATCTTTTCAACTATTACAACAGGACACTGTCTCCTCCCTCATGGGAGCAGCCATCTATCAAAGGTTTCTTGATCTTAAGAATCCCCTCTATAACATAGTCTCTTTTTTATTTTAATTTGCATTTAGGGGTACCTGACAACTCAAAAATCATTCTACTTTTAATTATGGAAACTTTTATTTATATCTAGCCTTATAATCTGATTCCTTGAAATATCAATTCATTGCTTCTGTATTTTACCAGAGATAAAGGAATAGTGAAAACTAGAATTTGTGTAGTGCTTTAACATTTAAATGAAAAGCATTTTATTGCGTCTGGAGATAATTGGTTTCCATGTAAATCTGTATCTCCAGCTGCCAATCGCTTGTCTGAACACCAGGTTTATATGCATCCCAGCTACCTGACATGTATGTTCACCTGGGTGGCCTGAAGCAACCAAAAAATTGACTTATTCTGCACTGAACTCTTTAACTCTTCTCTCCCATCCCCAATACTCTTCTTCCCCAATTTCTCTCTAAATTAAATGGCCTTTTCCTAGTTTTTGTGGTAGGAGTCTTGCCTGTTTTATGTAGGTTGGATCATTCTTTGGCCTGAGGCATAAAAGATTCAATTTAAAATATAAAAGATCCAGCTGGTTAGAGATCTCCTGACCTGAGCTGAGTGGGAAAGCCTGCCTGACTTACTAAATGGTTAGTTGCTATGGTAACATGGAGGTGAAGAGAGAGTACTATAGTATTTTATCTGAGCCAATATAGTTTTTAACTTTAGAACTTTTATTCTTTTAATCTCTTGTTATTTTTATTCCATGCTACAATTCACAGCATCTAATTATATTCTCACTCCTAGCCTGAATCCTTGGATTTGCCTAGATTAGGGTTGACCTCTGAAGCATCGGCACTGTTGAACCCTCTGAACTGAATTTTTTTTTAAACCTTACTTTCCATCTCAGAATCAGTACTGGGTATTGTTTCCAAGGTAGAAGAGCAATAAAGCTGGGTAATTAGGGGGTAAATGACTTGTCCAGAGTCACATTGCTAAGAAGTTGCTGAGACCAGATTTTTGAGCCCAGGACCTCCTGTCTCTAGGCCTGACTCAGAATCATTGAGCCTCTTAGCTCCCCTTCCCTAGCCCAGTTTTGAGTATTGTCTCCATTCTGCGTTTTGATTCTGACCCTATTCTACCATTCAGCCTAGGGGCTTCCTGGGACAATGTCCTGAGCCTTCTTCTAAATCCAGGGCAACATTAAATCCCATGGATTCGACCATCATCTCCAAGCAGATAACTCCTAATCTGTCTATCTAACTTTAATTTTTCTCCTGAGCTCTGCTCCCAAGGGCCCTGAACTAGGGTCCAAACTAGAGCTCGTTATCTTTACCTCTAAATCCCCACCCCCATTTCCTCAGTTTGCCAAGAGCACCTTGTTTTACAACAGAGGAGTCATTTTTTGAATCTTCATTCATACTCAAATTTAAGTCTTGTTTCTTCTCCCTGCTTACCATTCATATCCATCCTCTTCAGACACACATTACCTCCTGGGCTATGGCTGTAGCCTCCTTACTGATCTCCTTGTTTCCAGCCTTTCTCCCCCACAATCTGTCTTACACACAGCTGCAAAATGGTATTTTGGGGTTTTCTTTTTTTTTTTTTTTAATAATTTTTATTTTTTGGAAAAGTTATCCATGGTTACATGATTCATGTTCTTAACTTCACCCCCTGACTCCCCCCCCCCCCATTGCTGACATGTATTTCCACTAGTTTTAACATGTGTCATTGATCAAGACCTATTTCCAAATTGTTGTTAGTTGCATTGGTGTGGTAGTTTCGAGTCTACATCCCCAATCATGTCCGCCTCAACCCATGCGTTCAAGCAGTTGTTTTTCTTCTGTTTCCTCTCCTGCAGTTCTTCCTCTGAAGGTAGGTAGCGTTCTTTACCATAAATCCCTCAGAACTGTCCTGTGTCATTGCATTGCTGCTGGTACAGAAGCCCATCACATTCGATTTTACCACAGTGTCTCAGTCTCTGTGTACAATGTTCTTCTGGCTCTGCTCCTTTCGCTCTGCATCAATTCCTGGAGGTCCTTCCAGTTCACATGGAATTCCTCCAGTTTATTATTCTTTTGAGCACAATAGTATTCCATCACCAGCAGATACCACAATTTGTTCAGCCATTCCCCAACTGAAGGGCATACCCTCATTTTCCAGTTTTTTGCCACCAAAAAAGCGCAGCTATAAATATTTTTGTACAAGTCTGTTTATCTATGGTCTCTTTAGGGGTACAAACCCAACAATGGTATGGCTGGGTCAAAGGGCAGGCAGTCTTTTAGAGCTTTTGGGGCATAATTCCAAATTGGTATCCAGAATGGTTGGATCAGTTCACAACTCCACCAGCAATGCATTAGTGCCCCAATTTTGCCACATCCCCTCCAACATTCATTACTCTCCCCTTCTTTCATTTTAGCCAGTCTGCTGGGTGTGAGGTGATACCTCAGAGTTATTTTGATTTGCATTTCTCTAATTATAGAGATTTAGAACACTTTCTCATGTGCTTATTGATAGTTTTGATTTCTTTATCTGAAAATTGGCTATTCATGTCCCTTGCCCATTTATCAATTGGGGAATGGCTTGATTTTTTTATGCAATTGGTTTAACTCCTTGTATATTTGAGTAATTAGACCCCTGTCAGTTTTTTGTTATAAAGATTTTTTCCCCAATTTGTTGTTTCCCTTCTGATTTTGGTTGCATTGTTTTTGTTTGTACAAAAGCTTTTTAATTTAACATAATCAAAATAATTTATTTTACATTTTTTAATTTTCTCTAACTCTTGCTTGGTTTTAAAATCTTTCTTTTCCCAGAGATCTGACAAGTATACTATTCTATGTTCACTTAATTTATTTATAGTTTCCCTCTTTATATTCAAGTCATTCACCCATTCTGAATTTATCTTGGTGTAGGGTGTGAGATGTTGATCTAAACTTAATCTCTCCCATACTGTTTTCCAATTTTCCCAGCAGTTTTTGTCCCAAAAGTTGGCCTCTTTGGGTTTTATCATACACTGTCTTGCTGACATCACTTACCCCAAGTCTATTCCACTGATCCTCCCTTCTGTCTCTTAGCCAGTACCATATTGTTTTGATGAACACTGCTTTATAGTATAGTTTAATATCTGGTACTACTAGGCCACCTTCCTTCACGGGTTTTTTCATTATTTCCCTTGATAGTCTTGATCTTTTGTTCTTCCAAATGAACCATTTTACCAGGAATTCAAGGATGGTTCAACATTAGGAAAACCATCCTCATAATTGACCATATCAACAAGCTAACAAACAAAAAATCACATAATTATCTCATTATCTCAGATGCTGAAAAAGCCTTTGACAAAATACAGCACCCATTCCTGTTGAAAACACTAGAAAGTATAGGAATAGAAAGATCTTTCATAAAAATAACAAACAGTATATATCTAAAACCATCAACAAGCATCATATGCAATGGGGATAAATTAGAAGCCTTTCCAATAAGATCAGGAGTGAAACAAGGATGCCCATTATCATCTCTATTATTTAACATTGTACTAGAAACACTAGCATAGCAATTAGAGAAGAAAAAGAAATTGAAGCTATTAAAATAGGCATTGAGGAGATTAAGCTATCACTCTTTGCAGATGATAGGATGGTGTACTTTAGGAGAATCAACTAAAAAGCTAGTAGAAATAATCCACTTTATCAAAGTTGCAGGATACAAAATAAATGCACATAAATCATCAGCATTTCTATATATTTCCAACACATCACAGCAGCAAGAGGTAGAAAGAGAAACACCATTTAAAATCACTCTAGACAATATAAAATACTTGGGAATCTATCTACCAAGACAAACACAGGAATTATACGAAACAAATACAACTACAAAACACTTTCCAAACAATTAAAACTAGATCTAAACAATTGGAAAAACATTGATTGCTCATGGGTGGGACGAGCTAACATAATAAAAATGACCATTCTTCCCAAATTAATTTACTTATTTAGTGCCATACCTATCAAACTGCCAAAAAACTTCTTTACTGAATTCGAAAAAACTATAACAAAGTTCATTTGGGGTTTCTTTTTAAAACAAGTTTTTATTGATATTCTAGACCTTTTCTTTTTTTCTAAATAAATTTTGTTGTTTTATAAAGTGTTCTCTTGGTAATTTGTAGTATATGATGTAGCAGTATAAATTAACTTTAACAGTATTGCTATTTTTATTATATTGGCACAGCCAAGCCAAGAGTTCTTGAATATTCCTCCAACTATTTAAATTGTTAAGAAGTGCTCTGAATTAGGAGGTCAATCCCCAGTTATTTTATGTATTTTGATATTTGGAACATGATTTCCAATTTATGGCTCCCTGTATTTTGTAATTATATAGGGATGCTTGCCATTTGAAGATATATTTGTAGCCTGCAGTTGACTTTTTTTTTTTAACCCTTCTGTGTATTGGCTCCTAGGTGGAAGAGTGGTAAGGGTGGGCAATGGAAGTCAAGTGACTTGCCCAGGGTCACACAGCTGGGAAGTGACTGAGGCCAGATTCGAACCTAGAACCTCCTGTCTCTAGGCCTGGCTCTCAATCCTCTGAGCTACCCAGCTGTCCCTGCAGTTGACTTTTATGTAATCAAAACTAACTCCAGCTAGAGTGCTTAGCCCTTTTTCCTTTCCTCCCAACTTTTTCACTCCTCTCTCTCTCTCTCTCTCTCTCTCCCTCGCCCCCTCTCTTCTTCTCTCTCCTTCTCTCCCTCCCTCCCTTCTCCTCTTCTCTGTCTCTCTTTCTTGGTTCTCTGACCAGCAGTTCAGAACTTTAAAGTTTTGGCCAAGCTGGCTGGCTAGACTGTAGTCAACTTTGTTAGGCTGAGCTGGGTTCTTCACGGCACTGGAAAGAGAGAGAAGGAGCCAAGGTGTGGGAGGAGGGGGTTGTAAGCTTGTGTGATGTCTTTGGATCTGCTGTGCAGCCTCCCTAAGGTGGGAGGGGGTGCTGAGTGAGCTCAGGGACAATCACAATCACTGTGGCCTTGGGGTTGTGGGTGGTGGTTGTTAAACGTCTTTCTGACATTGGATGTCTTAGTTCAGTGATAAAATTGTTGGCCAAAACAGAAGATTAAATGGGAAGCAAGGAAATGGAAGGAATGGGTATCCAGCATTTTCATGGAGTTTGGATGAGAAAGGGCTGAGCTATGTTTAAGGTGATAGATAGCCTTGAAGAGATTGATATAGGTCTGGTGAGAAAAGGGAACATTCTGTAAATGTCCTCTATTTTCTCCATAAAGTCAGAGCAAAGACCTTAGCAGAGCAGATGGTGGGATGCTTCAGGATAGAATTTTGGAATCACTTCTCTAGAGCATATTATTTTTTGACAGGGAAGTATAAAAGGATTGCTTTGCTTCAGTGAGGCCCAGCTGAAATTAGATCACTCCTTGCAATCAGACATATAACCTCTTCACTCAATCAAAACTGCTTTCTAATGATCTTTTAATTGCCAAATTTCATAAATTTTTTCTTGTTTCTCTTGCCACCCTTTCTTCTTTTCTACTCAGGTTTTTGGGTTTTTTATTTTTTTTTTTAATTAAAATTATTTTTAATAGCATGTAGAAACCATTTTTGACAATTGTTTTCTGACATTTTGCAATTTTGATTCTTTACGTGCTTCTCTCCCTACCTTCTGAGGCAGTAAATAGTTTGATATAGGTTATACCTGTGCTTTCATACAGTATATAGTGCCATGTTCCCTATGCCATGACAGAAGACACATTTCACACAAACAATAAAAAACTGACAAGGAAAATAAAAAGTGAAAGATGGTGTGCTTTGATGTGCAATCAGATTCCAACAGTTTCTTCTTTGGCTGTGGATAGCACTTTTTATCATGAGTCCTTTGGGGTTCTTGGAACCTTGTTTTTTTTGATAATAGTTTAGTCCTTTACAGTTGATCATAGTACGATATTTGTTTCTGTATATACTCTTTGGGTTCTGCTCCCTTCATTTCTCACTAGTTCATATAAGTCTGAGTTTTTCTGAACTCATCCTGTTCATTTCTTATGGTATAATATTATTCTATTATAACTACATGCTACAACTTGTTCAGCCATTCCCCAAATGATGGACACCCCTCAGTTTCCATTCTTTACTCCTACAAAAATTGCTGCTAAAAATATGTACAAGTAGGGTATCTTCCTCCACCCCCCTTTTGATCTTTTGAGGATATAGACTCAGTAAAGATACTATTAGGCCAAAAGGTATATGTAGTTTTATGGCTTTTGGGGTGTGGTTCCATAGTGCTCTACAGAATGATTGTATCAGTTCACAGTTCCACCAGCTAGATATTAATTAGTATCCTAGTTTTCCCAAATCCCCTCTAACATTTATCATTTTCCTATTTGGTCATTTTAGCCAATCTGATAGGTATGAAGTGGTATCTCAGAGTTGTTTTAACTTGCATTTCTCTAAATCAGTAGTTCCCAAACTTTTTTGGCCTACCGCCCCCTTTCCAGAAAAAATATTACTTAGCCCCCTGGAAATTAATTTTTTTTATTTTAATAGCAATTAATAGGAAAGATAAATGCACCTGTGGCCATCCACCCCGCTGGATTGCTGCAGCACCCACCAGGGGGCGGGAGCACCCACTTTGGGAATCACTGCTCTAAATGATACTGATTTTTAAAATTGTTTTGGAGCTTTATTTCTTATGACTATGAACAGTCTTAATTTCTCCGTCTGAGAACAGTCTGTTCAGATGCTTTGACCATTTATCAATGGAGGTCTTCCCCAGTTTTCATAAGTACTATATCTTGGTGTTTGATCACTCCCACCCCCGCCCCCCTTAGTTACCTTCATCTCAAACTTATACTGTATTGATACTTGTGCTGTATATTTTTCTGTATGCCTATTTGTCTCCCCCATTAGAATGGAAGCTTCTTTCTAGCATTGATTATTTCAGACACTGTACTTATATCCCCTGCAAAAAGAACCCCCCCAACACCCCCATGTTGTAGGCACTTAATACTTTTTTTTTTTTTTTTATAACCCTTACCTTCCGTCTTGGAGTCACTACTGTGTATCAGCTCCAAGGCAGAAGAGTGGTAAGGGTAGGCAACGGGGGTCAAGTGACTTGCCCAGGGTCACACAATAAATACGTTTTGAAAGACGGATCCCATAAACTTGTAGTGGGCTCAGTTGGTTTCAGCTCTGTTCAGTAGTCCATGAATGAGCAGAGGTGGAAGGCAGGAGTAATCCCGGGGTGAATTTTAGCAATGCATGGATAAAAGATTTGGGGGTGCCGGATGGTATGGAATTGATGTGGTTAACTATAGGTTGAAATGAGGACATGAGAGGAGAAGTCAGAGCCTGAGAAATACTGTTTAGTGGGGGTTTAATGCTATTAGATACGATCAAATAAGAGCATTTTCAGGGATTTTGAACATTCAAGTAGAACACTTATGGGTGATGGCAGGATGGAGGATGCTATTACTGTTTTGTGGGTACAGCGGAAGGGAGGTGCAGATTATTTCAAGAGTGATGTATACACTGTTGTGAATATCAAAGACGGGTTGCTGAGTAATGGCAGCAAAGGGAGAAAGTGGAAGTGACACGGGCAAAGACCAAGATTCTCCCTCCCTTCCAGGATCAGTGACCAGTTTGTAGGAGGCAGGAGAGAGCCAAGTAACAGACAAAGGTGTCTTCTGAAGATGGAAGCGGCCCAGAGTGGGAAGGCCCAAAAGGAAGGGGGGAGTTGTGAGTTACAGATTGGGAAATGCAGAGGGTGAAACGGGAGCTGTAAGCCAAGATCTTGAATGGCCCATGAGAATGGTTTGATTGCAGAAAATGAGGTTGCATGTACTGCAAAATCATGATGCTGCTGCAAAAAAGTAGTGGGTTTTTATTGGTATATTTTATTCTGTATTTTGAAATGAGATATTTTTATCTTAATGTCAAAGACTGCCACAAAAAAATACTTTAAAGCATTTTGAGTTAGAGATAATTAAGAGGTCGTTTACCCCTCTCCTCACCCCTACCCCCTTCTTTTGCTCAATGATAAAACTGAGACCTGGAATTGAGTAAATAATATTTTTGGGCTTAGTTATATTGATATACAACATAGTGTGCTTAATTGTTTCCCTTTACATGTGAATCTTCTAGGGGTTTTATTTTAATGAGGTGGGAGGGGAGGGGATCAATTTTTTTTTTTAATTTCCAGTTCAATAACATTGTGTTTTCTACTCATGATGATGCATTTGAAAAAATATCAAAACCTAAGGATTTTCAATAAAATTGTAAATAATAGTTTCCAGTCATATACTAAATGAACCACAAAAATCATGAAAAAAAAATCAATATCATTTGGTGGCCCAGTTTTGTTTTAATGCAGTAAATTATTTTTGATTGGATTTACAGCTCGCTCAGTTTTCTTGGAAATAGGCCATCACATGCTGAGATGAAGTACCAAGCTTTTTAAATTAGATACTGAGCATGCTCATATTCAGTGTCCTCTCAGTATAACTGAGCAGGAAGAGAGCATAACATTCTCTTTTGCCTTCTTCATCACCGAGTTTGCAATTTGTCTGGCAAACTACAGGATTAAGATAAAGAGCATCTTGATTTTGAATACTGGTTTCTAGTAGAAGGCTATATTTGGTAAGTTAATGAATTTCCCTTCTCCCTATTATGATTTAAGGATAATTGTCAGATATTTGTAGAAACGCTAATTATGCTTTTACTTTTTTCTCCACTTTTTATTTTGTACCAAACTGAAAGTTTATTTTGTCTCCAGTTGAAAGAAGGGGGCAGAAGGAAAAGTATTTTAGCCACCTAAAATTCCTTCTAATAGAGATTTTCAGCACATCTGTCATGCACCGAGCACAGAAATGTTAGAACACTCCTTAATTTGCTATAGAAATTATTTTTAAGCTTAAGGTTATATGCTAACTAAATCTGATGATTTATCAAAATATGCAACTCTTTCATATCCTCTATTTTCTTTTAAAGAAAGCTCAATTTAAAGGTAATTTTGCTGTTAGGTTTTCACAAGGCCAGTATTATACCACATTATTTTTTTTAACATGATTATTCAATTGGTTAATAGTAATAATATTTGAAAGGAAAATGTGTGCATTTGCACAAAAATAGTTTTGAATAGTACTATTCTGATGTGTAGATTTTATTGTCTTCATTTGTGGATATTATATCAGATAATATGAATATGCCTTACAGATTACAAAGTGCTTTATAAGTATAAAGCTTTGTTCTATTCTATAGACATTGTTTTTCTTTAATATCAAGTATCATATAAATTTGAAACACAGATATTTGTTTCTCCTTTTTCTTGGAGTTGTTAGTGAAGTCATATTTTATCAATTGATTCCAATAAGAAATCTGCTTATTTCTTTAGTATTCCTTATCCAAAATACTTTTGCTGTAAAAGCTACAGCATCCTCAGCTTTCTTACTTAAAAGTATGTGGGGAGCAGGGAGTGGTCTGTAATAGATTAAAAAGAAAGATGAGTTTTAAATGGACAGATTATTTTATGTTGAACATAGATTACTTTTAAAAAAGTACATTTATTAATACACATAATCAGGTTTACAGGACATGTAAGCAGCTTGAGGCATAAATAATATTTCATAAGGGAGAGATTCCACAGATCTTGCATTGACGAGATCTACTAAATGCTAATTGTCTTCAAATGCCAGGCACCTTTATAAAGACTTCCTGAAATAACTTTTTTTTTTTTTTTTTTTTTTAATTTTTTAAACCCTTAACTTCTGTGTATTGACTTATAGGTGGAAGAGTGGTAAGGGTAGGCAATGGGGGTCAAGTGACTTGCCCAGGGTCACACAGCTGGGAAGTGTCTGAGGCCGGATTTGAATCTAGGACCTCCCGTCTCTAGGCCTGGCTCTCAATCCACTGTGCTACCCAGCTGCCCCCCTGAAATAACTTTTTAAAAATTATGCTTCTACTTTTACATATCTAAGATTGGCATGTATGAATGAAGTGAATGTACAATATAAGTATACACTATAGTTGAGAAAGGGGCTGTTGGTAGAAACGAGGGCCAAGTAACTAGATTCATGTAATCCATTCCTATCTCTTCACACTAAATGTGACACATAAGCTGCCAACATTTTAGAATAATATATTAAGTAGGCTTATTAAGTAATTAGATTATTTCATTTTATGCAGCAAAGAATTATAAAGATTAAGGCACTATTTAGTGTGAATCTCTGGACTATCCATCTGTCGATATGAACCATATCAATATGAGTGGGTACACCTTCCAATAGTTTGATCAATCAAAACATTTTTAAAATTAAATTTTTTAAAAAACTGTTCTTGTGGGCAGCTGGGTAGCTCAGTGGAGTGAGAGTCAGGCCTAGAGACAGGAGGTCCTAGGTTCAAACCCGGCCTCAGCCACTTCCCAGCTGTGTGACCCTGGGCAAGTCACTTGACCCCCATTGCCCACCCTTACCAATCTTCCACCTATGAGACAATACACCGAAGTACAAGGGTTAATAAAAAAAAAAAAAAAACCTGTTCTTTCTGCCCTAGAATTGATACTAAGTATTGGTTCCAAGTCAGAAGAGAAGTAAGTGCTAACTAGGCAGTTGGGTTAAGTGACTTTCCCTGGATCATACAGGTAGGAATAGTCTGAGGTCAGATTTGAACCCAGGACCTCTCCTCTCCCAGCTTGGGTCTCTATCCACTGAGCCACCTTGCTGCCCCCAAGCATCTTTTATTAAAAACAATGGCTATATTTTAGGCACATGTACGGGGCACGAGGAACAGCAAGTAGATCAGTGTGACTAGTATAGAGTATGTCTATATATATTATAGTATGGAGCAGTGATGGGGAGCCTGCCAGAGTTCATTACTAGAAAGCCAGAGGGACGCAGGGCGGAGCTGTTCCCCTCCCCCTCTGGGAGGGCCCAAGGACATTTATCACGTGACCCGCCCCTCTGCCCAGCAACCAATGGGAACACCTCCTCGGCCCTCCCCTGTGGGGGTGGAAGGTGCGTGGGGGCAGGCAGGACCTGGCGCTCCATCTCCAGAAGGTTCACCATCACTGGTATGGGGTGGGGGGTGTAGTATAGAGTAGTATATACTAAACAGGGAAGGTAGCAACATTGGGAAGGCCTTCAGATGCCCATTCTGTGCACAACTGCCGCTAGTCGTGGAGGATACAAAGACAGAAGGGAAAGGGCCCCTGAGCTCCTGGGACTCTCCTTCTGGGGAGACAACAGGGGCCTGTTTAGGTATAGACACAGTAAACACGAGGTCTGCAGGGAAGGGCACGGGCAGAAGTAGCTGGGGTCCTGGGAGCAGCGGAGCCTGGGGCTCAGGGCCAGGGAGGCCATGGCTGGTAGCTTGGGAGATGAGCAGAGTTGAAGAACAGCCAGAAGAGGGTGCATTTGAGAAGACTGGAGGTTGGGGCCAGCCTCATTCACTTTTTCACTATGGCCTTTGAGTAATCCTCCACAGGCATGCTGGGGGCCTCCAGGTACATTCCTGGCTGTTAGGAGAGCTCAAAAGTGATCTTTAGTGACTCAGTACTCATTTCTACATCTCTCTGATAGCATCCCTTTATGCCACTTCTGTTGGTTGGCATAACTTCATTTCCCTTTGTGTGACTTATTTTTTTTAATGTTTTTTTATTCCTCTTTCTCTTTTGCCAGCAATTGTCCCAGGGATTAGTTTTGTTTAAGCTATATTATTAATGCAGCCCTCTTCCCACTGGATATTTATCACTTCAACTCTCCCCTAGATCCCCCAAACCCCCCACCCTGAAAAAAACCCCCACAAAACTTATCAAGGTTTTTCCTAATTTAGGGGATTTTCTTTTAATATGCTAATTTCTTTTTCTTTTTTAAATTTATCTAGTTATTGATATCCCCCCACCCACTTAAGTCAATTTCCTTTTCCTCTCCTATCATTTAGCTTATTTTGTGAATTTAGTTTCTTTTCCCTTCTGACTGAACCCTTCTTTAAGAAGAATTTCTTCATTTTCTTCATTAATTCTCTTTACTTGCTATCCTAAAGTTATATCCTCTATTTCATGGTCTATTTTCTTTATCTCAAATTATGTGTCCCAGATTACACAGTCTGTTTCTACTTCATGGCCTTCCCATGATCATTCTCTGGCCCATTGGCCAAGTTCCGCTATCTCTGTGGTAGCTGCCCCCTAAGAGCTTTCATTTCCCTTTTCCTAGGGTGAATCCATTGGGGACCCAATACTCAGAGAAGGGGGTCCTCTGTTGAGCCAATGTACAGAACTGATACAATGGAAGACAGTTGCAGACATTTGGTAATTCATCCTCTTTAAAAAAAAAAAAACTTAAATGACTTCCATATATAATTTTTATTTATAATATTATTCAAGGCTTAATCATTCGAAACCAAAGATGTCTGTTTCCCTCTTTTTAGGCATTTTAGTGGGGGAAAGGGGTAGGAGAGGAAATTATAACTTATGGTTAAGATGTGGTTTGAGGATTGTCTATAAACTTAAATTTGTTGTGTCTGTTTCCTTAGTGACTTAACTTATCAAGGTTTTGTTGAATGTCAGCAGATCTTTGAACAGTTTGGTTTTATATTTTATTAAAATTTGAAGTGATGATAGATAGCATTTATAGGTTAACCTGTACTTTAGTATTTATTATAGAGAGATTAACAGTAGTAGCATTCATAGCTTCAAAATATATCTGCTAGTAAATGCTGGTTTTCACTTGATTTCAGGCACATTTTTTCTAATTTTTGGTCGTTGGTTGTAGGGGGAAGTGTATGGGGAAGGATAATGTTTATTTTTAATTTTTGCTTACTAGTAGAAGTCTTAACTTTTTGGAATACTTAAAAATTCCACATCAGCAAAAACTTTTGTTAGTCTGACTTTTTTTTCAGGGCATAAAAAATTTATTTGGAGTTAGAATAAATGAAGACAGTAAAATCCCAACTTATGATAGAAAATAACATTTCATTTTCTTCTCTTCCCCTATTCCTGCACCACTGATTTTTAGTAGAATCAGACTTCAAACCCCTTCAAACTCTGGTCTAGTGAGTCTCCTATAAAGACTATCAAAGAGAGTTCAACTTCAGTTCTTATATTGAATTCTTTACAAACCCTAATAAAGGTGGATTAATGCAATTTTTATCTCTTTCAAAGAAAGACTGTTAAAAGCAAAACAGACTACCTTGGAAGAGCAACTTCAAATACTCTTTCTACATGACCATTCTCTACTTTTCTGACCACACATTTTTCCTTGATGATATTTCTCTGTGTGTTGTTATTGTCATCATCGTTGCAGGAATGATATTTGAGTGGATGAAGTATACTATTAAAACTTTTTTTTCCATAAGACTTTAGCAAAGCTTTTTAGTGTTTCCAAATTTGCTTCTTCCCAACCTAGACAGAGTGAGACTTAATTCATTTTAACAAATGGAAAAGGTAGTTAACTTAAAATACCAGTGATGCCTGATAACATCTGCAAAATTCTGCCTTCACATTCTCTCACCTAATGATAGGAAGGATATAAGTTTTCTCTCCCATTGTTCAGACTTTTTTGATCATTATCAGTTTCATTTTATTATTTTTTTCCTTAATATAATCATTGTGTATATATTTTATTGTTCCACTTAATTATTCCTTGATAACTTTTTTAAACCCTTAACTTGCATCTTAGAATCAATACTCTGTATTGGTTCCAAGGCAGAAGAGCAATATGGGCTCAAGGGTGGAGATCAAATGACTCACCCATGGTCACACAGCTATGAAATGTCTGAGATCAGATTTGAACCCAGGATATCTCTTCTTGAGGCCTGGCTCTCAATCCACAGAGCCACCCTTGCACCTCCCCTTGATGATTTCATAGGTCACTTTATTATTGTTGGAAATACACTGCGGTCCATCTAAACCCACCATCCTTTGTGGTTCACCTGTCATTTTGATTCTCTGTGAGATCATGGTGTTTTATAACTCACAGTCATATAACATCAACCAAAAAATACTAATAATAAAGGGGTAGGAATTTTCTGATATACTGTGAAATTTCCTAAATGCAATCCAGTCTGCTTTCTTCCTTCTCTTTAGTCCTGTTCTTAATTTATTGTTGATCCTAAGGTTCTATCTTAGATATATGAAGAGTTAAACAAACTCAGGTACAGTTCACATGCCAGTGTATGCCACGTACTGGCCAATGGATAGTTTTTATCTCTGAGGTTTTTCTTCCCTGTGATGCAAAGCTCATTAATCTCTTCTGAATGGTTGTGGTTCTCATTGAAAGGAAACTATTCTAAAAACTTGATATTGTCAGCACAGTATCATTTTTAAGAGGAGAATCTAGATAACTTCATTAGTTAGAAGGTAGAAAAATCTTCCTTTTGGAATTTCTGCAGAACAGTCTACATGTGACCATGCCCAATAAGGTTATGTCTCCATGTTGTATGCTTTGGTATTGATCATAAAAGGATTAAATAGAATTAACTCTCTGTCAAGGAATTTTTTTCATCATCTTACTAGGTACATGAAAGCTACTTTTTTGGAGAAAACACTTTGAGGCTATGTTTGCCCTACTGAGTCACATTTGAGGGGGAGGGATTTAGGGCAAATATGGCAGTTTATTATGGTCACCACATTTTTCAGTCAATTATGCCATTACTTTAGAAAAGAATGTAAATACTTGCCTGTTTGCTCCTTTTTTTTTTTTGACGTGTTCTTTCTTTCCCTCCCTCCCTTCTTTCATTTTCCTTTCTTTCTTTGTTTCCTAAATATTATCCAATTTGATCCTCACAAAAACCCTGAGAGGTAAGTGCTGCTATTATCACCATCCTATAGATAAGGAGACTGAGGCAAGCAGGTGAAGTGACTTGCCAGGGTCACATATCTAGTAAAGATGACACATGCCCTTTTTCCCTCTGCTAATGATACTTTGTGATCTTTCTCCATTCTTTTTAGTATCTTTTCTTATAAGAGATATCTTAAAAATTAGACCTAGAAATTTCTAGAGATCCAGGCTAGAAGAGTCAGAGTTTTGAAGAAATATTAAGGGACCAAACTGATTCTCCTGATTTGATCTTGTTTTATGGCATTTCCACTTCCTTTTTATTTTGTTTTTTAGCAACCAGATATCTAAATGCTAGAACTCAGTAGCATAAATTATGAGAATAACTATAGGAAATCCCAACAGTCTTTTACATTTTGCTGCTTTTGCTATTGTTTCTCTTAGGAGGACCTGGCTTCTTTGGGATTCAGGTCAAACTTTTACAAGCTAGTTTTCTCATCTTTTTTTTTTTTCCTTTCTGTTATTTTGGATGTAATGCTGTTTGATAAATGCAGCCATCTTGCTCCATAATATTTTGCACCTGCCTTTTTTAAGGTTTTGACTTTGCTTTCTACTTGACCAAGAGATCAATCATTCTTTCTAAAGTGGTTTCTTGACTTTTCAGATTTTGTTGTAGTGGTGCTTTTGTTAGCTAAATTCCCCTAAGCAGTACTTATCATCAAAGTTAATATCTTTACTTTTATCCATTTCCCAATTTTGGACAACTATGATTCATTTAAGTAATTTAGAGAGAAAACATTTTGATTATATATAATGCTATGTTTTTATTTTTATCCTTCTAATTTGATATTAATTTTAACATTTGTTCTCATATCACTAAACGGTGAGACTGTTCACAGACAACAGCTGAGATCCAAAAAATCTTGACAGACTAAAGTATTGAGTTGAATCCAATAAGATGAAATTTGATGGTAATAAATGAGAAGTCTTACCCTTTAAGGTAGGAAAAAGCACAGTTAGAATGAAGACTGAAAAAGGACCTTTAAATTTGACTATTAAGAGATCACTGATGACCTCAGTGAGAGTAATTTAATTTAGCAATGAGGATGAAAGTCAGATGGCAAGGGGTTTGAGAAGTGAGAGGGAAGGAAATAGAGGCAATGAGTACAGACATCTTAAATAGAATCACAAAATCTTAAAGAGTTGCAAAGGGAGCTGAGGGCATCTAATTAAACATACACTAAAGATAGAGCTTTCTTTTAATTTAATCAGTTTAGAAAATGAAATGTTAGTTAAAACGAAAATATCTACATTTACCTCATGCTTCTGAGGGAAGCTTTTTCAGAATTTTTTTTTAATTCCGGAGAAATGTCAGAAATTTATTATAAATTCAAATTTTTCAAGGGGTTTCATAGCCAGGCCTGTGGTCCAAAAGGTGGGAAGCTTTTCCATTCAAAAGGGAAAAGCTCAAAAGTAGGAGGTGAATAGATTTATGTTATCTTGCCAATTGCTTCTACAGGATAAGCTTCCCAACCTTTCCCGACAATCACAGTTACCCTAGAATTGGTTTAAACATTGTGATGTGCTGAAATTGAGAAGTTGGTGGGAGGTGGGGGAGAGAGCTTTCCAATAAGTTGCTTTTTAACATGCTTTCCCCTTACATAATGAGATGCTGATTCATCAAGATAAATACCTTAATTAGGATCAAGATGAAATTATAGGCAATAAACATTTGTGGTATAAATATACAAAGTCCAAATAGTCTTTAGTTTCAAGTAATCTGAAACTCAAAAAATATTTTTTAACCACTTCTAATTAACATGTCCACAAGACCACTGAATTTCCATTAAAATATCAGATCATATTTATTTTCTGTTGGTTTTGGCATAAAAATTCATGAAGGCCATTTTATTCTCAAAGAAATTGCTGATAGACAGAACATGAAGCTAATTGGACTTCTGACTTCCCAAAAGCTCTTATACTTATTCACTTGAACCAAATTAACCCATATTACACCAGGATTCACACATTTAAATATTAAATGATGATTTGCCAGAGCCTAGAGTTCCATGAATCCCAAACAACTGTTTCTTTAAAGCATTATGTCATTTGTGGTATTAAAAGTATAAATCATTGGACACTTCCCTAATTCTTTGTCAGTAATCCTTGGTGGGTAGTAGGGGAAGGGATAAAAACAGGACTGCAGTGGAGCCTGCCCAAACCTTAAATTGTTGTTGCTAACACAGTGACCGTTGGAGATAGAAGGCAAGGGAGTGTGTGTGTGAAAACACCTTTGTAGCAGGAATATACAAATCATTGAGAGTAAAATTAAAATAATTAGCTTAATCAGAGACCTTGCTCTACAAAGCAATACAAATGCTGTATTCTGTGACAACACTGAACACCTATTTGAATAATTTTTTGTCTTATGAGTTAGGAGTCCGGGCAGCTGGGTAGCTCAGTGGATTGAGAGCCAGGCCCGGAAATGGGAGGTCCTAGGCTCAAATCTGGCCTCAGACACTTCCCAGCTGTATGACCCTGGGCAAGTCATTTAACCCCCATTGCCTAGCCAACACACAGTATTGATTCCAAGACGGAAGATAAGGGTTAAAAAAAAGAGTTAGGAGTGGAGGTAAGTAAAGTCAATACAGGTTTTGAGGGAACTGTAGTATCCCAAATATTCATTCTTGTGAAGGAGAAAAAAGCGGGGGGAAAAGATTGGGAGACATTTTCAAGAAATTCAGACTGTGGGCAGCTAAGTGGCTCAGTGGGTAGAGAGGAAGGAAGGAAGGAAGGAAGGTTGGTTGGTTTTTTAACCAAGATCCCCCATCCCCAATATGGCATATTAACGTCAACGAAAGTGAGAGTGAAAAATTGAAGCTAAATTGAGGGTTGTGGGCCTTTTAACAGGAAGGATCGTGGTGCTCTTGAAAGAAACAAGGAAGTTTGGAAGAAGGGTAGGTTTAGAGTAAAATAAGGTAATAACATCTGCAGTACTGATTGAAGTCCATCCTGCCTCATGCAAAATTGGGGCAGGGGGTTAACGGAAATTCCTTTCTAGTCACTGATCCATAGTGCAGAGGTTGATTCCTTGAGGACCATCTGCAATAGCCAAGAGATAGCCTGGGGGGATAGAGGGTGGGCATGCTTGGAGAAAATAATTTTCTCAATGGAATCTGCGAAGGTGAAGCTGTGGATCTCTTGGTTTGGGGTGAATTATAAATTCTCTAATAGGTAGCATCTGAACTGAGTCTTGATGGAAATCAGTTTCAATAGGCCAAGATGAGGAGGGAACACATTTTAGGTTGGGCAACAAGCTGTACAAAGATATGAATAGTTAATTTATATAAATGCAAGCAAATAGGCCAGAATATCTGGATCATAGAATTTGTAGATGGAAATAATGTGCACTGAATCTGAAATTTAGAACGAGTTTAAATTTTGCTTTAGAAGCGATAGGGAAGTAGTGGCGTTTGTTGAGTGCCATGGTCAGACCTATGTTTTCGTAAAATCATATTGGCAGCTGTATGGAGAATGGATTGGAGTGGATAGATGGACTGGAGAGATTTGAGGAAGGAAGACCAAATAGGAAGGGATCACAGTAGTTGAGGTAAGAGATCATCAGGGATTGAACTGTATTGATGGCTGTTTATACAAAAAGGAATAGATGGATGAAAGTGATAATATGTAGAAACAAAAAAATTTACCAACTAATTGGATGTGTGGGATGAATGAGAACGAGGAGTTCAGAGTGACATTGAGATTGGGAATCATGATGACTTAGAACAAACATTGCCCAGGGTCTTCCTTTAAAGAAGGAATCTCAGCAAGGATGCTAATGGTGAGCTTTCTACTGCCTTAGAACCTCTGGAGAGACTTAATTATTCACTTAAAAAATTCCAGTATTGAGTTTTTCATTTAGAATAATAAAGCCCCTTCTCTTAGTGTAGGAGTGATTTAAGGAGAGATAAATATCTTTACTTTTCCCCAACATACATAAATATTACCTTCTGTTTGAAATAAACTCCTTGTTGACCTTCTTATTCAGCATCACTGAATTTGATCAAATAACTTTTAATTCTTGGCTACAGCCATTCTATTTTAACATTTGTTAGTTGTTCACAAAATTAGTTAGTACCAGGAATATACAAGATCCAATTACATTTCACCAGATGTTTAAATTTTTATAAGCCTTCTTCACAAATATAGCTCTTTAACAAGGTGTTCACTTGAGCTGGTTTATGTCAGATTTTAATTTGTCTATGTATTTAAGGTAATTAAAAGTTTTTCTTTATAAATTTGTAATAATTTGCTGAAGCATTATGTAATACATGAAATACAAATTCTTTTGAAATGATGATGTCAAATTCATGGTGCTTAAACAACATTCATGTCTACAATTAAAATAATTTTTTGGAGATATCATCTTAACAATAAAATGTTAGTGTGTGACATTATTATTGTGTCAGATTCTTGGATGGGGAAAAAACTCAGTTAAGGTTGCATTTTCTTGGTGTTCAGGAACTATGCTGTGAGCATCAGCTTCAAAGACAAAGTGTTTGTCTATCATTTTGATTTTTTTTTTTATTTGTGCTTGGATACATAGGCATGTGATTTCTATCAATACTGGCAAATAATTATTATGCCTATTCTGTATACTTATTATTTTAATGTAACAGCCAATAGCCAAAGAAGCAGCAGTATTTTCCCCCCTGAATTGATGATTCTTATTAATTGTATTTCAGAGTAAATGCAAATTTGTTTATTGTGCTGTCATGACATTTTATTATTGAAAATAAAGACCTACATGTTTTCCCTCACTTTCTATAGACTTTTTTTTTTATTTTTATTGTCATGCAAAACACACTGTCATATTGGTCATTGTTGTAAGAACACGCTCATACATAATCAAAACCCCAAAATAAAATCAAATATACACTGATGTGAAAGATGACTTCCAGCAGTTTTAGACAATTCTTAAATATTGATATGGATAGTATGGATACAGAAATATCCACAAATTCTATATAGCTTCTTTTTAATCAGAAACATTTACTTAGTGTGTCACAGAAAATATTCAGAAGAGATTTTTTTTTAAATACAAGATTAACTGAATGATATTTTGGGTTTGTTTTTGGTTCTAGACCTGTGATTTCAGCTCTTTGGGAGAAATTCCTAGAGTGACAACTCCCTCCACCACTACAGACCTAAATCTTGGTTATAATTAACTTCTACACAGCCACCATCATGTTTTCTGTCTATTGATAACCTTTAATAATTAGTTCATAAGGATTGCATTATTATTTACTCAGATGTTTCAGTGTAGCTGTATATATCAGAATATTAAAAAATTAGTGTCTGTTGAAATTCAAAAGGAGAAATTATTTTTAGAATCTTATCCATGTCAATTTATAGTTTTGTCAATTATACAGTACAGTTATCCCTCGCTATATCACAGTTCAATTCTCATGGCTTCACAGTATTGCTGATATAGATCTAATTCTGTATCGGGGAGTTTTTCCTATATCGTAGGATTTTGTGTATGAATCCGGTACTGTACATATTGGAAATTTAGTACGCCACTGTGGCTCACACAAGTTTGCTGCGAGATTGTACAAGGCACACTATTGGCTGCTGGAATGAAAGATGACCAGTCACAGCGCTGTGTTTTGTATCCTGGGAGCTGATTGGCTCAGTGTTTATAAGAGTGTGGGAAAGGTTTATAGGAGAGTGGGAAGTGTTTATAAAGCCTTAAAACACATATAAATAATAAAATAAATGTAACGCCGCCACTTCGCAGATTTTCACCTAACACTGGGGTCTCTGGAAGTTAGCTTCCTCTCTAGGTGATGGATCACTGCATACATAACAGGAGATTTTTAAAAAAACCCACACCTCTTATCTAAGAAGCAATACTAAGTATTGGTTCCAAGACAGAAGAGCAGTAAGGGCTAGACCATTGGGGTGATTTGCCCGGGATCCCACAGCTAGGCAGTGCTTTGAGTTCAGATTTGAACCCAGATCCTCCTACCTCCAGGCCTGGCTCTCTATCCACTGAGCCACATAGCTGCCTTTTCCACATTTCTTTAAAATTTTCTCTTGGTGCTAATAAGATAATGAATTACTTATTTTAATTTTATACATTCAGAACTATATAGATAGTCAACTTTATTTAGTCTTTACCTATAAAGCAATTCGCCTAGCGTAATGTTTCTCATTTCCACTTCAAATGCAGCTTTAGAGTATGAAGATGTTAGTTCCGTGGGTGGTAGAATTGTTTCATTTCTTTTCCTTTCAACTTACAGCTTCTAACACAGCCACTAACACATAATGGGTGCCTAATAAATGTTTGTTGGTCGTTTAATTTTCAGAGTTTAACATTATGACTTAATAAGCTAAGCATTTACAGCTTCTTCAGCATTCTTTGGTACTTGGCATGACACTTGACATGAAGGTTGAAAATTTCCTGTAAAGAATGAAGTTCACTTTCCACTTAATTTAGCAAGCCTGCCACTGTGCTGGGTCTTGAGGATACAAAGATAAGAGTGGAGCAGTTCTTTGCCCTCCAGGAACCTACATTCTACTAGCTGGGAATAAATTTTATAAATACAATTCTTCAGAGTTACATGAATATGCAAAAATCAGACTTGAAAGATATGCAGTAAGCTTAGGTTCCTATGTATATTATTGCTTATAGCATAACAAATTTTCTTTTACTTTGTTATAAATATAGAAATAGGATTTCAAATTCAGTATACTTGGTTACTGTGGCTACATATATATATATTTTTTGCTTCAATTGCAGATTTTTCAGCTGTACTTCCACCCAAAGCTAGGAAATTTAAATATATTATGGATTTATTAATGCTTATATTTCTCTTTAAATTGAAGTCCAAACACTTCCAGTATTCCAGGAGTTTTTAACGAGTTGAAGTTGCTTATTAGATGTTTTTAAGGAGTAATATATATTAATAAATTAGCATATGTGTGCTAATTAACATATTAAATGTTTGTATATGATGTTTAAAAAGAAGTTTTTTGAACAGATGTCTTTTTTTTTGAAATTCAAGTGAGAAGAAAGGTACTTAAACTTTCTTTAACAAAATGTCTTGACAGGAAATAGGTTATATTACATAAAGAAGCTCTCACCCTTGAAGGAATGTAACAGATTTGAGAATATAAATGAACTTTAAGGAAGACATATACTTTCAGTAGACTTTTCCTCTGAGCCTCCTATTAGAAATAACATTGTACTATTTTACTTAACCAGAAGAAGGATATTCATTCTCTTAAATTGAATTTTAAAATTAAAGTTCTTTAATGATTACTGTACCTCCCCTTTGTAACATCTGTAATTGCCATCAAATCTCAGGTAAAGTGCCACTTCTAAGAGAAAATCTATTCACATTTGATAGGTTCTCCCACCCCCCCAATAGACACCCCTTCCCCCCAATAGAATGTAAGTTTTTTAAGGGAAGGGACTATTTGCTTTTCGTCCTTGTATTCCCAGCTCTTTCCACAGTGTCTGTCTCCTAATAGGCACTTAATATATGCTTTTTGAAGGAATTAATGGTTTGGCTAATAGTGCTTTTCATACAGTTACCAAAATAAATGTGTCTCTTAGAATTATAGAATGAGAAACTAAGTTTACATAGATTTCTTATTTACTTAGCTGTGAACGGTATTCCCCCTATTTTTAGACACAATATTCTGTGTGTGATGTGATGCTGGAAGCCAACTAGCAGTTTCCAATTATCTTGAGAGGTATGATGGTTTAGCTGAGAGGGAGGAAGAAAGAGAGTTGGAGACACAGTGGGTTTTCCAGAAGCTGTTCTGTTCTACTTCCTGTAGAATCTTTATTTAATACCTTTCCCTCACAGTCACACAAATGCTGGGAAATTTTACATTTCAAATTCAAAACAGAAACGAAAATCAAGATTTCGCTGGTTACATAAAATTTTGGCACACAAAACGTGTTTCTACAAAATCCTGCCTATAGATTACACTGAGACTAAACATGCCCCAAGGCTAACAAAACTCTACCTTATCTAAGTTTTATTTTCATAAAAGAACCTTCAACATATTTCAGTAGTGGATTAGAGTGTGAGAATCCCCAAATTCAGGGGGACAGGTCTAACATGGGAAAGTAGTAAATTATAAGAAAGTTTTGGTTTCATAGGGTTAAATTCATTGTGAGAAAGGATTGAGGCAAAAAGGTATTTTTGTTTTGCCATGCTGTGGCCTTCAAACTCTGAGAGAGATTGAAGCAGCTCCTGTTATTTTACTGAGTGTGTAGTTATTAACTCATTAAATGCTGGTTGATTATAGAGTATACAAGGGAATTCTTTAAGAAAGTTCCATAAATGGATTTTTATAAAGAAATTTTATATCTATACTACAAAACTTGAGGCTATCCTAAAAATATAGATTATAATAATTTTAATAATAAAAAATGTTGGTCAGAAGGGAGTCACACAAAGGGGGTCTGACTGACCATCCATCCTGTGGCCTGATTTTCAGATGATAGGGATCAAAGTAAGGCTCTGCTGTCTACATTGACTCGATGGACCCTGATGGAGACCCTTATTTCTCTGAGGGGCTCCTGGCAATTTGACCACAGCAGAGTAGAACAAGGCCATTACTTCCTCTATTCTGAACCCTGTACCTCCCAGGCAGGGAGCTGGGTGGCAAAATGAATAGAGAGCCAGTCCTGGACTCAGGAAAACCAGAATTCAGATTTGGCCTGAGGCACTGACTAGCTATTTGACCCATGGCAATCATTTAACCTTTCTGCCTCAATTTCCTCAGCTGTGAAATGACTACAATATATTTCTATATATAATATCCTGTGCTATATTATAACATTATAAATATAAAGTGAGTGTATTAATAGTACAATAAAAGACCATTAACTTAAGTAAGGCTTCTCCAACACCTTCAGCTGCCTCTCCCTGATAAGCTTCCCCCAAGACCCTTTTTAGAAAGGCTCAGACTTTCTGACCATCAAATGTGCTACCTGTATTGACTATATGAACATCATGCATCATTTTGGCAGGGCCACTTCCCTTTTTTCAGCCTCTTGTCTTCACCCATTAGATTGTAAGCTCTTTAGAGGCAGGAACTTTGTTTTTCTTCTTTGTATCCCTAGCAACAGTGCCTGGCACAGAGTAAATTTTAATAAATATTGGTTGACTTTTGACTTAAGCCAAATTCCCCTCACTTGGTGTGATGTTTGACAGCCACTCTGCCTCCTACTGCTTTAGTCTCCTTATCAAGGTAGAATGATGGGTGACTTCTAAAGAAAGTTTCTTCATGCCTCAAACCTATCATTGATAATTCTTGACATCTGGAAATTAGAAATGGCTCAGTTAGTGCCAAGAGCCCTCAGCTGGGATGTAGGAAACACATGAGTTCTGGTTTTGCCTCTTGCTCTGGCTGACCACAGATAAAAATATATTTATAATTGCCTACTCCGGATAAGGTTATTATAGTCAGGATTTCTGCCATTCTAGAACTTACATTCTACTGGAGGACTAAAACATACAGTATTTGAAAGGGGCAATCGCTCCTAGCTGGGGAAAGATTAGGGGAAGATAAGAAAAGACTTGGGTAGAAGTGGCTCCAGAGCAGAGCTTTGAAGAAAAATGATTCTAAGAAGCAGAAGAATGAGAAGGGGATTTTTTCCCAGGTATGTTGAGAGCTTGTGCAGAAAGTACAGAACAGGTTATAGAATGTGTGGAGGTGAGGGAATAGCATATAGGCTAGCTGGTCTAAATCTTGCCCAAAAGCCTTTTCGGGTAGTAATCTATCCTTAATTATACAAGCTAAGACTTTACATGTAGCTTTTTATTTCTATTATGATTCTATACCTTTTAAAAAGTCAATAAAAGAAGCGTGTGTGCATGTGCATTTATAGTGACGTCATAATGCGTTTGGTTATTTGATGTGGTGGTGCTCACTGAAAAATTAATAACATAATCATGGAAAAGTATATAACTTCTGTTAAATTTAAGAACAATCACTTGGCTTAAATTAAATCCTATACAGCCCTTGTTAATGTGGGTAAAAAATTCCAAAACTTAAAAATTAGTATCAGAAACTTTTTCCTATTATTTTATCCAAAAATGTTGCCTAAAATTGAAATAAAACATTTGAGCAAGGATTTTTTACTAACAATAATAATAATGGAAAAATCACGAATTTGCAGTAGAAGAACTTTAAACAAATATAGCCTTCAAAAAGTTAGTGACTAACAAAGATTGTGGTCTGTGGTTATGGATATTTCATAATAAATAGCACACATAAAAATCTTTTTTATTTTCATAACCATGTATTATTATCTGACATCTCAAATATGTACTACCTTCAAGATTGAGAGTCAAGTCAATAGACAGTACTGTATTTTCAAAAATATTTTCCAGGAAAGATAATATTCTTGCCGAAGCAGCTAGGAACAGTTAGGTGGCACAGTAGGTTGTGCTGGGTCTGGAGTCAGGAAGATTCATCTTTTCATTCAAATCTGGCCTCAGACATTTATTAATTTTGTGGCCCTAACTTAACCCTCTTTGCCTCAGTTTTTTTCATTTGTAGAATGAACTAGAGAAGCAAATGGCAAACCATTTTAGGATCTTTGTCAAGAAAATTCCAAATGAGTTCACAAAGAGTCTGATATGACTGAAATAACTGAACAACCAAAGCAACATTTATGA
Source organism: Gracilinanus agilis (assembly GCF_016433145.1). NCBI lineage: Eukaryota > Metazoa > Chordata > Mammalia > Didelphimorphia > Didelphidae > Gracilinanus > Gracilinanus agilis. The sequence goes on along the minus strand of NC_058134.1, from coordinate 189,099,359 downwards.
AAATCAATGGCTCCTCTGTGGTACTACATTTTGGCATATTAGAATTTTGTTATTGTTGTTGCATGAAAACATAATTGGCGAGTTCATTCCAGGGCAATTTTTCTTACCATTCGGTCACATTTTCAGGCAGTGCTTCAGATCTTTTTTCTTCCCCGTAGAGTATGCAATATATCTGACTAAGAGACATTTCTGGGTTTGGTTTTTTTTGTCTTGTTTTGCTTTGTTTTACTCTGTTCCTCTTCTCACGTCCCTCAATGATCTGTTATTTTCTCTCTCTAAAGGGCAAAATGACTCATTATATTCAAATCTGACATCATTTACCTTAACTCATAGGATTTTACAGCTAGAATGGACCACAGTGATTATCATCTAAAATCCCATGGCTAGACTGAAACTTTCTCTTTAGACATTACTAGTGATTTTTTAAATTGCTAAATCCTGTAAAAGGTCTTCACATTTTTTTTACCTCTAAAGCTAAAGCTTTTGATACTGTTGACACTTGACACTCTCTCCTTCTGAAATACTTCACTTCCACTTGATTCCATACAACTACTGTCCAGGATTTGCCTCTTGCTAGTTTCAGTATTCCTCAAACTCCTTTGCTTGTTCATTATCCATCTTGGACCCATTATATCACTCAAGGCTCTGTTCTGGGCCTGTTTTTCTTCTTTCTCTCCATGAGCTGTCTTTATATTCTCCGCTGCTTCCATGAGTTAAGATTCTCCTTTGCACAAATAACTCCCAAATCTAGCCTTAATTTCTCAAGAAAGTCATATGGTATCAACTGCTTGCAGGATATCTCTCCTCTTAGATATCCTTTTTAATGTCTTATTTTGTAGGTAAGTTTTATACTGTATATAATTACTAGAGCATTATAGGAAATGTGTAAAAAATTATAATTAAGTAAATATACATAGTAGAGGTATGTGCTTATAATATATAATGCATATTATATATTATGTAATAGCTTAACAATAGATACTTAACAATCAAAACTTTGGAGACTGCTGGACAAAATGCAATCTAATTTTTCATTTTATTCCAGCTGAAATCTGATTTCCATCTATCTTTTTAGCCAACTAGGTTGGCAGTCTTTCACTTCATGAAGTTTACATTCTAATTTCACGAACTTGTTAACCAAACTCTGTCCTCAATGTATTTTATACTTTTTTCTCAATTCCTTTTTCTCAGAACTCTTGTCTTCCTTCAAAGCTAAAATAATGTTACCTCTGAAACTGTAGCCAGTCTTTCTAGTTGTTAGTGTCCACTTTACCCAATTAGTTTTTTTTTAATAAATTTGTTTTAATAAGAACAAATATCATTTCCTGGTTTTCCCATCCTAATATAACATCCTTTGCTGGAAAGAAGTTTGATTTAGGAAATCAAATTAAAACAATGATATCTAAGGGTGTTTGCCTCATCTGACAATATCATCAATAAACAATTACCTCATTTGTATTATGCTCGGCACTGTGCTAAATTCTGGGGATGTAAAGAAAGACCAAAACACTGTCCTTGCCCCAAAGGAACTTGATATTTGAATGGGGGAAGGCAACCCATAAACAACTAAACACACACAAAATGTATAAGCTGTAACACCTAGAGTCTGTAAACACACTGCCAAAAGGAATTATGTCTCACCAATAGCTCTCTGAAATCTTGGTTAGTCACATAATCAGAGTCGTGATATCTTTTCAATGTTATTTTCTTTTTCATTATTGTAATCATTATGTAAGTTGTTCTCCTGGTTCATCCAAACTTTTTATCAGCTTATTTGAATATTCCCAAATTGTTTCTGGTGGTACTAAAACATTGCATTATATTCATAATATCATATTTTTGTCAAACCTTCCCCTAATCCAACTGCTTTCCAGAATGATTATACCTAAACTACAGTTCTGCTAACAGTGTAGTAATCTGCCTTTTTTCTTTTTTTATTATGAACTTAATAATTATCAGCAAATCTTATGTAAGAATTAAAAAGATCATTGCATATGAAATTGATTTGTTATATGTAACTTATTTTTAAGAATTATATTAAACTTAAGATAGTTACAAACTTTATATACTTATCCCCTTCTGAATTTAATTTTTTCCTATGTATTTCTAAATGATTCTTTAAACTTTTTTTGCATTTTATACTATTAACCCCACCCCCAAGAAATGGCTTTCTCCTGTAACAAACAAATACAGACAAACAAAGCAAATCAAAACATTGGCTATGTATGATAACACCTCAGTCTGGCTCTCTAGTCTATTACTCTTCTAAGAGGTAGGCAGCATGCTTCATTATTCGTCTCTTACCTTTGTGATTGTCACTGCTTTGATCAACATCTTTGAAAATTATCTTTTATAATACTCTGATATTCGTATAATGTCTTCTCCTGGTTTTACTTATTTCATTCTACTTAAGATTATAGACATTTATCTGAAATGATCATATTTGGCATTTCTTACAACAATAATATGCTATTATATTCTTATGCTACAATTTGTTTAAAAGTTCCCAGCATTTATGAGTCTCCATTCATTCTAGTTCTCTGGCTCCAGCGAAAGTACTGTCATAAATGTTATTATGTATATTTCCTTCTATCTTTTTTCTGATGTTTATGTCAGTTAGTGGTTTTGCTAGATCAAATAGTATGCTGCTTCTCTTATTATAAGTGATTCTGAGCTTTTTAAAAATGGGGTAGTTGATAGCTGGCTATTCACAGCTTACTTATCTTCCCTGTATTGCCTCTAATGTGGACTTTTCTTCAACTTTTGTCATCTTTGTTGGTATTGCTGACTCAGAACTGTTTTGATTTTCATTTCTTTTTTTTTTTTTTTGCTTAAATTTTTTTATTTAATCAATTTAGAGTATTTTCCCATGATTACATGATTCATATTCTCCCCTCTCCTAGAGCCAACAAGCAATTCCACTGGGTTTTACATGTATCATTTATCAGAACCTATTTCCATATTATCAATATTTGCAATAGAGTGATCATTTATCATTTCCTTTCTTAAAAGTGATATGGAGGGGGGGGGGCAGCTGGGTAGCTCAGTGGATTGAGAGTCAGGCCTAGAGACAGGAGGTCCTAGGTTCAAATCTGGCCTCAGACACTTCCCAGCTGTGTGACCCTGGGCAAGTCACTTGACCCCTATTGCCTACCCTTACCACTCTTCCACCTATAAGTCAATACACAGAAGTTAAGGGCTTAAAAACAACTAATTAATTAATTAATTAATGGGGGAAAAAAGTGATATGGGACAGTCTTTCATATAAGAGTTTTATAAAGAGTTTCTATCTGTTGATGATTGAACCATTAGCTCTAACTTAATGTGTAAAACTGAACACATACATAGATTTTTCTAACAACTCATTCTGTCTAATCACTATTTTACAACTATTAAAATTCTGTTGATATTGATTTGCATATTTTAAAAAGTCTGTCTGTCTGTCTCTCTCTCTCTCTCTCTCTCTGTCCCCTCCCCCTTCTTCCTTACCTTCTAACTTGGAATCAATACTGTGTATTGGTTCCAAGGCAGAAGAGTGGTAAGGGCTAGGTAATTGGGGTTAAGTGACTTGCCCAGGGTCACACAGTTAGGAGGTGTCTGAGGCCAGATTTGAACTCACCATGTCCTGGCTCTATCCACTGAGCCACCCAGGTGTCCTATTTACATTATTTAAAGTACAATTGCTTTGCTTGGTGGGGGGGGGGGGGGACATGTAAGATAGGTGCCAGTTGTGGGCAATTTTTTAAATTAAAAAAATCCCATTTTTCTCATATGTTTTTTTCTCATCTGCTTCTTATAGTCATAATGAACGGAAGGTGACCTGCAAACATCCAGTTACAGGACAACCATCACAGGATAATTGTATTTTTGTCGTAAATGAACAGTAAGTATATGAATTTATTACAAAATAAATACTTGCCCAATTTATCACTTCCCTTAATATAATACTTGTTACTTAGAGACTGAAGCTTTAATTTACATTCAGAGCAAAATTCTATTAGTGAATTTTGCCATGCGGAATATTTGTACTCAGGTGAAACTGCCAACACTAATGACTTTGTTTGATTTCTTTGGAATAGCACAAGGACCTTCAAAGATTTTATCATGAAGGCTGAGATTTTATAAATTATTTTAACTAATGAAAGGGGTAAGTCCTTGGTTTGTCACACTAACATTTAACTGATAATCTTCAGTTTCACAAACATTTATTAAATAGCTAACTATGCTAACATTGTAGTACATGAGGGATCTAAAAAGATTAATGAGGCACTATCTTTTAGGTAAGGAAGGAAAGGATTGAGTCTAGACTGTCTACACTAAGATGGTTAGGAGTGTGGATGGAAAGATTTTTAAGAGATATTAGTGTTGATTTTTTTTTTAAAAAAAGATCTTTTTTTTTTTTTTAAGCCCTTATTTTTCCATCTTGGAGTCAATATTGTGTGTGTATTGACTCCAAGGCAGAAGAGTGGTAAGGCCTAGGCAGTGGGGGTTAAGTGACTTGCCCAGGGTCACACAGCTGGGAAGTGTCTGAGGCCAGATTTGAACCTAGCATCTCCCTCTCTAGGCCTGGCTCTCAATCCACTGAGCTACCCAGCTGCCCCCAAAAAAGTTCTTAATCCTAGCCCAGTCTCAGCATCTCAGCTTCCATAATTTCCTGTCCTATACCTCCAAATCCTGGTAGTAGCAGTAACTTCAAAATTTTAGTAAGAAATGTTAGATGAATTTGGTTTCAAGTGAGTGTATATGGCAGCCACATTTAAAACTGTATTATTGATGAGGTTTGAGCCTTGGGGTAAAAAAAAAAAATTGAATTGCTTTAATGAAAAGATAGCACAGTATAGTAGATGGAGAACTGGTAGAGGGGGTTGGCTATATTTAATGAAATCATGATTTTTCTTCTGATTCTTGCAAAATTAATTTTGCTCATGTAAAAGCTTTTAAATTTAGGGCACAATCACCAAAATTATCCATTTTTGCTTTTATGATAGCTATACCCCTTACCTAAAAAAGGTTCCTAATCCCATTCTTCTCTAATTTTTTTCATAGAATAACTAGATTGCACACATCTTGAACATATTAAAGCAAATAGTACAACATTTTGGTCTAATCATAATTTTTTTTTTAATCAGACTGCTTTCCTGGTTTTTTATTATTATTATTATTTAGTTAGTTTCGGTGGGGGGGGGCTGAATTTCATTTAATTAATTAATTTGGGGGTTTTTGCCCATGGATTAATGTTCTTTCCCTCCCTTCTCCTCACCCCCCTCCCATAGCTGACACACAATTCCACTGGGTTTTACATGTGTCATTTTGTGCGGGGCTAGGGGGATATTTAATTAATTTATTTAGAGTATTTGCTTTCCTGCTTTCTCAGTAATTCTTGGCAAATGGGAAGATTTTTCTTCAAATATTTTGTGTTCTCAGGTTTGTTTATCAAGTTAAGCAGTATTGAGTTATTGAGTTTGATTGTTTCTGATGCTTATTTATCCAGGTTTTCCTGCTCATCTACTTTTCTATTTTTAATTTGTGTTTAGTTTTTTTAAATTAAGATTATTATTCATTATGGATAATTCAGTAATGCACTTATATTTTACAAAAGCGTTTGGTAGAGTTTCTTTAGACATTATTGTAGACAAGATAAAACAAAAAAGTTTGGTTTTTAGGAGAATATAAATAGGAGTCATCTAGAAGAATCCAGGGGAAAGATCTCAGGTTGAAAAGTAAAAGGGAGGGATTGAAATAGGAGCAGGGAGCTAAGAAGACCAAAGAAGAATGAGAAGGTAGTTGTTAAGACAAATTAGAAAAACAGGCAGAGGCAAGAGGTTAGTAAGAGGAAGAAAAGTCTGGAATGTTTGTCAAGGCGATGAGATGCTAACGAGGTTCTCAAGCAGGGATTCCAGTCTGACTAGAAGGATATTTTTCCCTTTGAAAGAAATAGGGAACTTTGGAAAAGAAATGGGTTTGGGGATGAGTTCAGTGTTGGTCATATTAAAGTTCAAAATAGTAGGAAGAAAAGAAAAAAGCATTTATAGAGTACCTACCGTATGCCTGGTGCCATGCTACGCGCTTGACAAATAATGCCTCATTTGATCTTATAACCACCCCAAAAGAGGCAGATGCTATTTATTCCGTTTTACAATTGAGGAAACTGAGACACAGTGATTAGGTGGCTTGCCAGGATCACAGAGCCAGTTAATAGTAGATTGTCTTAGCCTCATTCATCGATGGTAGAGGTCTTAGCCTCATTCCGGGGCAGAAGGCTGAGGAGTAGGAAAAGGCCATCAGATTTGGCAGCTGAGAGATCCTTAATAACTCAACAACCATATAGGAAGCCAAATTATAAGCAGTTAAGATGCAAGCAAGAAGAAAATAAGTAGAGACCAGTAAAGAGCTTTTCTAGGTCCCTGAATGAGAGCTTGACCAGATGATAGTGTCAAATGAAAGTGTTTTAAGTATAGGGAGATCTGACTGTGGCTCTATGCACTGAGCCACCTCCCTGTCCTTTCGTCCCTCCCCTCCCACCCTGCCCCATTTTGTTTTGAGTTTTTTGTTTTTTTTTTTTAAAGAAAAGGAGCATCTAAGAAGGATAACTTGAGGGCAGACAAGGCAGAGAGCTGCTCCATTCTGACTTTGTTTCTGCTCTTCTCTGTGAAGGAAAGTGAAGTCTGAATTGCAAAGGACAAAACAGAATGACCCACAGGGAGTAGATATGAGATAATAGAGATATTGAGAAAAGTATGCTCCCACCCTCCATGAGTTCCAAGCATCTGTGCATCATGAACCTGTTCTTAGGTACTTAAAGGACTGGCTAGTGTCCTTGCTGAGTCACTGTTCTTTGAAGGATTGGGAGGAGCAGGAAAGGTACCACAGGATTAGGAAAAGAGCCAAATTCCCAGTATTCAAAAGAGAAGCAAAGTCAAGGGTTTATACTATAAGCCAGTGAACTTGACTTGGATCTTTGGAAAGTAGCTATACTATAATAAGTGGGTGGCGATAGTGAACATCTAGAAAAGAAATTCATGGTAAATAGATACAAGAACAAGTCATACAGAAACAACTTTATTTCCTTTTTTTGACAGGGTTAGTTTACCTAGATTATTTTTTAATTTCTTTTTTAATTTCTTTTATTTGATTTTGACAGGATTTAGTTTACCTAGGTTTTTAAAAAATATATTTTAAATCATAAAGATTTTTTTAAAGTTAAATTGATGCCTTTTTTTTACTCACAATATTTCCCCAGTGTGTAACTCTTCCCATCCCCACTTGCATTGAATCTTCACTAGTGACCGAAAAAAAAAAGTTTTTATTAAACTGACTGAAAAGTTTATTGCACGTGGCACTGTATGAATATTCTCCCATGATATCTTACATTTCTTCCCAGTGAAAACAAATGTTATACTATTCTCCAGGGTTGTGCTGTTTTCATTTACATTAATTTATTTTATTAGTCAGGGTAGCTAGATGGGATAGTAGAGAGAGTGCTGGGCCTGGTGTCAGGAAGGCTCATCTTCCTCAGTTCAAATCTGGCTACAGACACTTACTTACTAGCTGTGTGACCCTGGGCAAGCCACTTAATCCTATTTGTCTCAGTTCCTCATCTGTAAAATGAGCTGGGAGAAGGAAATGACAACCCACTCAAGTATGTTTGCCTAGAATATCCCCAAAAGTCAAATCAGTCAATGCTTAAAGAATTAATTCATACTATTTGCTGGAAGATCAATTACTGAAACTTAAGCTTAAATACTTTGGCCACATAATGAGAAGACAGAACTCATTGAGAAAAGACCCTGATGTTGGGAAAGGTTGAATGTGAAAGGAGAAGGCAGAGGTTGAGATAGATAGAAGAGTGTCATGGAAGTCATGAACATGAACTTAGATAGACTTCAAGAGATAATGGAGGACAGAAGGGCCTGCCGTGCTATGTTTCTGGCTCACAAAGTGTTGGGATACCAGTAAAAGATTGAGCAACAACAACAAATATAATTAATTTTTATTTATATTGTTTCCAGATTAAACTTACATTACTTTTTAAAAGTCTTTGAGTTACTCTGAATTCTGTATATAATTTTTTGGTTCTGCAGTATTCTTCATTTCTTAGAGTGAAATGCATTCCTATACTACAGTTTCTTTCAGCTGTTTTCCAATCAATCCATGCCAGTTTTGTTTCTATCTTTTTTTGTGTATGTGTGTATTGTGTTGTTCTGTTTTGTGTGCTTTTGGCAACAACACAAGGCACTACTTTTACCCCTTTAGGGAATATTTTTAGAACTCATTAAATGAGCAAAGCACTTGCTAAATTTTCTCATTCTAGCTAATCTTGTGCAAAAGATAAATACAAGTTAGTTAATAGTTCAGTCAGGTTAATTCAAGACTAGTTGGCTATTTAGACCCTAAAAGTAATCATTGATGTTTTAATGTTGGCTTAGAAGTTTTCCAAAGGGTTGTCCAAAGAAACTGTGATTAGTCCTGTGCATTTAAAAATCTTGTGATTAATGATCTGCATGTAGCAGGCTTCTCACATCTGTAAATAACATTAAGTAAAGGCTAGCTAACTCTTTGGTTGACATTCAGAGTCCACAATGATCTTGACAGAACATAGAATTAGGACAAATCTAATAAGATAAAATTTAATAGATACAAATCTTTTACATTAGGTTTAGAAAACATTTTCACAAATATAAGCTGAGGGAAGTTTGTGCTCTCAAGTTGAATTTAAGTGAAACATAATTTCTAGTCCTGAGGAGGATCCTGCTGTGCCTTCCAGGGGTCAGAATATCATCTTTGTTCATTTTCATGTGCTACACTTTAGAAAATCTATTGATGAGGTGGAGAGTCACTAGAGGAGAGCACTCAGAATATAAAATACTATGTAATGATTCTCTCTGAAGATTAGTTGAAGAAGCTCTGACTAATTTAGCCTAGGGAAATAGAAGACAGAGGGACGGAGGTGGGTAATATATCTGTTGTTACATATTATATACCAAAGCTTATCACCAAGTTTGGGCCCAGCGGGAAAATGAGAGAAAGAAATTAAATCACAAAGGGACAGATTTGGGCATGATGTACCTTTCTACCACAAAAGAGCTATGGAAAAGTGGAAAGGGCTGCCTTGGGAAGCAGGGATTTCCTCATCATTGGAAGTCTTCAAGCAAATGCTGAATACTTTTTCAGATATGTTTATAGAAGGGATTCTTTTAAGGGTTAGACCAATATGGCTCTTTCTGCAGGAACCATAAAGTCGATTTTTTTTCAGGCACTGTTACAGGAGCTTGCACTGTACGGCTCTCACGAAATTACATTTTAAAAAATGGGGTGTTCATGGCTCTCACGGCCAAAAAGGTTGCCGACCCCTGGGTTAGACTATATGGCCAGTGATATCACTTGCAACTAAAATTCTCAAATGTGTGAGTAAAATGTTGACTCAGTTAATTTAGCTCCATAATGAAAGATGGAAAAAACTTACTTTTAATGCACAGGTAAAAAGAAAATTAAGTTGCCTTTCCCCCCTTTATTTCATACTTGACTTTAGCCCTTCATCTTTTGCTCTTACTCTCCTCTTTTTTCTTTAATTTCCTATCTACAGTTCCTCCTTCTTTCATTGTTCAGTAGTTCAGTTGCCATACTGATTTTGTAGAGCACTCTTGCCCGTCACATACTATTTAAATTTACTAAAAAAGAAGTTATTGCCCATTCAGGAAGCTGGTATTATTCCAAATCTTAACTGCTGCCTCTCTGCATTATTTCTGAATAATGCGATACTAGTATGGAATAGATGCTTAATTTAATATTTGTTGTTTATTTTGTGGTCTACATTTTGGCCAACATGAAGTTTTGTTTTAAGTAGCAACAAATTCCTTTTTCCTTCAAAGCCATAGGATTGTTATTAATTTTAGGATGAAGATTGGTATAAGCATGAATGTGTGCCAGTTACATGCCCCAAGAAATCTGTATAATGTTTCATTTGTTTAAGAATGAACTAGTCCATAAAAATGAGTTTTCTGTGTACATGGAGCTTGATCTTCAGCTTTAATGTAATGGAAGGATCACTGTATTTAGAGGTAGTATCAGTTTACTAGCTATGTCAATTACCACCTGTGTAATCTTGGGCAAGTTTCTTAACTTCCCTGGACCTCATTTATGAGATATATAATATGAAGATGTTGGAATGGATAATGGTTAAAGTCCCTCCCAACTCTAAAAATCTATGATCAGATATTTTTTAAATTTATTGCTATCTTATAGAATGCACTTAAAATAACATTTATCCTTATGCTTCATTGGTCAACATTTTTAAACATCTGTAATCAATATTTGATGTAATATAATGATACCTTATTGCTGTGTGGTGGGCAGAGAATGTCCATTTTTTTAAAAATTCTTTTATAGAGTTTTGTTTATGTGTCAGAATTTTAGGATTTCTGAGTTGAAAGAAACACAAGGGCACATCTAATCTCCAATATCAGCTTAAATCCCATAACACTGAACAAGAATCCTCACTGTAACATATTCTGGAAGTAAGTTCAGCCAGCTAATCATCGAAGGCTTTCAGTGATGGGGTTTCATCCCATTTTTTAATCACTCTAATTGTTAATAAGTTTTCCCTACATCATGCTTAAATTGGCATTTCTTCAACTTTACCCATTGTTCTACTTGTGCCTTCTGGGAGCCAAACAGAGCAAATCTAACCCCTCTTTTAGAAGATAAACCCCCCAATAATTGGAGGAAGGTGACATGTCTTCTCTTTCCCCAAGATTTTTTCTTCTATAAGATAAACATCCCCAGTTCTATCTTCATATAGCCTGGAGTTAAAGTTCTTTAGTGTCCTTGTTGTCCTTCTGTTTATCAGTATCCTAAAATGTGGCCCTTGGATCTGAATACAATGCTGTTAATATGGTCCGACCCAGAGGACAGTCACCTCATCTCCCTAGTCACTGATATTTTGCCCTTGTTAACACAGCCTAACATCACAGTGGCTTTCTTTGATGCCATCATCCTGCTGACTCATTGAGCTTATGACCCACCTAAAACTATTATTTAGCCACACCCTCCTCTCCTCATCTTGTACTTGGAAAGTTGATTTTCTGGTCCCAAGTAAAAGACTTAAAAGTTATTGCTGTTAAATTATACCATATTTGATTTGATCCAAAATAAGTTAGCTCAGTTTTGAAACCTGGCCATCTTTCAGTTTGTTAGCTATCTCATCCTCCTTGTGTGATCCAAAAATTTCATAAATGTATGACCCAAGCCTTTATTTTAATCAGAGATGAAAATGTTGAACTCCATAGGCTCAAATATAGCTAATCTGGAGCATCTTTCCAAGTTATCATCAAATCATTAATGATCATTCTTTGGATCCAGGATATCAGCTTGTTCAGCATCCCTTTAATTGTACTGTTGATTAGCCCTCTTCTCTCTATCTTTTCCACAAGAATAGTATGAAAGGTGTGGCTAAAAATTAGGTAAATTATATTAACTCTATTCCCTTGTTCTATCAGTTTAGTAACCTTCACAAAAAAGTAAAATAGAATAGTCTAGCATGACCTATTTTTAATGAAACTATGCTGACTCTTAATGATCTTCCTTTTCTAGAAATTACATATTCAGAAACTTTTAAAAAGTAATGTATTCTGTCATTTTCCAGCAGTTGAAATCAAGTTCATAGGCCTCTAATTTGCAGACTCTTCTTTTTCTTTAAAAAAAAAAAGTGTGGACTTGTTTCCATCTCTTAATTCTGTGACAGCTCCCTCATTCTCTGTGATTTTTTTTTTTTTTTAGGAATCAGTGACAGTGGGTCATCAATCTCATCTTCAGATTTTTTTTTTAATATCCAGAGATGTAGCTCATATGCTTTCAGCTGTCATTGTTCCTGTTTTTAACAGTAACTCTTATCCACTTCTAATTTGCTGCTCCTAATCTGCTGTGGCTGAGAAATCAAATAACGAAGCTTGTCAAAACTGTGTCAGAGTAAACATTTTCTAAATGTATTTCTGAGGACTTTTCCTTTGAATAAAGTTAACAAACTTTAGTACATAGAAACTGAGACAACTATTTTGGCGCAGTGTAAAGGACATTTTCCCTCATTTCCTACTTCTCAACTTTTCCACATAAGTGAAATGTCATTGTAAAATGTAGATCTGTGATTTATACCACTAAAGTTTTTCCAGGTGTCATATTTGAATGTGTAAAATAGTTTTCAAAGCTACCATATATTTCTGTATACTATGTATTTTGTGTATAACCATCAGGCTGATTTCAGCTTAAAATATGGTTATTATTGATCAGAAGATCTTTATTTCCTAATACATGTCCCCTCTTTTCCTTTTGATTTTTTCCACTATAATTAACCCAGATCCCCTGCTCTAAAAGCATTCAGTGAATGAATTGAAGAAGGTCTCTACATTAAGGAAAGAGTATGGGGAAAAGAAGGTCATGCAGTTCAGAGTAACCAGACAAAAGACGCTTTGTAGCAATGATCTTTACTTGTGGCATTGAAAATTTAAATGTTAGATAGACAATTTAGTATCTGCTTAACCATGTGGGAGAGATCATGGGGATGAGAAATATGAAGATACAAATTATAGAAAAAGAGAACTAGAAAAAGGAAGAGAACCAGAGGAGGGAAAGGAGAATATGGTTTATTAGTAAAATACCTCAGAGTAGAAAGCTATCTTCTTATGAACTGATATCAGACTTTCCCAACAATGATATTTTTATACAACTATCATTAGTTTAAATTGTATCTAGTAATTGTTTTTGAATGTCTCATATGTCCTACTTAATGAGAAAAGTAGCACTGCTAAGCCTCAATTTATAAATGATCTTGGCGGGGAATGGGAGAGTACACAATCCCCAAATCTAGAATTAAATCAAGTCTTGACAGAATGTGAGTGAAGTATGATCATTTAAGTAAATAAAAAGTGCATTAAACTAGATGGGGATGAGCACAATAACCAGCATTGCAAAAGTTTGAAAAAGTAGGCCACACTGCCACAACTAGGAAACTTTCATTAAAAAGTTACCTCCATACACAGCAAGTTCTAGTGCTTTAGCATATTGTATTTTCAGGACCACTACAACTATGACCTCGGAAGAAAAGAAGGAACGACCCATAAGCATGATAAATGAAGCTGCTAACTATAATATGACTTCAGACTACGCAGTGCATCCAGTGAGCCCTGTGGGCAGAGTAAGTTACACTTTCTGTTAATTATTGGTCAGCAAAGCTCATTATTGTTTCACAGTATACTTTTGTATACCTAGAGATACTGTTTTAAGAATAATTAGAATTCAAAATAAGTAGTGCCTATAAGTACCTGAAGACAAAAAACTGAAATATGATATAGTTATAATTTGATAACATGATTTGTGTTTACTTTTGAAATGTCTTATGAATTTTTATATGAATTTGTCTATGTATGAATCTGTTTAAAGGTTTGCTATTATAGTTGCTAATAGAAGCTAGGAATAAATTTATGTTTACTATAAAGAAATAAGATTGGTTCCAGGTTTTTAGAATAAATAATATGGGGACTAGTCATATTTCCATAGCTTTTTCTTAGATAAACCTATAATCTGTGTCATAGAATTCTTATTGCTGAATAAGAGATGAGTGTTGTGTTTGTTTTAACAGTATTGTAGTTTATCATGACATCATTATAGTTTAAATGAATACATAAAACTCCTATCTTTTACAATTAAAAAAAAATTCTTTAAACCCTTGCCTTTGGTCTTCAATCAATAATGCATATTGGTTCCAAGGCAGAAGAGTGGTAAGGGCGAGGCAGTGGAGGTTAAGTGATTTGCCCAAGATCACACAGCTAGGAAGTGTCTGAGGCCAGATTTCAACCCAACACCTCCTGTCTCCAGGCCTGGCACTCAATTCACTGAGGCACCTAGCTGACCCTTTGTAATTCTTTTAAAATCAATGATAAGTAGCAGAAATTAATTTAATTAATTTTTAAAAGTATGGTCTAATGCAGTGATGGGCAAACTTTTTAAAGTAGAAATCCTCATCTTTCAGTCTGTTTCTAAGGTAACTCTTTAGAAGTTTCATTGTATTGTATCCTACTCATTGTATTTGTCAGATTAGGAATAATGTTGCGGGGCTGTATAGAACATTTCAGGGGGCCGCATATGGCCCACAGGCTGTAGTTTGCCCATCACTGGTCTAATGGAAAGAGTACTGAAGTAAAAGTTGAGATGTGGTCTTTAGTTCCAGTTCTGCCACTAACTAGCTGTGTGAGCCAGGGACAGTCATTTAAATTCTATTTCTACCACTGTCAAATAAGGGATTTGACTAATTGACTAATGAGGTTTCTTCTACCTATCAAAAGGAGTTGTTTCCTGTTTTAATAGGTAAAAAGATGTTTTAATGGTGCTTCAATACATCTTTAGTCTTAGTGATGTGGACACTCCCTCCTGCATCTAATGACAACTATCTGTACCTTCTTGTCTTGGGCAAATGGATACCTTCCCATAATTTCTTTACAAGTGGTCTCTCTGGTGTGCTTGAAGTTGTCCTGTAATTTTCTTAGCGTTGTTGGCTTGTAGCACAGAAGCTGTTGATTAGCTTCTGCCTCCTTCTCTCCTTTTTTGATCCTGTACCTCCCCAGTGAGGTTCTTAATTTGGTTTCTCTTGACCAGTTCTTTGTCCGTAACAAGTTGTAGATGACTCCTGCCCAAGCTGTGCCTCTGGTGCACTTCAAATGACCTTCTGTTGTAATTCTTCTGGGAGAGAGTGACATTCCATTCATCAGCTCCACACAGCCCCTGAGAAGAGCCTTGCTGGTAAACACACCAGCCAGCCTTTGGGTTCCTGCAGAAGTTTGGGATCATGGAAAGCACTGTGCATCTCCCCAGTGCACTTTGAACTCATTTTCCTCTTCCAGTTCAGCGTGGAGCCATCTCCAACATGTTTGTCCAGGATATATGTACCAATACACCATCTCTATAAATTGTCTGTCTAACTGCTTATCAGTCTGGATAAGAGGCATTTTTCATCCACTTGATTTTTAGATTAAATTTTGTTGAGGGATTTTGGATCTCATTTAGGAGACTACAAAGTTGGAAGACTTAACACAGTCAGCAAAATCCTGTAAAGCAATGGTGTCAAACTTAAATAGAAAGGGATCCTTGTGGGCTGCATATGCTGACTTGTATTTTTTTTTTTTTAATCTAGTTAAGGCCTCACTAGGAGGTTTGAGGGCTTCTAGTTTGACACCTCTACTCTAAGGACCCTCATTTTCTCTACATCATGAGGAATCCCTCTTCCATTTGAACTTTGTGTTGGAAAAGTTTATTTTAAGAAGCAAATACTTTTTGTCACTTTTTTATCTCTGTCATTACATTCTCGGGGACTGGTAGGATATTGACATACTGCATGGGAGGAGAAGCTTGCAAAGGAATGTTTTTCTCTCCTGGATCAAATGTGGTTTGATATATGCTGAACAAGCAAAGCAGTAGCCGGTTTTCTCTTTATGTACAATGCCATACTGCCTTCTCCTGTAGATTGTTTGCAAAAGTCTTTCTGTAGGCTTCTTATCTTTTTCTATGATGCTGTTAGTGTATTTATAGATTATTGTCAAAGATGGAAAAGTAGACATGGATTTATAGACACAGAGACCTCTTCTGTATATACTTGATCCCCTCTAACCACTTTTCGGTTTTTTTCCCATCTTTGTTTTCTCATGTGCCATTTCTGCTCTTATGCAGCTTGTGGAACTCTGTGATGTTGATCTTTGTCACTGGTGGGAAAAAAGTATTATAGAAATCTTGACACATCTTCTGTTTTTTGTCCTTTTGGAAAAGAGGTTCAACAGAGCAAACAATCTCTTCAGCCAAATGATATTCGGGAAATTTGTGAAAGCTATAACTTCAGAATCAATGTTATTCCTAGAAGGTTATTAATTATGTAATCAATGAAAGCCATTGGACATTTTTGAGAATTTCAGCAAATGACTGTTAGCTGAAGAGAGCCTGTGACATCTTCAGGCTCCTTGATGGCATTTTTTTACTAAAAAGATAGATTAGTTCAATAATAATATGACTTAAAACTTGTTATATATAACTTCTAATGCTCTTCAGATAGAATGAAACTCATTGATCAGAAGTATCAATTACTGTATCTGTAAACTGTTCCTGATAGGCAGTTTGTTTACATCACTGTGATCTCAAGGAAACCTATATTCACCTGAAAGGGGAAGCATTCCTTTGGTGTGTTCACTGTACATTGGCAGGGATTGTTGTCCAGATATAGCAGTCACCCCAGTCATAATTACAGAGGACAAAAAGCCACATGCATCAAGAATAATAGTGCTGCAGCTGTTTAAGTTAAAGCAAGACTACAAAGGAAGGGTAATGATTTAGCTAAAGCAAGTGCTGGCTTCAATTAAAGTATTGAATAAAATCATGGATGTTAATAAACTTTTTGCCAAAAAAAATTTTATACTGAAACATTGTCAAGAGAAAATGGAAAGACAACAGTAATAGTTTTCAAACCAAAAAAGGAGAACAGTTAGTCAAGAAACCAAAGCAGAAGTTGGAAGAAGGGGGAAATAAAGAATTTGAAATGGGAAGTTTAGTAGATATGTCCCCATTTCAGTTTTAAAAGCTTATATTGTCTTTAGTTAGGATGTACTTGCTGGGTCCTTGTCACATCTGTGTCCTTCATTCCTCTACTCTTGTGATAATTATTTCTTAATTGTGTGTGTGTCTGTGTGTCTGTGTTTTGGGATGCTGAGAGCAAAAGAGAAAAATTAATGAAAAAAATAGTAGATCTAAATATGAAAAAAGAAAGTGAAAAAGTGATTTCATAAACTCAGAGGTTAATGCATCTTCATTTTTAAAGGGAACTATTAATAACTAGGATTTTTGGAAATTTAAATTAAAATATGTATTGTTTTTCAGTTGTTGCAAACCCTTAGTAATATCCCTTCCAACTCTACAGAATTGACATAGTCATAGTTTTCACTTAATTACTCATAAAAGTATTGGTTTGGCTTTTGAAGTATTTAACAGAAGAATTCAGGAATATTGAAGGAAACCAAACCTTTCCTGATTTGTCGGCCTTAAAAATGAAATTAAAAACTCCCCTAGGAACTGTGTCAGAGCATGTTATAGAAAAGATAATAAAAATGTCTTGAGAAGTATAAGTAAGGGATGAACTACACATTAATTATATTACTCCAAAACATTTTAAAGTATGCAAAAATAGTTTCCACTTATGTGACAAATTTTAACCATTTCCCAGAATAAATAGCTTTAACATGTTTATTGGTAGTTGTCAGTATCAATCTAGAAATAAACTATTAATATTAAAGCTTAGTTTTATTAAATGAAGTTCTGTGATATTCTTAACTAGATTTTCAAATTATATAAACACCATATTTCTGAAGTGGTTTAAGTTCACTTTTTTTACCAAAGTTGAGAAAAACTACATAACCTTAAAGAGGATCTCTTCAGCCCTATTTTGATTATTTTATGGTCTTCTAAATTTCTAACTGTAACACTATCTAATTGTTCTGATACTGAATTTTTATAGCATTTTTGTATGAAGGGTGTTTTCATTGTCCAGAGTCAAGAGTATAGTCTCCATTTTTACTTGCAGTTTTGTTTGTTACTATATATTTCTTAAATCTTCACTTATTTGAATAGCAGGTAGAAAAATATAATTAAAATAAAATCTGGCTCTACTATTTAGTACTTAAATAGATCTATGAGTTATGACACAGGTGCTCCCTCCAGTGGTTTAGCTGAGTCCCACAAGATGTGAACGCATGTTTGGATTAGATGCCTTATTCATATTCTACTATAAATCCTTCACAGGGTTCTATCCAACTAAGTTGGGACATTTCTGATCTCCTAATATCACTTTATATCAGTAGTGTACGGGCTATCAATCAATGATCATTTGTTCTTTTTGTTTTGTTTTATTTTTCCTGGCTTTATTTCTTAAGTTTCACTTATTGATCAATTTAAGGCAATTAAAGATAAGATATTTTAATTGTGCATATGTAGTTAGGTTAGGTTTACAAGAAGTTACTAGTTTGATCATCTTACTATAATATCATATCACATCAGCCCCAAATCTCTGCTAAAGTCTCCATCTACCTACTCATCCTCCTTTTTTTTTCTTCTTTTTTTTTTAAACCTTTACCTTCCACCTTAGAATCAATACTGTGTATTGGTTCCAAGACAGAAAAGTGGTAAGGGTGGGCAATGGGCATTAAGTGACTTGCCCAGAGTCATAGGACTAGGAAGTGTCTGAGGCCAGATTTGAACCCAGGACCTTCCTTCTAGGCCTGGCTCTCAGTCCACTAAGTTACCCAGCTGCCCTGCTCATTTGTTCTTGCTTCATAACCAACTCACCTCCTTTTTTCAGGGTTCATTTCCTTACAACATACTTTGTACTGCTTCTCATACCCATACTTTGTTAGGAATGTGCTCCAAGCTATTCAAGTATACCATACACTTCTCTGTTACCCTGTGATGATTCTTTGGAGGATGTTGTTAGTATTCTATTCATGGAAGCATATAGAAGCACTAGAAGAATGTTGTCATTTATTTGTTTGTTTGCTTGCTTAACCTTTCTTCTACCTCACTTTTCTTTGTAGGAGATGGGTGACCGAATGTTTGAGTATTTTGTTGAGCTTGTATTTTTGTTACTTTAATTGTACTTTTTTTTCCCATTATTATAAAGGATGGTTCTGCAGCTGTAGGAGTAGGGTAGGGATATATTAGAAAATGTAGATAATGTAAAAACAAAATATATCCATAGAAACAAATTAGTGATTTTTTTAAATGAGGAAGGGAAGCTTAAGGTCAATAAAATTTCTATTTAGTTTTCCAAATGGAATCTAGCTTACTTTCCTCGTAGTGTTAAATTCTAGTCCTACTTCACTATTCATAGGAGTAAGCATACTTCTTTTTCTTACTGCCACCACTTAGCAAACTCTCCTCCTTTAAAAGTCACTCTATCTCTGTGTATCACCAGTCTTGGAACTTTGTTGCAACTGATTCTTATCTCTCAGATTAATCTTCCTAATTTTGCAATGAGTTCTTTTCTGTTCCTTTTATTTGGGAATTTAATTCTATGCATTGCTGTCCCCTCAAATGCTGTGGTTGCCTATTTGATTAGCATCCTGTGCCTGTGGGTACCTTCTGTCTGTATGCATCCTTCTGTGTGCATGGATGTCACCTGGAGGGAAGAAAGGTGACCTAGGAATGGAGGTGGGGGAAGATCTGGGGCCATGCGAGCACGGTGACTGCATTTTGGAGTGTCCGGCAGGCTCTCTAGGATAATAACTGGGAGGGAGCTCTAACTAACTCGCTCTCCTTTGGCATGTGGCCACCGCCTACCTTGTGAGCATACCCCAAGACTCAGTCCTCAGTCTTTTCCACTTAAGCACTCAAGAGATGTGATTAGCTTTTGGAGATTCACTTTTTCATTTTGGTGCTGATGATCCTAGGTCTATCACCTTCATCCCTCTCCCAAGAAGAGTTGCAGATCTGCTTTGCCAACTACTAAGCTGAACATTTCCTAAGCAGCCAAGTAGTAGAAGGCCAGCCAGGCAGCATAGTGGTTAGTGTTGTACCTAGAGTCAGGAAAACCTGAGCCTGACCAGCCTTAGTCATGTACCAGCTATGTGCCCCTGCACATGTTACTTAACCTTTCTTTTAAAAAAAACCCTTCCAAGAACATGTATCATGTAACCATGGAAAAATTTTTTCCTAAAAAATAAAATTAAAAAACAAAACAAAAAAAACATCCTTCTGTCTTTTATGTTTTGGTTCTAAGGCAGAAGAGCAGTAAGGACTAGAGCTAAGTGACTTGCCCAGGGTCACACAGCTAGGAAGTGTCTGAGGCCAGATTTGAACCTAGGACCTCCCATCTCTAGGCCTGGCTCTCAATCCACTGCGGCATCTAGCTGCCCTATGACCTTTCTATCTGCCTCAGTTTTCCTCAACTGCAAAATTAACAGATGATTGCATTTCGGTTCACTAAACATGGACATAAATTTATTACTATATGCCAAGCAGATGACTATGTGTTTGAGGGTACAAATAGAAAAAGAAAAACAGTAGCTGCCCCCAAGAAGTTTACTGTCTAATGAGGAAAACAATGCTCTAAAGACAACTGAAAAGAAGGGGTTTGGGGGAGGTACTTGGAGCAGGAGCACAACATGAAGCAGGCCAGAATGAGTGTTGCCACGTGTACCCCTGCACACAACCTCCTGGGGCCTTAGGAGGACAACATGAGGCATTTGTAAAGTGCTTCGGCAACCTTAAAGTTCGGTTTAAATGCAGATCCAGTTCCGTATGTCTAAAATAGAACTCATCCTCTCATGATCTTACACCTCCCGCAGACTTCTCAGTCGTCCAGGTTTGCAGCTTCAGTCGTCTTCAGTTCCTCCAGCCCACTTGCCCTCCTCCACACATAGTTCTGTTCAGCATCTTGTCAGGGCCCCCTCTACAGCCTCCCCCTCACATCCCCTTCTTGGCTTTCTCCAGGCCATCTTTTTGGCCCACCAGGCAAAGACCAAAATCTCATCCATCTCTCCTACTAGCCTCTCCTTCTAACAGTGCCCGACTACTCTGGTACTTCCCTTTTCGTCATTTTAATTGGCTGCCTCTTCCTCAGCCTGGCCTTGGAAGCCTTTCACTGTCTGGCTGTTTTAACCTCTCAGATGCACTCCCTTAATCGTTTGTCTCCTAAGCCTGTGCTCAGGCTTTCCTTCCTCCTGGAGTCAGTCCCCCTCCTCCCTCAGGCTGTATCTGGCCCCGGCCTTTTTGTAACTGTTCAACTTCGCAGGAACTTGTTACCCTTAAGAGCAGGACATTCTTTCTGCTTTTTGTCTTTGTATTTTCTTCTCAGTTAGCACAACTCCTTACATGTGGTCGGTGCTCAATAAATATTTGTAGAATTTGTAGAAAAGCCCTTTGAGGTAGTAGGCACTATTATTATTATTTCTATTTTAGAGATGAGGACAAAAGCTGTGAGAAATTAAATTATTTGCCGGAGGGTCTCACATAATTCTTAAGTGCCAGGATCCAGAATTCACCCCCAAGTCATTAAAAGTTCAGATTCCCACACACATTTTGTGCCGTACTGTTCCTCTTTATAATAGCCTAAATTTCAACAATATCCATACTTGATGTGCTTCTTTTTTCTTTCTATGTGGAAAGTCAGGGTGAACTCTTCTGAAAATTTATGACTGTCATTCAGGGAACCCTGTCATGTTTGTGCTGCCTAGATATGGATCCATTAAGAATTGTTTCCCCATTGCGACACTTTACCTAGAGTTCTGTGACAGGGACAAATGCTTCTCTGCAACATATCTCCCCCCTTGAGATTTCCAAAAAGTCACAGAATCCTCCTTCTTTCAAAGTGTCTTATAAATAATAAATAATATACATTGATGTCATCTTCTGAAGGAAGACCTCTTAAGACATCATTTTACTCTATCCGATAAAATGTGGGATTTTTTTCATTGTCAACAAACAATAATCACAATGTGATCTTTTAGTTAAGTGTTGCTTTAAAACTGTGGTCAGCTATAGAAAAGTCAATTGCAAAAGCCTGCCCGTTCCTTTTTGTTAGCGTCATTAAAAATGGTTTCTAAGCCTAATTGGGTCATTCTTATTACAATTTTATGGTAATAGGAAAATACAAACATAAGACTGATAATCATTCATATTTGATCATAGCTGTCTTTGTTAGTGGCTTAAAAAAATTATTCACTATGCTTGCCATTCCCAGGTTTCCTGAGAATCCTTCAACAATCTCAACAACCGTCCACCTCCACAATAGGCCTCCTTGGTGCATACTTAGTTTAATCAAGCCAGAAAGAGTTAGATTGAGAGTCAGCATATTTCAGTTAAGATCTTGTTTCTGTCACTTACATATGTGACAGGCACGTTCCTTAGTCTTTCTGGGTGTCACTTTCCTCATCTGTAAGTGAGGTGTTGGACTACTTGATCTCTAAGGTTTTTTACCACTAAAATATCTATGATCCTGTGAAGCTTCCTCAACAGGGACCAATGTCAAATATGGCGATTCCACTGTCCTTGGTGGTAAAAAAAGAGGTTGTAAAAATCTTGACAGATTATTTCCATTTTTCATCATTTGATCTTCATTTTTTAAAATGCATCCAGAATGATTTAGCTTAATTAATTAGGTATTTCACTCAGCTGTCTGTATCCTTCAATTTGTCTCTACCACTTTTTACTTTTATGAGATAATATTGATAATGTCCCAACATATTTCTACTTAGTATTTGACATAAATTCTTCACTTATATCAGTGGTTCCCAAACTTTTTTGGCCTGCCACCCCCTTTCCATGAAAAATATTACTTAGCCCCCTGGAAATTAAATTTTTTTTTTAAATTTTAATAGCAATTAATAGGAAAGATAAATGCACCTGTGGCCATCATCGCCCCTCCCTGGATCACTGCAGCACCCACTAGGGGGCGGTGGCGCCCACTTTGGGTATCACTGACTTATACTCTTCACTAGTATGATTCTTTGTGATTTCGTTTCTCCATGTGGCAAGTAGAGCAAATATTCCCTGATTATAGTGGTGTGTTTACTCTTTCAATCCCCTCTTTGAGGTGACAACCAACTTTAAGAAATGGTGACCTCTTTATCATTAGCCCTTATTTGCCCATCTCAGTAGTTTGTTGAAATAGATCTTGTTGGAGTGCTTTTAAGTGAATACCCTTTTTTATATTTTTATTCTAATTTGTTAGCATTGATTTTGATCTTTGCTCTGGCAGGTCAATGGTGCCACTATACCCAGACAGCGAATTCAGAAATGATGCCTACTTCAGTAACTAGTCATTTCTTGCCTTTCAAATCATACTGAGTTTTATTTTTTGTGATATTTGGTGATTTTTTTAAAAAGGTGTGAGATTTGACGCTTACCATAACGAAGACCTCTAAAATCTCTTCTTAAAGTATTCATCATGTATAAATATGATGAGGCATCTTTGTAGTATTCAGATCTTGTTTTGTTCCTAAGCTTTTTTTTTTTTTTAATCAACTTCCCATATGCCTGTTTTCAAAATCCTTTAGAATTAAAAGATATGTTGATTTGATTCAGAGAGACATATTAGGTCCTCTGAATTGATTTTTTTTTTAATAGTATGATCTTTCAGTACCTTGGGAATATTCTTTCATTGTAGGAAACAAAATCTTCATTATAATTCTTTAAATTAAATAAGGGATTATAGAGTTGAAGGAGACCTTAGGTATAATTTTACATTTTACAAATGAGAATTTTGAGGCCTAATTTGTTTTGCCCAGATTGTATCCGTGGTGGGTAACAGAGTCAAGATTCTTTTCTAGGTCTTCTTAGTACATATGCCATTCTCTTTTTTGGGTAGTATTTACCATACTACCTTTCCAATCAATGAGAACTTTTATTTTCATGTATCCTTTCCCCAAGATTTTAAAAGCATTTTTTAACTATTTTCTCTAGTATTTTAATATGCCTATTTAAATTCATTGAACATTTAGAGTGTCTGCCACATACAAAGCACTGTGTTGGGCACTAAGAAAACTACAAAATAAATGAGTTTCTCATAATCATAGAATGATGTTTTGATCACATCTGTAGGCATTTCATTTTCTAACTTTTCATTCCATTTAGTCTTCACGGTCTTCAAAAAAAGTTCATAATTTTGGAAAGAGATCAAACTCAATTAAAAGGAATCCCAATGCACCTGTTGTCAGACGAGGTTGGCTTTACAAACAGGTACTTTTTAATTTTCTTTGCAATAATAGGTGGAGCATTGAATCTTTGGGTATAAAAATGGAATTTGAAATTTGCAAAGGTGGTCTTTCCATTGTTTTTTATTTTTAAGTGTATAAGGAAAACAATATAAAGGATAATGGAATTTTCATGATTTAAAATAGAGTATACTTTGAGGCTTTTTTTAGAGGAAGAAAATAAAAGATGAAAAGTTATCAGTTTTGGAAAATATAATGATTAAATGTACCAGAATTATCCAGTTAGGATAGAAATTTCATTCAGAGATTTTACTTATGCCATAAGAAAAATGTGCTAAGATTTCATTCTTTCTTGCTTAATAATACCTGAGCATATATGTGTGTTTGTGCATGTATATAATGTTACCTCAGCTTTAATAAATCAGTTGAATGGTCATCCCATTTGAGTAGGTCCTCTATCTACAAGTGCAAAGTACACAAAAATTAGTTTTAAAATATCTAAAATTTTTTTTTCCAAAAAATATTCCAAAATGGATATAGTTTTGTTTTTTGCTTTACTGCCTTCTTAAATAATGTTTTATGAACCTTACAGTTAGGAAATAAAAGTATAGTTATGACCTCAGGTTATGCTTTACTTTTTTTAGTCTCCTCCCACCATTTTTTTTTTCTGCTATCAGCACACCCAGAGACAATAGCCTAGAGAGATTCCCTTGAAGTCAGAACGTCCTTTATGAAAGTTTCATCTCTGATTTATGCTGGCAGGGTGACTTTTTTTGTTACCATTTATTTTTTTATTTTTATAATATGTAACATAAAAATAATACATGTAATTTGTTATAAATATGTAATAAAATTTAATAAATATACTTATCCAAGAGATCCAAATTCCCACATTATCTATGTCCAAAAAAATCTTATCTCATTCCTTTTCCCCCCTCCTTCCCATCCCTAATCCCCAAGAATTCAAGTAATATCAGTCTTTTATTATCATATGATACATATTCCCCTTTTTGTCAGACTGTGAAACAAAACACATATTTGCTTATAGGAAAGATTCTTAGTGCCCTTGACAATTCTCTTAAGTTGCAAAGAAATTGCTTGCTTATATTGGTGGTCTCCAGTGGGGACTACCAAAATGAAATAACAGATCCTGAATACATACACATGCACACACATACATGCATACATGCTTTTATACCAACACAAATTTGTCATCATTATGTCTTAAGTAAAAGGTCCTCAGTATGTCTCCTATATCAAGCTTCAACACATAAAAGCACTGACATCTATTTTAACTGGTCAGATTTCTAGATTCTTTTGTTGGGTTTTAGCACTATATAATATAGCCCAGTGTGGTGAATGACTGAGCTCTTATTACCTGCACATGTTTACATTTTCTACATCTTTCAGACAGCACAAATAATAAGAAATGTATCATGTGTACTTTATATTTGATGGTACTGATAGTTTTCTAAGCAACAAGTTACAGTGATGTTTATAATTACAGCACAGTGCTAAATGACAATTCAGAGCCTGTTTGTTAGGGGTCTTCCCTTTGTCACACATACCCCTTTATCCAATATCAAATTATTGCTTTAATCTCAGAATTGTTTTGAAATGGTACTTAATAACAAGGAATTAATTTAATGGGTATATATTTGAGTGCATATAAAATGCCATTTCTCTTTGAAAGATAATTTCTCAAGGGTCAGTGTATGTTCTTTCTCTGATTTTGCCATTTAGAGTGTGTAGGCTTTCTTTATGGCTTTTCTAAAAGAATTGTATAACTTTGTTTAAGGCTGATTCATTTTTATGAACTATATTATTCAGGGAAGAAATGTGTTACCAGATGGTAAATCTGTTCTTCAAAGTGAGCAAAAATTTAACAGTGACTATTTTTTTAAGTGTTGATAGAATTTATGTGTAATCTGTCATTTTAGTATACTATTCACTATCATCTTAAATCCCATTAGCCATAGAAATAATTTAAATAGACATTTAATAGTTACTTGAGTTCATCAGTCTTGGGAAATTTTCTGATTATAATGTTCATTAATGTCAAAACTTTATTAAACTTCAGATTAGTCTTTTTTTACTTATGATTATATATAATTCATGAAGGGACTTTTTGCTCTAAGCATTCTTATAAATGTATCAGGAGTCAACTTAAATTGTTGGAAGTGAAAATTATTCTTAAAACATACTGATTTGATGCAGGATAGTACTGGTATGAAGCTGTGGAAGAAACGCTGGTTTGTGCTTTCTGACCTGTGCCTCTTCTATTATAGAGGTGAGTAAACAGAAATCTATAGTCTTTTGTTTTATAATTGCGACTTTAGAAGTGTTTAATAATTTTTACTTCACAAAAATGACAAGGAGTCAGGAGGCCTACACTGTGTGTAGTCTGAGCTCTGCCCCTATGGGCCAGCTCCATGACCTTGGACAAATCATTTCACCTCTACTAACCCTTTGTTTCTTGTTCTGTAGAAGGATAGTGTGGGAGCTGATGTTCTCCTGCTTAACTCAAAAATTCTTTGATACTAGAGAGCAACGTTTTGCTATATTTCCTGTTAACACGTGATTCAGATTCCTAGAATCTTGAAGTTGGATAGGACCTCGGAGGCCCACCCATTCAGCATAGAATGAGAATCCATTCTAAAGCATTCCTTAACCGCAGTAATCCCAGAGCTTTCCTTAATTTGAAGACTTCAAGTGAGGGAGAACCCATTATGTAAAACAAGGGAATTGGGCTGTATGGTTTATGGTGCCACCAGTTTTAACTCTCAGGAACTATTGACATTCTGAGGCATCCCATTCTACTTTTGCATGGTCCTCATTTTTCATTTTTCTTATTTTCCTTAAGGCAATTTTTCTTAAAGGCAAATCTAGTCCCACCTCCTGAGGCCAAGCAAAACACTTACACTTGATACATCCTGAAGACCACTAACATCTCCCCTTTGGTCTTCTCTTCTCCTGCCTAAATCTCTGGTTTCTCCACCTGATCTTCCTATCACCACACATTTAGGTCTTTAGTCATACTGCTTGGTTCCTAGCTCACCTCCAGCTCTTATAAAATGTCCTTTATAAAATGTGGTGCTCCCAACTCAATACAGAACTGAGTAGCTATTTCCTATGTGCAGACTCTATACCAGGCACCATGCTGGGTGCTAGAGACTTTTTTTAAGCCACACTCCACTTGTGCTTGTGTATTTTTTTTTGAACTAAATGTATGATTTTACATGAGATCAGATTTATTTTACTGCATTTTCAGGGCTATGATCCAGGCCATTAGATTTTTCTCCTACTTTTGTATCAGTAAAACCTATTGAATCAACTGTGTTACTTAATGCCAGATCACAAACTGAATGTAGACTATTTTTAATTATCCAGAAAAACAAAAATATATTTGTTTCTAAGTGTCACAGTTTATCTCATTTTACTCTTCTGATTTCACTAGTCCCAAACTTAAAGGAAAGTGTTAATGTGAAGTACACAGGAATTTCTTTTGTCACTGAACATGTTTTTAATTATTAGAATAAATGTCTCATGAGAATAGGGAGGAGGTGAGATATCCAGAAAAATCCGTAATTAAAAAAAAACCAATCCAATCAAATTTTTAAAAATTGAAAGCAAAATAATTTTTATATAAATTTTAAAATTGCAGCCTTTTCTGCTATCATGTTAAACTTATATTCCTGACTCTTGATTTTGGTTTGCATGTTTGTTTATTTTAATAGAGTGAATTATTTATCATCATTATATTGATTAAAAACTCTTGATCCTTTAGAACAAGAAATAATTCTAGACATGAAGATGAAATAGGAAAAGGTTATCTGCTTACAGTAACAGTTTAGAAAGTCAAAACTATAAAGTCTACTCAATTATAAAATTCAAGGCATGTATAAGCTCCTAAGTGCTAAACTATTAAGATTCTTCAATAGAAAAAAAGAAAACATCTCATTTATAATATAAAGTGGAAACAGTATTGCAGTGCAAAGAACATCCATTGGCTCTGGATTCAGAGGACTTAAGTTCAAACATCTTCTCCCATGCTTAATAGTTCTGTGACCTTGAATAAGTCATTTAAGCTTTATTGGCCTTGATTCCTCCTTAGTTTTGCTCATGGAGGGTTGGATTTTATTTTTAAACCCTTACCTTCGGTCTTGGAGCCAGTATTGGCTCCAAGGCAGAAGGGTGGTAAGGGTAGGCAATGGGGGTCAAGTGACTTGCCCAGGGTCACACAGCCAGGAAGTGTCTGAGGCCAGATTTGAACGTAGGACCTCCTGTCTCTAGGCCTGACTCTCAATCCACTGAGCTACCCAGCTGCCCCCAAGGGTTAGATTTTAGAGAGCTTTTTTGGTCTCTGTTCTAGATGCATGAGCCTATGATCCTAAAATTGTTAGTTTTAAGTATAATCTCTCCTCTACTTGAAGGTTGTTTTTAAAATCAAGAGTCTTCCTTGAAGACATTAAAATGCCAATGCATAATGTATTATTCATTATTTTTAGAAAGAACACAAAATATAAAAGACTTTTAGAATTGATTATCAGTTTTAGACAGTGAAAGTTGTTTTGCTGCATAGTTATTATGCTTTAAGGTAATATTAAGTCCTTTTTGAAAATTCTATAACAAATTTCAATGAATAGTTCTAACTTCACAGAATTATTCACCTTTCCACACTGTAATTTGTATTTATCATAAACTTTAATTGTTGATACTGCATTCATGTAACAAACATGTTCTTTCTACCTTGTAATTTATAGTTATCATAAAACTATAATTATTGATAGTGCATTCTTCCAAAAACTATGTAATTAAATGTGATTGAAAATCATTGGTGTGTCCTAATTACTTAGATCTCTCAAGAGCATTTTTTCTTAGAGTTGTTGTTACATACCAGTTTTTCTTGTACCTACCCTTCTTGCTTCTTGTATAGAGTTAATATTGAGTCAGAATTCATAAGCTCATAATTAGTAACTCCCTTTCCTAATTATTTGATAAATTTCTCTAATCTGAGTTCTGTTGTAAAACATTAAACATGACAAGGGATAAGGGCATGTTATTATTTTTAACTGACTTTTAATCCTTTAAAATGTAAATTTGCCTAATTCTGTTTTCCTACACTAATAATGAAATTTTGTTTTTATTTCTTAAGAGCACATTTACTCATAGGAAAATTTTATGTTACTGTGACAAAAATAAAGATCATGAGTAAAAAGTTCACTCAAAGGGGGAAAAATTTTTAATTGAAGGCAAATTGTTTAATAATGCTACCTGCTTTGAATCATTACTGCTTATTCAAGGTCCTTTTGCTAGGATTGTTGTTATTGATAAAATAATCAAATCTTCCTAGCTTTGTGACCCTGGGCAAATCCCTTGGCCTCTGTTTTCCTCAGTTTCCTCACCTGAAGGATGAATTAGAGATAATAATGGTACATACTTCAAAAGGGTCTTTGTGAGGATGAAATGAGAATAATTGTGAAGCCCTTAGCACAATGCTCAGCACATGATGTTAAATTGTCATTATTAGCATACGCAAAGCAATTTCTAAATCTTGAAGTCCTATATATAAATACTAGCTATTTTTCTTACTGCTGTTACTTTGTTTTAAAATTTTGCTTAAAAAATTTGATACTTTTTGTTTTTAATGCTCTTATGCTTCACCCCCAATTTTTGTGGCTTTCCTTATGGCAAATAGAAGGTTAAGCAAAACCAGGCTACACAGCAAGCATGTTATGATATATTATAGACAACACTCCATATATCTAATCTTCTAAAGAGAAAAGGGGTTTTCCATAATTTCAGTTCTTCAGTCAAAATTCTTAATGACAATTCTATCTGTTCAATGTTTTTTTTAATAAAACTATATGCTTCTCAATGATCTATACTTATATATATTTCTGAAATTAACAGTGGAAGATCTTTTTATCATTGCCCTTTTTTTTTTTTTTTGCCAAGATAAAGAAAATAGTTTGCATTAAACTTTAGCTTTTTTTCCATATTCTTTGGAAATTTTAGCCCCCAGGAATATAGAACGTAATTAAAATTTTTTAAAGTACTTTATATTTTTCTGTGTCAGATTCCTTAATATAATATTTATATCTGCTAACTTTTTTTCAGGTACATGGCTGTACTAAAAACATTTAATTTTTCAATAATCTTTGTGCCTTAACATCAACCACATGTAGATCTATATAATACCAAAATTATGATTTTTCCCCCATACATGGTTACTTTCTATTTGACTTAGAATCTTGTTCCTATTTTCCTAAGACAGTATTATTTCATGATGACATTTAAGACAGGAATTCATAATGTAGAAAAAATAGTATAATATCATTGTTGTGAAAGTATATTCAGGGGGCAACTAGGTAGCTCAGTAGATTGAAAGTCAGGCCTAGAAGATAGGTTCAAATATAGTCTCAAACACTTCTTAGCAGTATAACCGTGGGCAAGTCATTTAATCTTCATTGCCTATCCCTTACTACTCTTCTGCCTTCGACCAATTCACAGAATTGATTCTAAGATGTAAAGTAAGGGTTTTTGGTTTGTTTGCTTTTTAAATACATTCACAAATTCATATTCTGAATGTCATGATAATTGATTCAGCAAATCTAATAAA
Source organism: Gracilinanus agilis (assembly GCF_016433145.1). NCBI lineage: Eukaryota > Metazoa > Chordata > Mammalia > Didelphimorphia > Didelphidae > Gracilinanus > Gracilinanus agilis. Next base: position 189,069,008 of record NC_058134.1, on the reverse strand, counting down.
TATCTGTTATTTCTAAGTTTCTGTGGCATAGAAAGATGTTAAAACATCTTGATTGTGTCCTATTATATGTGTGCCCTATTTTACATGTGCAATTTTTGTTTTATTCTCCTAAAACCTAAATCAACTCTACAAATGTGCCATTTAAATCATTCCTTGGTTCTCATCTTGTTTTGGATTGTTAGTGGTGGTGACTTTTTGCAGTGAGGATTGGGTTGGCAGGGGGGCGGAGTTATTATCCAAAAAATGAAGCACTAAAATCCCAAGCAGCCCTGGCAGTAGTTGCCCAGCTAAGCAAGCAGAAAATACAAGATGCCCCATAAGAGAATACCATTTGGGACGAGGAAATCACTTGGCTGACTTCTTATAATGTATTAATGATATAATTACAAAGCAATGTTATGTTGTTATGATACAGGGTTATGTAGAACTGTGCCCCTATTTAATTTATTTTGAACATTCATTAAGCATTAAATATGCTCAGTATGTTTGAGGTAGTGAGTTTGGGTACTGTGGTCAGTGTGATCAGTCTTCAAGCTTTGATTAAGCTCTTATTGGGTGATAAACATAGTGCTAAACCTGGGAAGTCAAAGAATAAAATAGTCCCTGCTACCATGGGAGACAACCTGTAAGTATCAAGACATCGCAGGATACATGGACTACATGGGGGGAAATTCCCCATGGAAGGGAGCGTTTGAACCTTGCCTTGAAGGAAACTCGGAGCTGAGGGAGATGAGGTAGTGTTCCCGGAGTGAGGAACGAGGTGCCGCTGAGGGGGAGCGCCATGGGACGGGCCGTGTCCTGGGGGAAGCAGCGTGTGTAGAGAGGGGGGCTACGGGAGGGCTGCAGAAGGAGCTTGGATCCCGGTTGAGTGGCTTTCGGTGCCACACTCTATTTGGAGTTGATGTTTGATGCTAAGGGGTCGCTGCAGTGTATTGAGGAGAAGCGGCCTCTGCGGTGACTTGAGCTTTAGGAAAGTCACTTTGGGGCCAGACTTCAAGTCAGAGCAGAGGGAGAGAGCCCAACATCCAGCCTCTCTCACTGCTCTAGCAAGGATTTTAAGAGACCACGTGGTGAGTAGGAAGAAGGAGAAGCTGCAGAAAGGGCATTTCTTAGCCAGATCTCTGCGGGTATAGCCCAGAGTCTGTAGATGCTGAGGAAGAAGTTCCACAAACCAAGAGCAAACTAGGGAAACCTGCATTCTACAAGTGCATACCCTCAGGGAGAGGAATGAGAAGGTGAGCCCCTGAAGCTTACAGCTGTGTCACTGGGACCCAGAAGAGGAGGGCCATAATCTGGCTGTGCCCTTGTGCAGAACGCTGGAGGGACAGCTCTTGGGGGCCTGAAGAATCAGTGACACAGGATCAGGAGAAAGCAAGCAATCTAATTAGTAAGCATTTCTTAGGCACCTACTGTGTGCCAGACACTGTGCTGAGAACTCCATAGAGCTTAGCCAATAAGCCTTTTCTGATGCATCTTGATTCTGCTCTTCCCTGGTTGATTATTTTCAACTTGTCCTGACTAGAGTTTGTACATTTTTCACGTTGTTTCTCCCATCAGGCTGAGCTGTTTGAGAGTAGGAACCATCATTTGCCTTTCTTTGTAACCCAGGCACTTAGCATAGTATGTGGAATTTAAAAGATATTTAATAAATGTTTGTTGACAGATAGAAAAAGCCCCAATTTGGGAAGTAAATGTTGGGAAAACACCTATGATAAATATGGACATAAGGATCCATGCATGTCCCAGACCAAAACCTAAAAGACAATAACTCCATGTCATATCTATAAGCAAAACCCAAAGAAGTTCCTAGATGTGCCAACAAACTAATGGAATTCCTTGAAAAAATGAAGCAAGAATTTAAAAGTGATCATATAAACAATATTGGAACTATAGAGCAACCTGGAGCCCTAGAAATTTCTAAAAAATATTTATTCATATCCGATTTCTTTTGCAACCCTATGTATTTTATTAGATGCATTTAAAAACATGTACTCAGGCAGCTGGGTAGCTCAGTGGATTGAGAGCCAGGCCTAGAGACAGGAGGTCCTGGGTTCAAATCTGGCCTCAGACACTTCCCAGCTGTGTGACCCTGGGCAAGTCACTTGACCCCCATTGCCTAGCCCTTACCACTCTTCTGTATTGGCTCCAAGACAGAAGGTGGTAAGGGTTTAAAAAAAAAAATAAAAATAAAAACATATACTCAGCTGCCAAAGGGTCTGTGTCACCAAAAAAAGTTTAAGAATCCCTTCTTAATCCATAGAGGAAATATTTGGAAAGGAATATGACATAGCTAGACACATTGGAAAGAAAAGAAACAGCTTAGTTCAAGATGTGCTGCACAGCATTATTCAAGTAATAAAATCTCAAAATTAGATTAGACCAAACTGAAATCATTGACTCCATAAAACAATAAGAAATAGAACAAAATTCTATTTTTAAACAAAATAAGAAAAAAAACAACAAAGACTGAAAACCTAGAAGAAAATATAAAATATCACCTGCCACTAGTCAAGGAGAGATAATCCAAGAATCATTAAACTTCCTGAAAACTGCTCTTCACAAATGGCTAAGTACCATCATTCAAGAAATCGGGAATGGAAACTCCCTTTGGGCAAAATGAACTTAGAAAGAATCCACTAGTCAAACCTGAAAGAAATCCCAACATCAATATGAGCATTCTCAGGACTATTCTGGTCAAAGAAAAAAGTGCTACAAGCAATCAGAAAGAAAATTGAAATGCCAATGAGCCACTGTCGGGATCCTCTTAGGAAAACCATTTTGGATTTGAATGCAGGAAACTTGCCTGTGGGAGAGATCAATCAGAGGCTGTTGCAAAAATTAAAGAGACAGGTTCTCTGCATAAATGAATAGAAGTTTGATAGATTTAGAGATGGAGAGTGTGTTGGAGATTCAATAACCTAATCCACCCTCTATAAAGAATCAAGGCCCAGAGAATAATTGACTTGCTCAAAATTAGAGCTCATTCAGACTCTGACTCAAATCCAGTACTGTTTCTAGTAAAGCACACTACCTCCCAATATCTTAGAGCTTCCATGGAGCTTTTAACATATTAGGAAAAAGGAGACGTCTCTACAATTAATAGAATATTTTTATATTAGTATATCTTGATTTTTCACATGTTAAACCATTTTGAGAATATCCTTGCTATGGGAAAACTTTTAATTTTGATTAAATATATTTTAGATGAAAAAGAAGAAGGCATATTGGGAAGCATTCTCTTGCCTAGTTTTCAAATAGCTTTGCTAACCTCTGAAGACCACATTAATCGCAAACATGCTTTTAAGGTAAGGAATGTATTACTCATTTTTTTAGACTTCATTTTTGCATTTATATTAGAAGAATAAGTTTTTCATATAACTTTTTTAAGAAGTTATTTTGCTTAATTACTACAAAGATATATAGATAGATAAAACTGGATATTTTATAATATTTAGGTACATTATAGTAAAATTCCATTTTCAAAATGACATTAAGATTTCAAAATAACATTTTAATTCTATAATGCATTCATTTAAGAAATTCACTTTTTGTTTATTTTAAATCCAGAACTCATTAATATAAGGGTTGACTTGGGACTAGATTAAAATTTAGAAATAATAGGTTTTTTTAAAAAATGTACTTTTCCTTCATTCAAAATGAGTAGTTTTACTATTGATTTCTTAAAAGGTTATTTTTTTATTTTATTTTTCATGATAAGAACAATAATTTATGCTTTAAATTCTCTCCAATGTATTATTTGCATATTTGGAATTATGAGCTGCTCTTAGCTATCTCAGAAGCCTTTGAGCTACATTCTGCTGCATGTCAAAATGGTAAGTCAGAATTTGGTCTTGATATTTTGGATCTATGATAAATTTACTTTATTTCTCAAAATGTTCATTCCAATTTTACACTTTAAAAAATCTTTTAAATAGATTATACAATCCCTTAGTTTTATGCACACCTATTTTATAGTACTCAAATGAAGAGCTTTACCAATTAATCTGATCACTTTAGAAAAAATAAAATTAAGTAGGCCCCAAGGTCAGTTTTTTTAGTTTGACTTTTTAAAATTATAAAACTATACAATTAATTGATAAATCTTTCCTTCATTAAGTTCTAAGAATAAAAGGGAAGTAAATCCTAAATATACATATAACTTTAGTTGCTTATAAGTATGTTTTTCTCCCCATGGTTTCACTTAGACTAGAAGTTCTTAATCCTTTTGTGTCACAGACACCTTTGGAGGTGCCTGACAAAACCTATGGATTCCTCTACTTGTTGCCTATATTCCTAATTGAAGGAAATAGTACATTTCAGTTAGAAGTTAGTGAAAATAGGGGGCGGCTGTGTAGCTCAATGGATTGAGAGCCAGGTCTAGAGATGGGAAGTTGTAGGTTCAAATTTGACCTCAGACACTTCCCAGCTGTGTGACCCTGGGCAAGTCACTTGACCCCCATTGCCTACCCTTACCACCCTTCTGCCTTGGAGCCAATACACAGTCTTGACTCCAAGAAGGAAGGTAAGGGTTATTTAAAAAAGAAGAAGTAGTTAGTGAAAATAAAGATGCATTTTTTTCCCAATCAAGTTCACAGACCCCTTGAAATAAAACCCTCTGACTTAAAATAACTTGTTGTTCTAAGCAGAACTGTTCATGACTGAGGGAAATTGCTTAAGGAAGGGAAGAATGTTAGGAAGCCTGGATTTCAATTTATTTTGTCACTGATTGCTGGATAACCCAGGGTGAATCATTGTTTTTTGGTAAATAGCGGTGAGATCCTCAACTAGCAATAAAAATTGCTGAGACCAGGCTCATATTAGATCCTGTATACTTAATTTCTGATCCCTTTTTAACCTACTAGCTTTTTATTTTCTATTGAAATTATCAGAGAAGCAAACTGGGGAAAAACAGAAGTATATATTCTGTCTTAAAATTATTTAAAATTAATTCCCCCCCAAAAAATAAGAAGAAACTTTACATTGTAAAGAAGAAACATCAAAAGATATCTTTTTTTAAATAAAAAAAGGCAACTCAATAAAGAACAACTTTTTGTTTTTTCCCCCATTTTTCTTTTACTAGATCTTCATGTGTTTATTTTTAAATGGCCATGTCATTTCCAATTAGGCCGCCCATCCAAACATGCGGACCTATTATTTCTGCACTGATACAGGAAAGGAAATGGAGTTGTGGATGAAAGCCATGCTAGATGCTGCTCTTGTACAAACAGAACCTGTGAAAAGGTAAAAGCACCCAGTAGCAGTAGTGGAGATTCCCAGTCATACATGCACGTACATTCATTTAAATAGATGTCCCTATGATTGTATTTGCTTCTGTGTGCATGTGTATCTACGTGCAAATGCTTGATATCTTTATCACAGGAAATCTATGTCCTTAGTTGATGAGGATTAGTAGATTTTCTGAATTTCTTAATGCTGGCTTAAAATCCTTGAGAATTCCACCTTTTCTCATCTTTGCTCTATTCACTCATTTTCACCTGTCACTTTACCAGAGATGAGTCCAGATTCCTAATGTTCAAACTTCAATTTTTTCTTCTTACAGAATTACCTTTAATTTCAGGTAAGTACATTTTTAGTTGTTATGACTAAAATTTTACCCAGATGTTTTCCATCAACTCCTTGGTCCCCATGAGAGAATTAGTTTTCCTGAATGTAATTATATATGTAAAGTAAATTACTTAAGTTTTGTAGCCGGTTTTTATTTCTAACATTTTTATGCTATATCCAAGTAATATTTGTCAACAAGTTATTCATAAAATGATTTCATGAATGTTTAATGATTTTCTTCTCATTTTATTTCCCTTCAGTATATAGCAGTTTCCCACATAAATTGATCCAGAAAATACCATGAATTTTCCATATGATTTGTTTAAAATCTGAAATTATAATTGATTTTAGTATATTTATAATAAATTGAGAATGATGGGAGGAAAACTGCATAAACTAAATAAAATTCTGCATTAAAATAATATTGTATCAGCCAAGAAATAATTTTAAGGAAACCCATGATATGTGTAAATGTAAAAGACACTGGGCTATAGATGCTAATTGTATAAAGAGGAAAAACAATGTCTCTGTCTTTTAAGTTTATATTACAGTGTTGGAGGTGATACTTAAGACATTTACATAAATAAGCATAAGACAAACAATGATGAGAGCAAAAGGAGGTTCTTCACAGATTAAGAAATGTGTGAAATGGAAGAGATGGGTTTTTTTTTAACTGAGATGATTAGAGAATGTTCATGAAAGGAGTGCTCCATAATTATTCTGAACCATGAAGTGAAAAGATTTCAACAGGGAAGATATGGAGCACTCTATATCAAGCATAATGCTCATCTTCTGAATACATAGAGGTAGGAGATGACAAGATTATAAAATCAAGAAATATCTTGGTTAGCACCAAGAGGACAAGAAAGGAAATAGAATTCAGTCATGATCCAAAGGCAAGCTATAATTAGATCATGGACAGCCTTATTTGCCAGATTAAAAAGTTGACATTTTACCTTCTAGACAGTGGGAAGACACTGAAGGCTTCTTTAGCAGGAAAATAATCTAATATGGTTAGATCTAAGGATAAGGGAAATGAATCCTGCAGCAGGATGCAGATTCATTTAGAGAGAAAAACGATTGGAAAAAAGGATACCAGTTAGAGCATGGTGGTGTTTAAATTTTTTTTTAACCCTTACTTTCTGTCTTAAAATCAATACTAAGGCAAAAAAGATATAATAGGTGTAGGCAGTTGAGGTTAAATGACTTGTCCAGGATCACAGAGCTAGGAAGTGTCTGAGGCCAGATTTGAATGAAGGTCTTCCCAACTCCAGGCCTGGTATTCTATTCCCTGAGCCACTTAGCTGTCCCTGATAGTGTTTTAATTTTAAACAATTCGTATCCCACAGATCATCATGTTTTCCTATGTAAATAAATTCTAATTCTAGCTGATTCATTCTTATCCAGCATTATACAACTCATTCTTCTTTTGGCTTCAATTTTAAATTAGAGATTATATTTTTAGTTTTTTGTTTGTTTTAGTGCCTTTGTTTCCCTTTTAAAAGATGAATTCATATATGTTAATTCTGTGATTCTTAAATTACTTAAATGATAGATTCATAATACAAGGTATATTTAGAAATAGGGCAGATAATTAAATATTTAGGTAGACTAGACAATAGATATAAGATATCTTTCTTGCTTTTAACACCATTTTAAAGAGGCATAACTCCTTAAGAAAATAATAATTAAGAAAAGAATTAGCTTGTCTGGCAATATAAATTCTACCCTGAATTTTTTGTAGTATCATACTTCTATTTTGATTATGAAAATGTCATTTTTCTGCCACAATCCCATATAATTGCCCTGATATTAAAGAAGCTAAACTTTTTTCCCATTAAGCATATTGGAATTTGAAAAGCCATGTGGCATGAATTGAATACTTAAAGTAAAGAATATACATAGTATGTAATAATAGAAGAAGGCTATGACTTGAATATCTGCTAAACATAGCATCTGCTAAAAGAAGAAAACTTTGGCATAAAGTAGATATAAGCAGAATCAACATTTTCTGTCTAAAAACCAGAAGCTTTAAGTAAATAATTCTAAGTAATTATCAGGAATATGACCTGAAGGAAAAAAATAGAATATCCCATCTGGCTAAGCAAAAAGACCACAAGAAACAGCCCTGGACAAATGGGCAAATATTCTCTGTCAAAAGTGGAGGGAGAGGAGGAGGAAGCCTGCAGCATTTTCTTTCTTTCTTTCTTTGTTCATTGTTCAAAGCCTATTTCCATGTTATTCATATTTGCAGTAGAGCGATCCTTTAACATCAAAACCCTAATAGCACTATGTGATCGATCATGTATTTTTCTAATGTATTTCTGGTTCTCACAGTTCTTTCTCTGGATGTGAATAGCGTTCTTTCTCATAAACTCCTCAGGATTGTCTTGGGTCATTGCATTGCTGCTAGTAGAGAAGTCTACTACATTCGATTGTGCCACAGTGTATCGGTCTCTGTGTACAATGTTCTGGTTCTGCTCCTTTCATTCTGCATCAATTCCTGGAGGTTTTTACAGTTCACATGGAATTCCTCCAGTTCATTATTCCTTTCAGAGCAATAGTATTCCATCACCAGCAGATACCACAATTTGTTCAGCCATTCCCCAATCAAGGGACACTCCCTCATTTTCCAACTTTTTGCCATCACATTGAGCATGGCTATGAATATTTCTGTACAAGTCTTTTTCCTTATTATTTCTTTGGAGTACAAACCTGGTAGTGGTATAGCTGGGACAAAGGGAAAGCATTCTTTTAAAGCCCTTTGCACATATTTCCAAATTGCTCTCCAGAATGGTTGAACTAATTCACAACTCCACCAACAGTGTATTAGTGTCCCAATTTCTCCACATCCCCTCCAACATTTATCACTTTACTTGGCTGTCATACTGGCCACCATTTCCATTATTAAAGTGAATAATTTTTGTTCACATGGTTTAATATGTGTATGATAGGGCATTTTGATTTTAAATGATCACTATTGCAATATGAATAATTTGGAAATGGGTTTTGAACAATAACAACATGCTATTCTTAATAAAAAAGTGGTGATGAAAATGGATATTTATCTAGCACGTTTGTTAAGTGATTGACATAAATTATCTCATTTGAACCTCATATCAATAATACTGGTTATTATTGAATCAGTTTTACTAAATTGCCTGTAATTCTTTTTTTGGTTTCAGAGTGGATAAGATCCCATCTGAAAAAGCATCATCTAGAGAAGTCAACAATATTTCCAACCATAGGGTGCTAATTAAGCCAGAGATGCAGAGTAGTCAGAAGAAGAAGGATGTAAGAAAAATTGAAGAAAAAAGGGCCTTAGAAGCTGAAAAATATGGATTTCAGAAGGATGGTCAAGACAGACCTTTAACAAAAATTAACAGTGTAAAACTGAATTCTGTGCCCTCAGAGTATGAGAGTTTAACAACTAGCACGAATCCTCCTGGACGTTACAGGCCAGCTCAAACCAATGGTTCAGACACTAAAGCAGTCAATGTTAGCCTTGCAGACCTTAGAAGTGGAAATCATCCTAATACTGTACCAGTTCATATGGAGTCGGATCGAGTCATCCAGAGAACCAATTCAATGTTGCAACTGGAGCAGTGGATCAAGATTCAGAAGGGGAAGAGTCATGAGGAGGAGCCCAGAGGGTAAGTGTCTTCCTGTTGAACCCTCAGTTTATTTGGATAGTTTTTGTCATGGTAAGATTCTCCACTAAAAAATACCAGCTCCTAAAATTATCTACACTACCAGGCAAGCCAGGCCTGGGTACCTCAGAGTCTGTTAGAAGAGATTTCTCCATGGTCTCTCTGCTTCCCTTCTCCTCCTTCTCAGATCTATTCTGGCGCACCTCTGCTCCCATTTCAGGGTTGCCAGGTCTTCAGGGTAAAGGACAGACTCGTCTGTTTCTTATTTAAAGCCCCTCCTGACCCGCCCCGGCTTCCCCTTCAGCCTCGTTCTGCGTGACTCGGCCTTCTCGGCAAACTGTCCCAGTGGCTGTGTTCGGGCCATGATGTCATCTTTCTCTTCCTCGCCTTTGCTCAGGCCGATCCCTGTGCAGGGAGGGCTGCCGCTCTTCCCCACTGTCTCTGACATCGGCCCCCTTTCTCCATGCTCACCACTCCCGTTTTGGCCTCAAGAGCCTCTTGCCAGGAGAGCCGGATAGTTGAAGAAGAGGACTAGATCCAGGCACAGCACTGCCGGGTGGATGTTCTTCAAGCAGCATCTGGTCACATCTCTCCTGGACGCTTCGGATAAAATGCAAGCTCCTGTTTGGAATTTACCTCTTCTGACTTCCCGTGACTCCCTCTCTCGTTCCTGTAGATGGCTGGCCCACTGGCCTACTTGGGGTTCCCAGTAGCCCACATTCTCCCCCACCTCTGTGCCTTTGCACAGGCTGTGTAAGAAATAAAATGGATATAGAAGGATAGATTTTAAAAATATTAGGGTTTTAAAAGGTTTATTTATTGGTAGCCATTAGAAAAATGAAGCAACGTGCCATGTTAAGGGTCAGTTTGAAAGACCCGCCATTGAAAGACCTCTGCCACCATGCTGCTTCAGCCAATTCTGGTACTTTGTTGTTATCCTTCTGTCTACGCAATGGTATTATGTAACTGTCTTACATCACCATGTAAGACAGGAAGTCAGTTGGATCATGGGAAATGTAGTTTCAAAGACCCCAAAATGTCCACAGGAAATTTAGATCAGAGACCTCAAAATTTCAGTAACACAGCTGGCTCCCATAACTAGAAAACTCTTCCTTAGCTCCCCCCTCCAGCTCTTGGAATCAGCTCGGCTGCCATCAAGACCTTTTTGCTGTTAATGCTTTTTTTCCTCTCCTGCCCATATTTCTTTGTATCTATTTTATGCATGCTTTATATTCCTTTATCTTCTTATTATGCTTGTTGCTTTGAATAAATGATGTTGGATTAGATAATTCAGAACCAGAAGGAACCTTAGAAGGTAAGTTTGGACCCTTCATTTTACAGACTAAGGTAGAGAGAAATTAAATAAATTTCCTACTCACACATCTAGTAAGGATCTGGGGCAGGATTTGAATTCAGATCTTATTGGTGCTAAGTGCAATATTCTATAATAACCTATCCACTATACTATGTTACTTTACAAAAGAATTGCATAGATTGTGAGCAACTTTAAATGCTGACTGAGGAGTTTGTATTTTAAAGCTGCCCGCAATAGGAAGCACTTCAGAAAGATTATTTGTGTACTTTTGTGGAGTATATATTGGACAGGACAGAAACAAGAAGTAGAGAAACCCATCAGGAGGCTGGTGAAATGGCCCAGGTACCTAGTGGCAAAGAACTCAAAAGGCACACTTGCTCCACAGAAAGGAGGGACAGATAGATGTAGACAGTACTATGGAGATGCTATTAACTTGAGAATTCTCCAGACTGGTTTGCCCTTAGATTTATTCAATGCTTATCTCAAGTGCCAACCTATATGGGACCTTTTTTCATCTTTTCCCCCATGGCTAGGTTTCTCCCCTTCCAAAACCCCCACCCCAATTTTTTTTCTTTCTGCATATTTCACATTTATTTATTTGCATATCTGGGGGAGGTCACAAAGAACATACATTCTTTAATGTCAGAAATTATTTTCTTTTTTGTCTTTTTTTTAGCCCCATCACCTAACACGTAGTACCTCACACAAAGTAGGTACTAAATAATTACTTCTTGGTTGAACACAAAGCTCCTTTTTATATATTAATTTAATCCTGTTGATTTTTCTATCTTTTTTGTTTTTCTAAACCCTTACATTCTGTCTTGGTATCAATTCTAAGACAGAATTGTGGCAAGGGCTAGGCAATCAGGGTTAAATGACACAGCTAGGGAGGGTCTGAGCCCATGTCCTCCCAAATTCAAGTCTAGTACTATCCACTGTGCTATCTAGCATTCCCTCCGTCTTTGTTATAGTCAATACCATTTCTACTTGTTCTAGAATTACACCTAGTACTGTGAGGTTAGAGACCAAAAGTCACATTTCCTCTATCTTTGGTGTTATGGAGTTTATTATAATAATCTTTTTAGAAGCTGACCATCATTTTTTTAAAAATTCTTTCATCTTTTATCATTTAATGCACTTGGAATGACTTTACTTAGGTTCCCCCCCCTTCCCCCCCAACTTTCTATTTGTAGCATAATTTACCAAATTACTCTCCATACTTGGATAAACTAATTCACATTTCCATCAGCAATCTGTTATAGTGAGCCTGTCTTTCAACATTCAATATTTGTATATTTTGCCATCTTTGCCAATTTACTGAGGATGGTGAGAAACTTTAAATTTGTTTTAATTTGTATTTCTCTTATTTTTAATGATTCACTGCTATATTTTCATGTGATTATTTACACTATTCAATTCTTGTTTTGAAAACATTTTGTCCTTCGACCATTTATTTAGGAGTGGCTTTTAGTTGTTTTTATGCTTTTTTTTGTCAGTTCAGTTTTTTAAATAGTAGGTCTTTTATCTAAATATTTTCCCATTCTAGTGTTTCTCTTCTAATCTGTTGATTTTATTTCTATTTTATTTCGAATTCAGATTTATTTGTGCAAAAACCTTTAAATTCTGCATAATTTTTTATGATTTTCTTTGTCCCTTATTTAATTAAGAATTTTATCCCAACCATAATTATTAAGTGTACCATATATTATTCTCACTCTTTTTTCACATGTGAAATTTGACATAATTTGGAGCATATTGTTGTATTTGGTATGTGTTCCTGATCTAAACTTACTTTTTGATAAACTGTGTTCTGGTTTTCCCACCACACTTTAGCAAAAAGGGAATCTTTCTCAAAAAAATTTTAAGTTCTTGCATTTCTTAAACAGTGGACTATTTTTTTTTTTCAGTTGCTCCATTTTCCCATTTACCTGGACTTTTCTGTGAATGTGCTTTATTGTTTTTAGCCAATGCTAAATAATTTTCATGATTCCTGCTGTATAATGTAGTTTAATGTCTAGTAACTTCCTTCATGGTACTTTTTTTCCTTTTTGAACTTTGTGTTCTTCTCAATGAATTTTGTTTCTTTTTTTGTCTGTTTCTAAAAAGTATCTAAAAAGTAATTTAACTTAGCACTAAATTTAGATAACATTATTTATTCCAAAGAAATCCTTTGTTTGATCAGAGGTTAACTCTCATATGTTCAGCACATTTTGTAGTTTCATCTAAATGAATTTCTATTATCCTTGCATTTTTCTAAAAAATACATAAAAATACTAATAATTTTTGTGCATTTATTTTGTTTTGCTACATTGTTTAACTAATATTATCTCAGCTAGTTTCTTTTCTATTTCCATGGGATTCTCCTAGTATACCATGATGTTATCTTAATATAGAGGTTCTTCCATCTCCTTTTGTTAGTGTTAATGCTATTTTTATTATTGTCTTTCATTATTTTTATAGCTGGCATTAGAGAACTATATCAAATAATAGTAGGATAAGAATAGATCTTTGCTTTACCCTTATTTGTACTGGTAATGCTTCTAGTGTTTCTTTACTGGAAATAATACTAACTCATGTTTTAAAATAAATGTTACTGATCATATTAAAGAAGAGCCCTTCCTAATCTCTGCTTTTTAGGTTTTTTTAATTGTGCTGTATTTTGTCATGTTTTTCTGTATCTGTTGAAATTTGTAATCTTTGTTGTTTATATGATTATGATTATATTTATTGTTTTCCTTATATTGAACCATTTTGGGGGAGGAGAGAGAGAAATTTCCCATCTACTACTCTATCCAGCATTCTTCTTAGATAATTGTAAGGTGAATTAAATTGTACTACATTATGCCATTTCACTATTTTGGTTGATTGCCCTTAGTTTTAGGTAGTTATATACCATATAAAGGAAAAGTCCATTATTTTTATGCTTTCAAGTATTTTCACAAAACCCCCTTCTTCTCTTAATACAACCTAAGCTTGTATTAACTTTCTTCATTGTGTAAGAAATAAAATGGATATAAAAGGATAGATTTTAAAATATTATTGTTTTTAAAGATTTATTAATAGCCATTAGAAAAATGAAGCCATGTGCCATATTAAGAGTTAGTTTGAGGGGCAGCTGGGTAGCTTAGTGGATTGAGAGCCAGGCCTAGAGACGGGAGGTCCTAGGTTCAAATCCGGCCTCAGACACTTCCCAGCTGTGTGACCCTGGGCAAGTCACTTGACCTCCATTGCCTATCCTTACCACTCTTCTGCCTTGGAGCCAATACACAGAAGTTAAGGGTTTAAAAAAAAAAAAGAAAAAGAAATAATAATAAGAGTTAGTTTGAAAGACCCACCATTTACCTCCACCACCATGCTGCTTCAGCAGGAAAAGAGAGCGTGCCCTTCCAGGCACTTCCTTTATATCTTCTCTCTATGTTATTACACTTTCTGTCTACCTGATTACACAAGAGGAATCATGGGAAATGTAGTTTGAAAGAGCCCTAGATGTCCACAGGAAGTTTAGATCAGGGACTTCAAAATTAGTTTAAGGACCCCCAAAATTTCTAATATATCACAATTGCCAGTTTTACACTAGTGTTTCATTTGGGAATTATTAAGCCCATGAAAAGACCCAGATATTTTAAAAGTCATCCTGCTATTTTTTCCCCTTCATCTTATACCTTTGAAGATGATCTTTTTTAACTTGTATATGAATTTGTTATCCCCATTAAGTTTCATCTTATTTGATTCAGCCTAAATAATCTCTCCTATCAGGCTTTTTGTGGATCAAAACTAGCATCCATTATGTTAGTTATTATTCTCAACTTTGTGTCACCTAAATAAGCATTCCAAAATTCATAATTGGACAATTCCTGGCACGGGCTCTCTCTGTGACACTCCACCAGAAGTATCCCTACAAATTGACATTGAGCCATTGAATCTAGCCATTCAGACAATTCTTAATCTACCTAATTGTTTCATCAGGTATCGCATATGTCCATCTTTGAAACAAGAAAAGCTTGGGATCGTTTTCAGTGCTTTGTTAAAATATAGCTGACAGGGGGCAGCTGGGTAGCTCAGTGGAGTGAGAGTCAGGCCTAGAGACAGGAGGTCCTAGGTTCGAACCCGGCCTCAGCCACGTCCCAGCTGTGTGACCCTGGGTAAGTCACTTGACCCCCATTGCCCACCCTTACCACTCTTCCACCTATAAGACAATACACCGAAATACAAGGGTTTAAAAAAATATATAGCTGACAAGATAACTGGAACATACCTTTGATCTACCAAAATATCCATGTCAGAAGAAAAATAAGATTATTAAGCAACTACTACATGCGAGGTACTGTGCTAAGAGCATTGGTGATAAAAAGAAGCCAGAAGACTCAAGGAACTCACTTCTGATCAGGAAGACAACATTCAAATAACTTATGTTCAAACAAAAAAGAAGGAAATTAGTAACATTAAGTGAATTTGAGAAAGGCTTCTTGTAGGCGGTAGACTTTTACCCAGGACTAAAAGAAAGCCAGGTGGTGGCGATGAGGTAGGAGAATTCCAGCCATAGGATACAACCAGGGAAAGTGCCCAGAATGGTCATGGAGCAAATTGTAAAAGGAACCGCAAAGAAATCAGTGTCACTGAATTATGGAGTTAATTGTGTGAGTTTAGTATTAAAGAAAAACTTAAAAAATGATTCTATGAAAGACTCTGAAGCCAAACAAAGGTTTTATATTTTGTATTGATCAGTATCAATAGCTGTCACTAGTTGTTGGCCATTGAGGGAATCAGTGGTCTTAGCTATTGAGAAAATTGCAGGAGACTTGTTATAAAAAAAAAAAAAGTCATTCCTATTTATTGAATTATTAAAAGGAAAGTAGTAGTATTGAGTTGAGCTGTTTATATAAGTTCTTTCTTTAAACTCATTCCCAAACTATCTCGTAAGAGATTTCTTCTTCCATGGTAAACCAAGGCTGACCTTTTCTTATCTATTAAATAAATAGATTTTTCTTATCTATTAAATAAATCTACATTAACTAATCTATTCTAAAATATATCATAGATAATATAGTTTCCTTATATAATAAACTTCACCAGCAATCTTTCCTCTATTTGTAAAGTGAGGAATTTTTCCTTCTCTCACAGCAAGGGGTCTGCTACTGTCTGAACTTGTCTGGGGAGATCAGCTCCACCTGCCGTTTGCTTCTCTCTCTACTGGCAAACTAACAAACAAACTTGCTTCTCTCCAAGCTGTTAACTTTCCAGATCTAGTTTCCAAACTTTCCCAGAGGGATCACGGGGAAAATCACCCTCCTGAGTGTCTGCCGCCCAGAGTGAAGTGTCAGAAAGACTGAGAGCAATGGGTAAAATCCCAATTGCTCTTTCCTTCAAGGTTCTCTGGGAATTCCCTCCCTTTGACCTCCTAAGAATTCTTCATTCCCCTTAAGGGCTCCTCAGATAAATTTCTAGCTCCCTATACTGGACCCTTACTTTTAACTAACAATCCAATCTTAATTAACCAGATTACCTAATTAGCTCTTAATTAACTATTTCACATTGATCCTGGAGATGATAGGGAGCTGCTGGAGTTTGAGTGGGAAAGCAATATGATCAGACTTTGCCCTTTGTCAACTGAGTGGTTAATGGAGGTGAAAGTCTGAGGAAGAATGAAAAGGCTAGAAAAGCCATTTGGTGAGTGAAAGAGTGAGTCAATTAGGAAGATGTCCAAGGGTTACCTTGCTACAGTGAGGTCCTTGTTGAGATCACATAGCAAAAATTTGTATTAGAGCTATTTGGCTCTGTTTTCTGATTCTCTCCAGCTTCATTCAGTAGTATGTGAGTTGGCATAAAAGGTGCGGATGGTAGGAGTAATCAATAGCTAAAACTCAGCAGGGAAAGATAAGAGATAGGATGCAGGAGGAAGAGACTCCAAAGAAAGGCATAGATAGAACTGAACTAATTCACTGAGAGGAAGGGAGGGTGCAAATGATGACCTCACGTGGCAGGTGATGTCCTGGGAAAAGACTACAGGGTCAGGATGATAACTAGGAACTGGGTTTGGGATTGTGAGACAGGGAAGAGTGGAATGACAGTGGATTGTGGACAGATTGGGAAGTGGTGCCTTTGTGGGGGATGGCAAAATCAGTGAGATGACCAGCTCTGTGTAGCTGATGTGACGTGGGGGAATGAATCGTAGAAAAGGAGGAGTTTAAGGAACTGCGAGGTCAGGGGTGTTTGAGAATCAGTAGGAATCCCCTACTATGAAGTCAGGAGTTGGGGAGGAAACACTTGGCCAAACACGGAACTCATTTAGGACAGGAAAGTTTCTGGGAGACTGATGGACAGTAAGTAGCTACCAGAATGCTGTTTGGATGACAGATAGGTATGGAGTGAGTGAACCCCAAAGGAGAGATTACCAAGTGATAGGGGCAAAGAGTGAGTTTGTAAGTGACAAGAAGCAGGGAGCCTGAGGGGAATGAGGGCTGGTCAGGGAGGCTGTATCCTCGGGACAGAACTGGTCTTGGCTGAGAGCCAGAAGGTGAATGGGGAAGGAAAAACCTGAAGACAAAACATGTTTGACCAGTGACCAGGCAAGAAAGCCCAAGTGACTTTGCCTAGGTCGTACAGCTAGTATTTATAGAATAGATATCTTACTATGATTATTCAAGACCCTTGATTCTTCCTGTCATTTATATTTTTTTATGTTTCTTTTATTAGCAGCTTTTGTCCTTATGTACTTAGCTTCAGATATAAAACTTAATTTTACATTTTCTTTTTACCCTAATCAGTCATTTACACTATACCTGTATCATTTGGTTTAATAGTACCTGTATTTGTTTACACTGAGCCAGCACTCAAAGAGACTTGAGAAAGAACAGTGTAAAGCAGGCATATTTTTGTGATAGTTTGTGGGCTTCCTCTATGTTTTGGGAATCTCTTGTAAAAAATACTGTAGATTCTACCCATCCCAGGGGTATATATGTTCAGTGGAGGACAATGTGATTATTTCTTTCCCTGTATCCACTAATAATACCCTTCTTGATATGGGGGACACACTATGATAAGAAAAAGGGTTTGTTTTGTTGTTTTTTTTCCATTGGAGGCATATCAGATTCATTTGCTCAAAGGAATCTGTAAAATGTAAAGTCAATCTTGATTAGAACTGGGGTTTTCTTGTTTTTAACATGATTCAAAAGTTACTGAAGCTTCTTCTTCCTTAAACTAAATTGTTAGAAATTTGTTAGGAGTACTATTGTAATTGGGTTTTTTTTAATCTAGCTAGCTTTTATTAAGGCATGAAGGCAATATTTTTAAAATGCTCATTTTGTCAGTAATTTTTTTAAACCCTAATATCTTAAACCCTTAACTTCTGTGCATTGACCCATAGGTGGAAGAGTGGTAAGGGTACGCAATGGGGATCAAGTGACTTGCCCAGGGTCATCCAGCTGGGAAGTCTCTGAGGTCAGATTTGAACCTAGGACCTCCCGTCTCTAGGCCTGGCTCTCAATCCACTGAGCTACCCAGCTGCCCCCTGTAATTGATTTTTAAATGATATGGAAAAACTTATGAATTGAGGCAGAATAATCTAACTCAAAGAATAATTTATGCTATAACTCAGTATTATAAAAATTGAATGATTTTTTTAAGACTTGAAATGAAATGAGAAAAACCAGAACAACAATTTATACAATAACACCAACACTGTAAAAACAATGAACTTTGAAAGCTATAAGAACTATTATCAATGCAGTGAAAATTTATGATTCCAGAACATAAAGGATGCTATCAATTACAAAGAGGTGATGGATTTAGGATGCAGAATGAGGGTGAAGAGTGGGTGTATGTATACAACCATTGAGAGGAAGTGTTTTATTTGACTGTATATTTATTACAAGAAAATTAGTTTTCTTTTTTCTGAGGATAGGAGGAGAGGAAATAGATGCGATTGTGTTTTTAAAGAGATGCAAGAGGGGTGGTACAGATGTGAAATGTATGCAAGAGATTTCTCATGAAGCGGAAGTATCCAGTTAATGTTTGTATGATTAAAAAAACACATCCCTAAGACTTTTAAAGTGTTACTTGCAAATCATAAGTGAATTGAAATAAGATATAGGATAAAATGAATTTTTAATTGAAATTTATCTTCTGTCTTTGTGTGGTTTTTCAATTTTATAGTGTTTTGTCTGGTAGCAAAGTTGAAGTTACTCAGGAAATATTAATTAATGCATTCTACTTTATAGATTGGTTTTGTCATTCTTAAATTTTTTTTCCAGCGTGATATCTTACCAGACATTACCAAGAAATATGCCAAGCCACAGAACCCATGTTGTCCCTCGCTATCCCGAAGGCTACAGAACCCTCCCAAGAAATACCAAGACAAGACCAGAGAGCATATGTGGGATAACGCCATCAGCTCATGACAGGACTGTGGGAGCACCAATAGAAGACAAACGGAGGTCCATGAGAGATGACACCATGTGGCAACTCTATGAATGGCAGCAGCGGCAGTTCTATAATAAGCAAAGTACTCTCCCTCGACATGGCACTTTAAGCAGCCCTAAAACTATGATTAATATTTCTGACCAAGCAATGCACTCTATTCCCACATCGCCTTCCCATGGTTCAATAGCCGCCTATCAGGGATATTCTCCTCAACGAACGTATAGATCAGAAGTGTCTTCACCCATACAGAGAGGAGATATAACAGTGGACCGCAGACACCGAGCACATCACCCTAAGGTAAAACATTCACTAACGTTTTGTTAGCTGGGTTTTGTTTATGTGTACGATGTATACTCTTGCTTTTGTTCATTAGAAGTTAAAGGTTTAATGGGAAAGTTATTTTACTTTTTTCAAAGTTCCATAGTCATTATCAAAACCCAGGGCAGAAATTTACATCCCTTAGGGTAACAAAGAAAGCTCTTAAGAATATTTTATGTCTCTAAGTAATGATAGGTCAGACATCTTGGAGAGAAAATCTTTGTCAGCCAATGAATACAATTACAAATTTCCACAATTGCCTTCTCCAGGATAACCTACTTGCTCCTCTCTCACTGAATGTTTTCTTTGGCTAGAGTGTCACCACAGTAAAGAGTAGGACACATATCTTGTTTCTTGTGAAATCTGTATCGTAAAGTAGTTCTGTTCCCTCTTCCATCGTTGAAAACAACTGTCACGTACCCTCTAAGTCTTCTCTTCTATAGGTTAAACATCTCCACTTCAACTATTCCTCCTAAGGCATCATTCTGGACATGGCCACATGGGCTTACTCCAATTTGTGGAGGTCATCTAAAACTCATCTGTAGATGCCAGAAATACAAAGCTAAAAGTGAAAATAGTCACTGTCCCCAAAGAGTTTATAGTGATTTCTCTCCAATCATTTATCACGCTGATCATTGTTGAAATGCACGGGTTTCATTACCTTATGCTAGCATACTTTTTAAGTAATGTTCAAATTTTTGCTTTCAGGTGATCTTTAAGATGCAAGACCCATTATAGAACCCCATTGTCATAAAACCCATTATTTCCTAAATGTGTACATACTCCAAGTCAGATTACATTCTACAAAGCATAGTATTCCTTAACTCCAGTCACAGTCAACTTTCACTACACTAATTAAAATATTTGATTCTCATTTTGACTTGGTCTTTCCAGTATCCAACATTAAACTCTTTCTTGGACATTTAAAAGTAAAAGCATATTTATAAAATGATTTTTAAAAAGTGACTCCCAGAAGGTTTCAGAATATTTTCACAATTTATTCTTTTGTATTTTAATAATAAATCTTTGATAAAGCCGATTAATTTTCTCTTCAGTTAAATCATGTTAAATAAGGTTAATCTGCTTTATGTTCATACCATCTCAAGACTCTCGGTGTTCTTTGTACTACTAAGCAGAATTTAGTATCTGATGTTTCAGTAGCCAATATGAGATGAATTAGTGGTTTCTGTCCAGTTCCCAGCAGACTAAATGTCTACACCAAAAATCCCACCAAACCATAATCCTTTTACTAAATAAAAGTGGTAGAATTAGCCTATATTTAGTATCTGTGTTTTAAAAGAGCAAAAGTGGGCTTAGTAGCTGGCTCCTTTCAACAACACTATGAGCAATTAGAAATGTTTTTACAGTGTAACTCTACTTAACCTTTGAGTGACTGACCTTACCCCCCTACCCATTCCCACCCCAACAAAAAAAGTCCACAACTCAACACAGGGGTTATATTGTTCCTTTATTTCTCTAGCATGTTTTTGTACCTGACCGAAGGTCGATGCCAGCAGGCTTGACTTTACAGCCAGTTAATCCCCAAAGCCTCCAAGGCAAGACGGTGAGCTAAAATTTTTTGGCACATCATATTTTATCTAAGGATGATATATAACAACAAAGGTGCAGATGGCATTAATTTTTACCTTTTTTTGCAGTTTTTTTTCACTTGTAGACTAGTGTTGCAACAAAAATAGTTATTTCTCTTAGGGAAGAATTGTTTGTATATAATCTTGAATAATAAATTTTATCTTTCTTATATATTGGATAACAATTTATCTGTTACTCAGGTACGAAACTGGAAATCAGGATACTTATATTTAAATATCTAAGTATGTAGGTCTTTGATAATCATTAACTTTATAAATGCATATTAATTACTATTGAACTAATTTTATCATATTTTAAAACAAATTATGAAATAATTAAGTCAGAATCTGTAAGTCTCATAGAAATCAATATTGCTACTTTGTTGTAATATTTCATTCTTTTGATTTTAAAAATTGTGCTTATATGTGCTGTATAGACTAGGTATGTTATGTAATTGCAGAGGGTGGGGTTAATTTGGGGTTAGAAGCTCCAGAGAAACTTTTAATTTCATCATGATCACAAATTTCCAGTGAGTTTGTATGTCAATACTGCTCTCTAATTTGTAATTTGTAGTCATAGAGTGAAAGTTGCCTAGGACACTGAGAGATGAAGTGACTTTCCCAGAGTCATGCACATATTTCATGTTAGAAGTGGAGTTTGAACCCGGATCTTATTGCCTCTGGAGCCTGTTTAGCTATAATATATCTATAATATTATGTATAATAGTTAAATGTGTATTCTGTTTATGTGGCAAGGACAAATAAATATTCCATTTTAATAATTTCATTTTTATTATTCAAAAAACTTAATTGCAATACCGTGTTGTGTTTAGTTTTGGAATGGGGAATTTTTACAGAGATACATATAATTATTTCCATTATAAATAATGTGTATTCTGTGTAAAGGAATTTTGGGGTAGTAGAGGGAGGGGTATTGGCCTTAGATTAATGGAACACCTAAGTGTATCAGTGGATAGAATACCAGACCCAGTGTGAGGGAGACTTGACTTCAAATCCAACTTCAGATACTTTCAAGCTGTGTAACTGACCTCAGTTTCATCATGTCTAAAATGGGGATAATAATATCACCTACCTCCCAGGATTGTTGTTGTGAGGATAAAATCATGTTTATAAACATTATAAGATCTACAAACCATAAGCACTATATAAATATTTAGCTGTTATTTATTATTGTTATTAAACTCAAATCCTATCTCTGACACTTAGTAGAAGTTCTTTGACCCTTGGAAATCACAGATATATGACTCTGGTGACTCACTACTTAGTCATTAACTATTTGCTATCCTGCTGGTCCATTTCTTTAAAAAAAATGTTTTGAAAGTAAAAAATACCATGAGAAATGATGATCTCTAAAAATGGGTTCATCATCTGCATGTATTATATATTTTATTTTCATGTTACCCGTGGTTTTCCCCATTTACAACTCAAAATTCACTGATTAGCTGCCCTAGGAGAAAAATATTGTTGTCAGTGATAGTTTTGTGCAAAATGCATGGTTTGTTTGTTTGTTTGTTTTTTCATTCAAATTCCTTTTCTATTCTTCCTGTCTCTAGCCTTTAATTCTTTTCTCTGAGGACTAAATTTTGACTTGAATATTTTATATGCTGAGATAAAAGCATTTTATTAGTCAAAACTAATAGAATCATACCTTTTTTGGGGAGGAGTGAATTTGGAAGAAACTTGAGGTTATCTAGTGCAGCTTAATTTAAAGACAAGCAGCTGAGGCTAGAAAGATGTCCTGATTTGCTGGAGGAGGTTACATGTCTAGGTAGTGGTTAGACTCAGAACTAAAACCCAATCTCATGAGACCCGGTCTTCTTGCTACCACACCACACTCACTGTCTTGACGAAAGCCCCATTCGGTGGTTGGCTAAGCCAATATGACACAGCTCCCTCCTAAGCTAATTACATCTTGGGTAAACAATATATGTTTTCTTATTCCTCTCAAATCAAGATCACATCTCTCACCCTTGAAGGAAGGACCACAGTTTAAAAAAAAATCCTTGTTGAAAGGTCAATTGAGAGGCCCTTATAAATGATTAATATTAAAAATAGCATGTTAAAACTCCT
The DNA here is from genome assembly GCF_016433145.1 of Gracilinanus agilis. Taxonomy (NCBI): domain Eukaryota; kingdom Metazoa; phylum Chordata; class Mammalia; order Didelphimorphia; family Didelphidae; genus Gracilinanus; species Gracilinanus agilis. Next base: position 189,046,062 of record NC_058134.1, on the reverse strand, counting down.
GCTTTATCAAAAGCTTCTCTTTCTCAAAGAGTTTTTTCCTATTTGATTTGCCATCTTTCTTAACCGCTCTAAATATTCTGTTTACAGACAATGTTGCTTCGAGTCCTGTTCCTAATATTTACTGCTTGTGTAAACTTAATTCTGTGAGCCTCAGTCTCTTCCTCTCCATATACTCTGGAAGGCTCCTACATTTCTCAATCCTGTGATTTTCAAGTCTTTTGACATTTGATTCCCTCCTATCCATTTGTTGAAGCTGATGCTCCTTGCTCCCTCTGGTGGGCGTTTAAGATTAAATGACTTCCCACAAGTTTTTTCTCTACTTAGAATTGCCTCTAACATTGACCTGAGAGTTATCATGAAATTATGGGACTACATTTTTCATCCATATATATAAATACATGTACTCCATGTATATATGTAAGCAACTTTGCCAATGTTATCTTCATTGGCATTTTTCCAACAGGAATTAATTCTTAATGATGTTCCATATATCTAGAAATGATTGCCCTTGAAGAACTGTGTTTTTAGGTAGAGATTTAATAATTAAAAAAACATTAGCCAAAATATCATGCTTTGACATCACAAATCAAAATAACACCTTAAATAGAAAATTATGTGCTACTGAAACCATATATATTTTGCTAAATTTTTCACAATTTGTTTCTATAAAATATAAAAGCAGTTTATGGTAAAAGAGAATATTCTCTCTCATCTTCCCCAGATTTTTAATAAGCCACAGTAAAGCTTCAGACTCACTAAGTTACTTTCGTTACCCTACATACAATTGCCAAGAATTACACCTTCTTGCATTTCTTTGAAAGAAAAACAATATGAGAATGCCAAGGAATTGGGGACTCCTGATAAAATGGTCCATCTACATGTGTCTGAAGAGTACTCTATTCTTTTACACAAAGCCTAGAAGACCTTATATATTCTACATACTTGCAGTGAATACTTATGCCAGTGAAAGACAATATTTTCACTTTAAAAAGGACTAGATAGAATACTAATTCTGAAAAATGTCATTAGAGGATTAACCAATAACATTAAAAATATAAGGAAATTATTAGTATGCCTAGTTGATTTTAATCAAATTAAAATCTTTTACTCAAAATATTAAACTCAATGTTATCTTTTCATTTGCCTTCTATACTCTATACTAATTTTACTTATCACTCAAGAACTTTTCTATTATCAGAAAACATTGTGATATTAAAATCATTTATAGAATCACAGACCTCAAACTTAAAGGGACCTCTGTCTGAGTCATATAGCCTAACTTCCATATTCATATAAATAAATAAACTTGAAAGCCTTTGACTTTTAAGTGACTTTCTCAAACTCACATAGGCAGAAAGTGTCAGAGACAAGATTTGAACCCAGGGCAAGTCTTTGTAATTTTCATTGCATGTCTGTATTATCTCAGTGCCTATCAAGGTATATATAATAGTCAAATACCTTCTCCATTGCATTGAGAAGAGAGCTTTTGAGGGGGAGGTTACTAGTATTGTTTTATTCTATTTTTTTTATAACTTCAAAAATAATGGTGTTTCTATTATTTCTATAGATGTAAATGCATTTAAGTAAGACCTATCATCGTATCATCTAGGTGCTATGATTGATGTTTCAGCTTGTTGACCACCCAAGGAAACTTGCCAAGAAATCTTGGTATAAAATAACTGTCATTTAAAACAATAATTAATGTTTTCCACTATTTGGATTCTTAAATTACACTCCTTCAGCCAGAGGAGCTCACACTGCTGCTAATAAAGCTGAGACGGCAGCAAGCTGAACTGAGTAGTATCCGGGAAAATACATTAGCACAACTCATGCAACTCAAACTTGAGGCCCACTGTCCAAAGGTCAGCTATGAAGTAATTAATACGTGTCACCTGTCGTCATCGCTAATTTCAAACCACTTATTAATCACAGTTTCTGCATTACCATTGTTGCCAAGCGTAATGCTATCATTGCATTAAACATATCACATCCTGCTATTAACCTTTTGAGCTCTGAACCCAGTTGATTTATTAATGCTATACCAAAACAAAACACAAATAGGATGTAAATCAGATTTTCTAAAATGACATTAATAGTAGACTTTTTAGATGCTAATTATATTGTACCTATATCTAATAAGAAAAAAAAGAGAGGTACTACAGTGACTAGGCAGGAAAGTATCAATTAAAAGAAAATTTTTCTCTAATAGTACCTTTTCCTATTTCATCTCTCAACTTGAGGATGTAAATTATTTTTTTTTTTATCAAATGTAAATTATTTGGCCAAATTCTCAAAGGGTTCATAGCTTTTTCTTTTAATTTGAGAAAAATCATGGATGTTTTTCATGGACTGTGCATATTTAAGAAGTAATATATTTCAGAAAAGAATTTACATTTTCCCAATTTGAAACTGATAGCTTATTGAACTCATTTGACATCTTTCTCATTCATTTTATGTTTAATAATTTTACTTTGATAATTACTAAATTGCATGTTACATCTTAATATTCATGAAATGTATATGAAAATGATGTGCTGTGCTATAATTTTAATAATATAAAAAAAAGTAAACTAGTCATTTTCCTGTTTTCAAAATTGACCTTTTTATGGCTCCTGTCCTGACCTTCTTTCCCTGTCCTTTTTCTGCTTGACTGGCATCTACTAGAATGAGATTCTTTCACATCATCTTCAAAAGAACACCCTATACTTGGATCATCAGGTGGGATTTCTGGAATTTTCTTGTTTATTAGTGATTAAAAGTACATTTTGAATGTAAGGAATATTTTAGACAGTTTAAGATTTTAAATAGTTCTACTTAATACCATGAATTTCAGCTTTCTTTTCAATTAAAATTACATAGAACATCAGCATTTTAAGTGGAGTTTTAGTTTACCATGGTCTATTTCATTCATAGAATTTTAGAGTATTCTAAAAATAGATTAAATATATAGTTGCCTCTAAATGGAACTTATCAAAAGGAGACTTTAACATTAGTAATATATGTGGAATATTTTTGAGAAGAGTGCCTTCTGTTATATTTCCCCAGTTTAGTTGATTTTAAAATAAGGTAGGTAGAATAATCATTGTGTAGCCACCTAATAACCTATCTCCCTTCTTCACCTTTGCAAGTGATTTTATATCAACTCTAACTTAATCAAAACACAGCATTAAACCAAAAATATGTATTATCACAACAAGGATATTCTCACTTTATTCAAATTCATTATGTAAATACTAAGGATCTTAATTTGAAGTATTTGTAATGTTTTGATACATTTTCAAGCACAAAATTTGTTTTAGGATAAATTTTCAGGGGATATGTTATTACAGGGTGACCTAAATGTTGCTCTGACCTTATTTTTATCATCTTAAATTTCAAGATGCCTTATCCAAAGCAATGAAATATTTGCAGAAAATATTACTAAAAATAGCCATGTATTTAGTAATGTTGTCCCATTTAGGACAAAATAAGTTAATTTTCCTTGTAAAATATCCACTAGAAACAAACTGAATATTTTATACATAATTTGTTTGTGGTGATTAAAACTGCCAAGTGAATAGATTTTTTACTATGGAATTTTGTTACAGTAAAAGCTGTTATTTACCAATCAGAATGGTCTAGAAAAAAATATTTCTGGTATTTAATACTAAAAAGTCTTAGTTAAAGGGCTTGAAATTTAATTATAGTGTCATTATTCTTAAAAATGTATTGGTAAGCTGAGGAAAGTGATCTAAAGAAAAAATAATTTTATTTAATATTCTGCACAGAGAAAAGACTTGAAAGGTCCCAAAAAGACTTGAAAATTCTATTTTAAAATAATAATTAAACATGAAAAAGCTAGAGGCAGTTTTTTAAATGATGGTAGTAGTAGGAATATTTTATATATATGAGACCATTTGAGTTGTAAAATAAACCTAGAGCTTTCTTCTCATTCTGGATATTGTGCCTCCCTTACCCCACAGCCTATGATCATTTTAAAGTTTGTGGATGTCATATTAACCAATAAGACTCATGTCTGATACATAGGCCATACTGCAATACCAAGACGTTCAGATCTTCCTTCATAATAGCTGTTGTCTAGACATGCTTATATCTCGCCAATAGTGTTGATTCACCATCTTATACTTTCAAAGTTGATGTGTTTATGACTATAACTGTAGATTTTATAGTTGTCTCTAAATTATATTGCATTGTAGTTCAGGTCATAGGCTGCCAAACTCATTTTAGATTCTTACTCTGTCATCAAAAATGTTAACTCTCTCTCTCAGCTATATCTCCTACAGATTTAATAAGCATAATAGATATTTATGCATTCATCTAACTCCTTGATAGAAATGTTGAAAAAATTTGTGGAGAGCTACATAAGCACCCCAATAGAGATTTCCCTTCAAGTTGGTTTTAAATAATGAGTCTCTTCTTTAGCATGGCTTTCCAGAATGGATTGACCAATTCACTGTTCCACCAATTAATGTGCTTGCTTTCCCACAGATCTAACATGTCACTTTCCTTTATTTCCTTCTTTGCTAATCTGATAGGTTTTAAGTACAATATTTCATTTAATTCCCATTTCTCTATTTTCTTCATATGACTATTGCTCTAGTTTATTTCCCTTACATTTTGATTCTGGACTTCCATTTAAGGGATGGTTTATTTATTTCTTGAGAAAATACTTTTCCAACCTTTTACAAGATCTTTTCTATATGTCCCTTTCCTGGATTAACCTTTCTTTTCTCCCTCCTCTTCTCCCACCTTGGGAAAAAGGAAAAAGAAAAAAAAGAAAGAAAAACAAAAGCTGTGCAGCAAATATCATATAAGGTGGCAGAATAGGTTTACATATTGACTATGTCCAGAAATGTGTCCCCTCTTTAGTTTGTCACCTCTTTCTCTTTAGGACTATGGTCTCCTGGAATAATCATTGGTAATTCTATTTATCAGAGTTCTTAAGTCTTTCAGCATTTTTTGTGGTGTTATTTTATAAATTGTCATGCTAACTTTACTCTAAAATTATTTTACAAATTTTCTCAGATTCCTCTAATACTATCCCTTTCATCATTTTTAATGACACGAGAGTACCATAAAAATTGTTCTTTTATTAGTGGGTGCTCTTTTTTTAAGTTTTCAGGTCTTTCCTGCTATGAAAAGAGCCTCTATACATATTTTCATCCTCATGGATCATTTTCTTCTGGTTTTCATCTCTTAATGGTGCCTGAGAAATGGCTGGACCAATTCACAGCTTTCTGGATCATATCGTATAGCTAAAAAACTCTCATTCCTTGACCATATTTTGAATTCTTTTTCAATGAATGCACTTAATTTGTACATTGAATCTTGTCTCACTTTTTTAGCCTTCTCACAACAGCTTTGGAAGATTTCTCTCTCATTTATTCTCTTTACTTATTTTTCTGACCAAACAAGTTAATCCCAACACTGATCTCTCAGGTACCTTTCTGTCTAATGGGAATTTCTTCTGCCCCTTAATATGTCCAAAATAAAGTTCTCTTAGTTCATGGGTTGATATAGCTCTTCTGAAAAGTCTAATTATAAATTATTTCCCCATGCAAAGACTGTGTTGCCTGCCATAATTCCAGCTTCCCAAATACAGAATGTTATTTGTATAGCAATTTTGCCCTTCTTTTAGACCGCTAATAGAATCTTATTCATATTTGTCAGATATGTTAGTCTGGCTATTTGTATCAACAAATACACTTTAACCAACCATTCCACAGTTTTACTCAATTGTCAAATCAGTAGCCTGATTTCTTTTGCTGTCAGTTTGTCTTAGCTAACATAATTAGTATCCTATTGTGAATATAATTATTTTCTAAGGAAATTAGTTGGAAATTATTTATTTTCTAAGGAAAATTGGAATAGTAATGGTATTAATTGCATTTGTCAGTTAGATTTAAGTATTCATGACATAAGAATTATCAATTTAATATGAAAATATCAAACTGGTATCAGTATTTTTCAGTATGGTTTTATCAAGTATTTCCCAAGTGTATACATTTTTTTGATAAAACATTTTTAAATTTTTGAGTTCCAAATTCTCTCCCTCCTGCCCCAATCCCCTCCTTGAGAAAACAAATAACTTGATGTTGATATTACATGTTATACCATTCAAAATGCTTCCGTGTTAGCTATGTTAAAAGAAACAGCAAACCATGCCCCCCCCCCAAAAAAAAAAAAGAAAACAAAATGAAAAATAAAGTTTTTAAAAATATGCTGCAATCAGCATTCAGAGTTCATCAGTTCTCTCTTTGGAGGTAGTTAGCATTTTTCATTAGACCTTTAGAACTGTCTTGATCAGAGTAGCTAAGTCTTTCACACTTGATCATCCTTTTATTGTATACAATATTCTCCTGGTTCTGCACATTTCATTTTGCACCAGTTCATATAAATCTTCACAGATTTTTCTGAAATCATCCTGCCTGCTTTCTTCTATAGCACAATAGTATTTCATCACAGTCATTTACCACAACTTGTTCATCCATCCCCAGTTGATGGGCATCCTTTCAATTTCCCATTCTTTGCCACTACATAAAGAGCTGCTATAAAAAGGTCCTTTTCCCTTCTCTTTGAGCTCTTTGTGATGCTGACCCAGTCGTGGTTTTGCTAGGTCAAAGCAAACTAATCATAATATTCGAGATTTTTAAAGATGGTTATCGAATTGTCACAACTGCTATGGAATTACTAGTGTTTCTTTACGATCTAGAAAGGTAGAAAAGAAAACCTTAATTTTTACATATGTTTATATATATTCTCTATATATCTGAATGCCTTTGCCCTTCAAGTCTTGCCACAAAATTCTTAATCTGCTGCATCAAGAAACCATAATTTTATTGATGTGGTTCCTCCTGAATAATAATTGGTCTTTGAGAGTTGCCCTTTTCCAAAACTTTATTCCCCAGTATCTATCCTGGTCTGAATCTATTTAAGCTTAGCTCCTGTGGTTCTCAAATAATAGAAATAGAGTGTCCAGCATTCATACCATATTGGAACGCCCTTCTTCCTCCCTATAGAAACTACTAGAACATTCACTCTGCTTACATGGCCTTTGAAAACTTTTTAAAAGTTTACATACTTGCATGCCACATTTGGAGCATCCAGAGTAATTACTTTTATGGCAAGTGCATTCAGAGAGGAAGATAATGATAAAATCAAACACATACAATTACATAATTGTAACTTCAAATTATGCCTAATTGTATAGGGTTGAATCATCTTTTTTATTCAAAGATTTGATCTTGGTCTTCCCATTAATACATCTTTACATTCTAGAAGCAAGCATATATATATATTTTTTTTTCTTTTACATATAGATCTAAGATTTTGCTGCTATTCATCAGCTCTGAGAGAGGAGAGGGGAAAAAACATGAATCATGTAACCATGGGAAAATATTCTAAATTAATTAATCAATAAAAAACTAAAAAAAATTTTTAATTAAAATTTTGTTGAATTGAGATTTGAATTGGCTTTATTTTATATTAATCTCGATTCCTGGGTTGTAATTCCCTTGAATAAAACTTTAAACAATACTTAAGTTTATATTCATTGATGCTTCATACTCTGTTAAAAATAAATTTTATTAGTGTGAAACACTGGTAACTAGCTAAAGATAAGGCTGATAATAAGACTTGTTCTTTAAGATTTGATGCACATATTACAGAATTAAGCTAAATCAGCACATCTGATTTAACAACAAAAAATCTGTATTTGTGTGTATATATACATTAATATTGTTATATGCCTTTATCCTGTTTAATTCTGAGTAAAATATTATTTTAAAAAATCTTTAAATCTAGCATTAAATGTATAGAATTAAAACTAGGATAGCCATTATACAGGAGTGAGAAAAATTGTTAAGATTTTATTCAGTGTTTCATAACTGAAGTATGAAACACTTAAATTCTACCTTTAAAAATCTAGTTTTACTAATTGATTTTTCCTTGAACTAAATGTTTTACACGTTTTCTTACAATATACAGATATTATATACATGTGTTAATTCAAAATAGACCAAGAAGGTTAATCTAGACAGTAAGGCATACTAAAGAAACTATATATTTATAATGAACGAAAAATTGACTTTTTACTTTCTTCCATTCTAAATGTTTGAGAGTTATTCTAATAGCATGATATTGAGTTCTTTAAATGACTTTTCCTTCTAAGTTCATAGGTGTGGTTTAATTTATGATATTTTACTATCCATTATACAATTTATGAAATAAGTTAGTTATCAAGTTTATATTAGAAAATAATATGGTACTTATAAAAAAACTATGTTTTTAGAAAATTTATGTCATTTGTTACTTAGTTAAAATGCTTTTTATCCTTATTATCTTTTAACACTTGGGTGTGACTTACTACACTGTTAGGAAGACATTCAAGTAGAGGCTATATTTACAGTGTCGTCTTTCAAATCTAGCCATGCTGTAAACTGATGTTTGCTGTATGCTCCTCCTGATTTGAAATAGATGAAAGAGAATGAACCTTTAATCACCATGGTTCACACTATGATTGAGAACTCGGCGCTAAGACCCCAACTGTACCAGCAAGTAAGGTCTTGGATAGTGAATGATACTGCTTTATCATCTGCAAAACTCCCTCAGTGACAGTTTTGGTTGTTCCCCAGATTTACTCATAACATTAATGTTTTTTTCTTATTTCTTTATTTCTTTTTGTTTGAGAAGCCACAAATCATCCATGCTTTATGAAATGCTGCAGGATTGTGAGCATGGCTTTGCTGAACGTTTTTGCTGTTGAATATGAAGTCTGTCCTTTTCCTAAAGTATTTTGTCTAACATATTTGACAAATTAAATGTATTATAGGTCTATAATTTGTAATTTTCTAATGAACTGCCATTTGTCTCGATTGATGCAAAAGCATTTCAGAAATAATTCTAAGAAGGGTTTTTCTCTCTTTCTTTACAGATAGTTGGTTTCTTAGTTTAAATCTATTCCTTAATCATGAGGGGGAAAAACCCACAACTTGTTGGGTTTTGTTTTATCTAGTTTTTAATCTGGGAGATGAAATCAAAGTATTTTTGAATATCAAGAAGAAAATATTATAATATGGTAAAATTTTAAGGTAATTATTTCTGGTGGGAAAAATGTTTGGTTTACTTTTTCTCATGTTCCTGTCATTCTCAGGTAATTCTCTAGATAGTTATTTCCATTTACCATATTTTTTGCACACATACGTGCGTGCGTGTATGCATGTATGTGTGTCTGTGTGTGTATCTCTTGGGAGTAGAAGACTTAGCCTTAGGAGTACGGTTAATTATAGGTCGACAAAAGAAGTGTTCTACCAGTCAACACCCAAATTTTATTGTATTTCATATAGATTTTAAAGTAACCAGACCTTTTTTTTATCATAATAGAATATTTCTGCTTATAGTTCATCTAAAGTGACCTATTAAAATACTAGTAATAATAATAACCTGTTAAAATCTTTAGAAACAGTATAGAAGAAAATATTGATCATCATGAAAAAATGAAGGTAATGTTTTTAAAACATGATTTCTGTACTGAAATGCTAAATTTCAGATTTAGTGCAACATTATAGTATAATTCACAAAAAAAAGTTAAAGCACTATATATTTAAACAAGTTTACTTTTTAAAACAAAGAAAATTGCTTTATTCCTGATCAAAAAGCTTCTAGTTTTAATAAAATTATCACTTTAAAAAACTAGCAACATAAAAACATTGGATTTTTCTATTTTAGTGTGTATTTTAAATATGGAATTGATTACTGTGCATATGTGGGCAGGAAGCATGTCAGGGGACTATATATATATGTGGAGGGTTGTGAATGTGTGTAAAAGTTTGTTTTATAGTCCAGCTATAGATTTGATAAAGCAAAAATTACTTGTTGCTTCCTCTCTAATCAAGTTATATTCCATAATATGATATGTAAGCTAAGACAACAATATCTAGTACTAAATCTTGAATTCAGAAAGCACTTTATTATAAAATAATGTAAATGTATTTAATAGACAAAAGGATATTTTTGTTGGGGAATGGAGAGTGGGTAAACTTATTATTTCAGAGGAAAGATAAAAACTCTAGGTAACTAACATCAACAGCCGTACTCAATCTGGTATGCCAAGCAGGAAATCAACCTTAACAAATTTTAACTCACAGGCCAACAAGAACCTAATGTTATCACTGGGAAGTTTTAAAAAATAGAAATTTCATGTTAGGATATTTTTATCAAATGGAGTAAATTTGGAGAGCTTGAAGTTTTTTAACTGTCCTCTTGAGCTCCAATTTTTTCCTCTTCCCCTCCATCACCCAGAAATCTACATGAAACTTAGGTTTTAATTTCTATTTGCATTTCTGATACTGTCTTACAATGTTATTCATAATAAGCCCTCTGGTGTTTTTTGATAGAGCCAGGTCTGTGATTTTTTTAGTTTAGAGCTCTTTTATCAAGATTTTAGACTAAATGTTTTGTACATTTTGGAGCAAGGGCTTAGAACTACATTCTAGTTGGGTGAAATTGCTCTATGTTTAAATAGAAATATTTTGAAAAGTTCAGTTGAGACATTTCAGTAGGTTGGAAATCATATCCACTGAGTTTTTTCCAAATAAATTAAAGCTAAGATGATTTTTTAAGTCTGTCCATAAGGTGTGAGTTTTATTTTAAAATAAAAATTACTGCCTGGTTTAATATCACTATCCCTACTTTTAAATTATCACATAATGTGTTTGTAGGTTAATTGTTAGAGGAATACTTTGACCCTTCAGTCTTAAGGTGTTTTTTTTTTTTAAGTGTGATATGTTTAGAAATATGTTCATATATATCTGCATATATGTATACACACATATAAATATATGTTTAACTTTCCACTAATCCTTGAATATCTAAAAGTAGTCTGATTTTCCAAACAAATTATTAGGTTAAATGTAGATGTCAACTAATATTTGCTATAGTGGATGTTATTATATATAACATAAAATACTTTATATTTCATTATCTCATTTGATCCTCATAATAACTTTGTAGAGTATTATTAGTACAAGTATTCCCCATTTTTCAAGTGTGGAAACGTGTAGTTAAGGTGTGGTAGAGCTGGTCTTCTAATTCCAAGTGCTCTTTTCATTACATTACACTGTCTTTTATTATACTATTAACATACACACATTGTTCTGCATATGTGTGTGAAACTTACTTTGTTATTCGTAGCAGAATTCAGTTGTAGCTCATAGTCAAAACAATTCCACTAAGATGGGTAATTCAAAAAGATAATGAGATATTAAGACATCCTTTTCTCAAAAGCATCTGTTCTTTTGTAATCTTAAGATACAAATTGAAATCTTTTTTAAAATTCCATTTGATTTTTTAAAAATCACACTTAAAAAATTCCTAGTGTATATAAGGGTTTGTTTGTGGGAAAAAATTGTGACCCCCCCTAAAAGGTAGCTCAGGAAAAAAAATCTTTAAATTTCTTAAAGCTATGCAAATACAGCATTTGCACTATAATACAAAATATATAAGAAATTTTAGATTCTCTCCCTTCTGAATCTTGAAGGTTGACAAAAGAGAGGAATTAATTTCTTATTTAAATTTTTTTTTTAATTTTCTTCCTGAAGATATATTCTGGGTATGCTTATTTACAAAATATATATTAAATGCATTTTACATTCATGATTATAATAATATAGATAGTAAGACATTTATGAATATTTGTACATAAAATGCATGTGTCTATATCAAAAATATATCATTTTCAACAGTCATTAAAACTTGTTGAAATCTTTTATCTTCCTCTATTTTGAAAATACTTGTCTCATTTTGTGAAATAGTGCACATGCCTAAAAACACAACTTTATAAATATATATATATATTAAAAGTTAGGTGAAAATACTAAATGATTACTTTTTACATATCTTTTCCTTTTTGAAGCAATCCATACTTGATAAATGTCTGTTCAGTAAAGTCAAAACCTGTCTTCCCATAAGATGTGGCCAGTCATATAGATTATGTGTCTTTAAACTGTTAACTACAAGCGAAACACTTTCTTGTATGTTTTAAGCTACTTAATGACAATAGTATTTCTTCCTTATAGCTGTCACAAGATGAGTATAGAGGTACATTGTACAAGTACAGATCTGAAGAAGTGGATATTGATGTAAGTAATTTTCAATAATAAAATATTCATTGATAAACCTCAGTATGACATTTATCACTGATTGGTGTTTTTACCATACTTATCGTTTTCTTATTAATTAATTTTGGAGGTGGTTGCATGTGATAACAAATTTCCACATGAGTTTTTCAGAGGTATCGGATCCAAATTGTGTCCCTTCCCTCACCTTTTCTGTAGCTAGCAAACAATTCAGTCTGAGTTATACGGACCATTATACATAAGCATAGAAAGTAAAAGTATTACCTCCTCAATCTATCCCAACTTGTATCCCTCTAAAAATAATTACTTATCAACTGTTGGTAATGCTTTTTCCCTATACTCTTGGCTTAAATCTTGACGTTCCTGATTTATTAATAATTGTAGTTTTCAAGTTGGGGAGAGAAATAATGGAAATACCCTATTTTCCAATCCCCACTCTATCAACTTCCATCACCATTTGGATTCCAGATTTAAACTAGTAATTCTCACCTCTGAGGTCCCTGATTTGCTATTTTATCTTTACAACTCATCTGTTCTGTATTTATCTCATAACTTTGTTCTAATCAAACAGATTTAAAATAACAGAATGTTTGAGCTAGAAGGGACCCTATTTTACAAATGAATAAACTTAAGCTGAGTTTTGGACAGGATAACTTGCCTCCTAAGGTGACACAATTAATTAGAAGCAAAATTGAGACACAAGCCAGCTCACTGTAATTTCTATCTAATTTAATTCCTCTATTTGATATTTCAAAATACATGTATTTTGAATTATCATATTTTCCTTAAGAGTTTTATTAGTATTTACAAAAGTAAATGACACAGAAACTGATTTTTACCAATGTCAAGGAATAATTTTTACCTTTGCACCTTCATTGTAAGAGGTTAAGGATTTGTAATATTTCTGTTATAAATGAAGTCTGGGTTCTGAGATTTATTTTGAAACTTAAAATCTTTTTTTTCTCCAGATCTTTAACTTTGATTTTCAAGTGATGTCAGTTTTGACATTTATTTTGACAAAATTTAAAGTGGTTAGAATGAAAAAAGTTAATGTGAAAAAGTAAAAACTATTCTAAATTGTATCCTAGGGCTTAAACTAATAAAAAATACTTGCACTAATGTTTATAATGGCTATCTTCTGTAGATTTTACTTTTACGTTAAGAATAATTCTGTTTGGGTTTTTCCTAAGTATTTATGAGAAATTAATGTGAATCAGATGCAAGTAGTATTTTGTATTAAGGATTACATAAAATTATTTGTCTTTTAAAATCTAAAATTTGAAATTAACCCCTTAATGGGTAAAGTGATATGTAAGTATCTTCATAATATTTGTATAACTCAGATTTACCTTAATGGTAAATTCAGCAGTAAAGTATAATTTAGATTTACATGGCCCAGTTATCGCAACAATTTTTGGTTACCTTTTTGTCTGTGTAAATTTTGGAGGAAGGGGTGTCTGAGAAAGAGATTAGAGGCAAAGCTATGTGTCCCTGTGATTTCATCAGTCTGGTCATCTAGTCTTTAATTAACAGTCTCCTTGTCTGAGAGCACTGATAGTTTCTGACTTGTCCACAGACACAAAAGGTTTAGAAACTCAGAAATGGATTAAAAATATTAAATAATATCAACATATTTTATCTTTCGGTGCCATAAATATATACAATTTCTTTTTTGAAGTTAATTTAAGTAAAAGGTTTATAAAAACCACAAACAGCAGATGACATAGAAATGTGGAGATATCTTAAATAGTTCGATAACTCATAAATACATATATAAGTTACTATGAACACACCTCATAAAAGAAAAAAAAAATTCAGACATAATTCTCTGGTGCAGAGAGCCAAAAATTTTTATGCAAATTTTCCAGATCACCAAGCTATTATAGACCCCTTTCAGCCCCATGATGTGGAAGGTATATCTGTATTTCTTTAGTCTTTCTTTGTTTCATTTTAATTTGACTGCATCTATTTAAATCATTTAATTAAAAATTATATGCATTTTAAAAATGTACTTTGTCTGCTCTTAATCATAGCAAAAATGGAGTGTCTTGAAAAGTACTGCTAACAATGGAAATTTTCTTTTATTAACCTAGGCGAAGCTAAGCAGATTATGTGAACAAGATAAAGTGGTACATGCATTGGAAGAGAAACTTCAGCAGCTCCACAAGGAGAAAGTAGGGCAATTATATTCATTACCTAAAACTGATGTTATTTTATTTGATTATTATCAGGACAGTGATAACTAAAGTAAAAAGAATATATTCATTATTTCAGAGCATTAAAAGTAATTCTTTTTATCATAATAGTATATGCTTGAGCAAGCTTTGCTATCAGCCAGCCAAGAAATAGAGATGAATGCAGATAATCCAGCAGCCGTTCAGAATGTAGTTTTGCAAAGGGATGATTTACAGAACGGACTACTTAGCACATGCCGAGAACTATCTCGAGCTACAGCGGTAAGTAGATATTTTTTTCTTGTAAAAATCATTGATGTTTTAATTCATCGTAGTTTTTACTTCAATCGGAATATTCCTTCTTTAGTCTAAGAAGCAAATATTATATTCCATAATATTTATCATAAACATCTTGGAATAATTAAGAATAAATTTTAATCTTAAAATCAATAATGTCTTATTTGGCAAAAGAATTACCAAAAAATAAACAACATTGGCATTTTATAGATTTTTGAAAGTAAAAATCTTAACAGGACTGTATTATGAGGCTTCCATAATGCAATTAAATATGTAATAGATTTTGAATAAAAGAATCACTTTGGGAATATAATGATTTGATTCCATTGTTCAACTAATTCTAGCAAAAGGAAAATAAATATCCCCCATACTTTTTTATAATCGTGGAGACCAGTCTTAGTTTCCTTCTCACAATCAGTCTCCTCCACTCAGAAAAGATCAGGGAAATCTCATAAACTGTTAGGTAGAGCACGTGTCCAGAAAATGGATGTTGAAGCTTCCTGACAAGTAAAAGATGCTCAATGACTCTTACATTTCAGATAGCTGGAGTAGGAATTAGTTCTTGTCATTGTACTAATTTGTTAGTGGGGACAGTTTATTATAGGATTCAAAGGGAGTAGGGAACTAGAGGAATAGTGCTAGACCATCAATTAGTCATTTAAAATTAAATAGAAGAGAGAACAATGAAGATCTGAAGGAGACACAAGTCAAGTCAGTGAAGTATTCGAATTAACACTAAATTTATGCTAACAAAAAAGTATGTAAGAAAAAAACAATTCAATGTGACATTTTAACATGTTTTTGTTGGTATTGTTAAGTTCAAAATGGAAAAAAGAACATTTTTATTTTATAAAAAAATTAGAAATTAAAAAAATTGTGTAGACATGGTAAATTTGTAAGGCAAAACAATGAGAAGTTTTTTTGTTGTCAGATATTTTTAAATTTTTTTAAAGAAAAAATATTTCAGGGAAATGTAAAGAGGGACAAATTTTAGATTATAGAATTCACCAATAGGGGGTGATCTCCTACTTTAATTCGTCCAGTTACATTTATTGTCAGACTTCCATACTATTATGATAGCAAAATGATTTTTTAAATATACAGGATTGAAAACATCCTAAATTTGACAGAGAAATCGATTGTTTATAATTACTTAATATTTTTCTAGAAACTTAATAAATTATCCAAAAGACCAGAAATTGACATACTAAAATTTTAGAGAAAGAGAATTTCACCACCCAGTTAGGTTTTAGCAAAGATAAATATTTTTTTCAAAGAAATAGAAAGTTACTTAGTGTTATTAATTTGAACAGTTTGTAGAGGGCAGAATCCATTTTAAGGCACTTTTAATTTGCCAAACTAACAAAAGCACAGAGGTGAAAACTGAGATATAGATATAGATATACCATGCTCTAGAAATCTCTTTACCCTAGAAGCTCCCTCTACTCTAGAGGCCTTCTCCCTCTGATTGACTGATTCCTCCCAGAACGTTCAGTTTGAAGTGGAGGTCATAAGACTAATCAGTCATTCTTCTTGACTGTACTTGTCCCTTCTTGAGAAATTTCTCCCCTCCTTTCCACTCCCTTTTGTTTTGTCTCCCCACATTAGAATATAAACTTCTCCAGGTTTAGAAAACTAACATTCTACTTTTATTTTCATTCCCAGAGTTTGGTACCCACTTAACAATACTAACTACTGACTAACAAAGTCTGGGAGTAAGGGAGATCAGTAAGAAAGCTATTAAAATAATTTAGGCATTAACTATAATAGAGGCCGTGCACATAGAGAGTCTAGAATATTGTTAGGAAATGATATAATGGTGAATTATCCAAGATTTGGCGACCAGCTGGGCATGTGGAAATAAGGAAAAGTAAAATATCAAGTATATTTCCAGGGTTGCAAACCTAAGGGACAGGGAAATTACGGAGAAAGGTAGATTTAGTAGGAAAAATTTTGAGTATGAGTTTGAAATTATTGTGAGATATCCATATGGCTTATCTAGCAAGCAGTGATGATGTAGGATTGGAACTCAGAAAAAAGATGAGTACTAAGTGTGTAGATTTTGAAGTCATCTTAGTAGTGAATTTATTTGAATTTATGAGATTATTGAGACAGACACTTCAGTGTTTTAATGTTTATACCTTTTTACAAACTTGCCTTTACCACCTACTTACCTTACCCTGTGTTGACACTTTCTTAAGGAACTTCATAGCCTTTAAAGCTAGGGAAATTCCCCATCTCTCTCCCCAGAAAAAAATATTTCCGAAAGTTTTGAACAATAGTCTCTCTGATACCAAATCCAGCTCTGTTTTTACTACTTCACAGATTGAAATATCTCAGACATGTAAAATGCACAGACCTGAGTGTTTTTTTATTTGTTTGTTTGTTTGTTTGTTTGTTTAATACAGAGTGCTACTTTTTAAAACCTCTATCCCTCTATTGAAAAAGTAACAATGCCACTGGTGGAATGACATTGTAACTTACCTCTAGGATTGTTACCATATGTCGTGCATCTAAAATACAATTCTGAGTATACCAAATATAATTAAGCTTTAACTTCTTAATTCATTTATTTCAACACTAGCTATCAAAAAAATCTTCATTCTTTTTTGTGAGAACTTTATCCATGAGTTGATTTAACTTTTAATTAGTTTTATGCATTTACTTCTTTTAATGTATTCTTGAAAATCTATAATCTGTCTACATTATTAAATTTAGGATGCAAATCAGAATTTTGCTCACTGTACATAGCAGGGTTATATAGTGTGTAGAACATCTGTCCTGAAGTCAGAAGACCCAAATTCAAATTTGACCTCAGATACATACTAGCTCAGTGTTCCAGGGCAGAGGACCAGGCCTGAATTCGGGAACATTCATTTCCCTGAATTCAAATCTGGCCTCAGACATTTATGACTGACCCGGGGCAAGTCACTAAACACTGTTTGCCTCAGTTTTCATATCTGTAAAATGACCTAGAGAAGGCAATTGCAAACCACTCCAGTATCTTTACCAATAAAACTTCAAATGAGATCACAAAGAGTCAGACTGAAATACCAAACAGATTTTGCTCAGTTAATGCCATATCCTGTGAGATCTAAAAGAAAAGTTCAACAAGACTTTATACTTTAAGAGACAACACCATAAGAAAATCCGATTCCCCATTAAAGTAACAAATGCTGGTTATTATGCTTTCAGGAGCTAGAAAGAGCATGGCGAGAATATGACAAATTAGAATATGATGTAACAATCACAAGGAACCAGATGCAAGAACAATTGGATCGACTAGGTGAAGTTCAGGTACAAAATTGTACATCTTCTCAAATACTTCTGATTATACTTTAAATTTAAACAACTTCAGATTGTTACATCAATCGAGTTCAAAATGAACTGCTTAAAAGTCCAGTCAGAACTGATTTCCTTTTGACCAGAGGCTGTTGTGAAACATAATATGCTAGTAGCAGGTATAGCATCAAACTTGCATTTTATTGCTTTTTTTTTTTTGAAGTTCATTTATTTAATTAATTGTTTTGTGGTGTTTTCCCATGGTTGCATGATTGATGTTTTTCCCTCCCCTTCTCTCACTCCCTCCCTTAGCCGACAAGCAATTCCACTGGGTTTTATGTGTTGTTGATCAAGACCTATTTCCACATTATTAACATTGGCAATACAATGATCATTTATAGTCTACATCCCTGATCATATCCCCATCAAACTACGTGATCAATCATGTTTTTCTTCCATGGTTCTACTTCCACAGTTCTTTCTCTGGATGTGGATAGTGTTCTTTTCCATAAGTCACTCAGAGTTGTCCTGGGTCATTGCATTGCTGCTAGTAGAGAAGTCCATTACATTGGATTGTACCACAGTGTATCCATCTCTGTGTATAACGTTCTTCTGGCTCTGCTCCTTTCACTCTGCATCAATTCCTGGAGGTCTTTCCAGTTCACATGGAATTCCTCCAGTTCATTATTTCTTTGAGCACAATAGTATTCCATCACCAGCAGATGCCACAGCTTGTTCAGCCATTCCCTAATCGAAGGGCATCCCCTTATTTTCCAATTTTTTGCTACCACAAAGATTGCAGCTACAAATATTTTTGCACACATATTTTTCCCATCACAGGAAAAGTCACAGGTGGACTTAGAAGGGTCCTCAGAGATCATTTCTCTAATTTAAACCCCTCATTTTACATAGGAGGAAACCAAGCCCCCATAGAGTTTGGGCAGCTTGTCCAGGCTTATGTATATAGTATATATAGTATATATATGCTTATGCCTACCTGCAAGGCTATTTTAAAACACTTTGTTTTTAGTAATGTTTCTTGTAACAACTGACTGTCAGTTCTTCCCTCTACCATCCCCCAACACAAACCTGTGCACACACAAGAATCTTTAATGCTTCCCTTTTGCCTCCTTACTCTTCAGCCTGGCATTTAAAGCTTTCCACTGTTCTGGTTATTGTGCCTTTCATATGCTTTCTGCTCCATTCAGACTTGCCCCTAACTGTTCCCATTCCATTCCATTTTCTCCCTCCTCACTACACAAATTGTTACCTAGCTTTGTATCCTTAGCCTCTTTTTGGGGGTTTGGGGGGAGTTGTATTTAATTGATTAATTTAGAATATTTTTCCATGGTTACAAGTAGTTCTCCTGGTTCTGCTCCTTTCCTTCGAACCCCACAGTTCAAGAATTTAGGCTTTTTTTTTTTTTTCAATTACTTCTTGAGCTGAGTCCAGGAGGATCCCTCAGTTCTGTCCTGTTGTTAGATTTGGTTTTCTGTCCCCTGGAAGTACTTTGTTTTTTCTCAGTGTAGAAGGATTTTCAATGGTCTGGAGTTTTGCTGCATCTAAGCCACCATCTTCCCACCAGAGAATTTCTTTCTTAGCCTCTTTTTATAGCACAGTTCATGTGCATTTTCCTTCTCAAGACTTGTCCTGATCCCCTCCAACACTTATTCCTCTTGAAATGGATTTATCTACATAATAGATTGTCTTAGTCGAATGTAAGCTCCTTGGGGACAGGTACTTATATTGCCATTCTTTTTTAAAAGATTTAAATTTTAATACCTCTTTTGTTTTTCATCACCAAATATTTACTAATGATTTGAATTGATAATTTCAACTTTCCTAAATATAAATTAATATATAGTATCTTTATTAACAGACGGAGTCAGCTGGCATTCAGCGTGCACAGATTCAGAAAGAACTTTGGAGAATTCAAGATGTCATGGAAGGTTTGAGTAAACATAAACAGCAGCGAGGCACCACTGAGGCTGGTAAATAGATTTTTTTTTTCAATAGCTGACATTTGACCAAAAATACATTTAAATTGAATGAAACATGTAATTGTGTTTCATTAACTTAGTTGACAGTTAATTAGAAGCAAAAATATGACTAAATGTAAGTAAATGGTAACATAATGTTTTATTTTTCTTCTAGATTCAAAAAGATTTTGCAATTAGTTTTCTAATTTGAAATTTTTTTTAATTATTTTAATAGGTATCTTAGGATCAAAGACTTTTTCAGCAGTTAAGTATAAAAATGAGGTAAGATTTTTACTGTTTTAATTTCTAAATGCAAATTGATATATTTCCAATCTTGAAGAATGTGTAAAAAGTAACCAAGTATTTTCCATACTTTAAAAAATTGTTCTTTGTATGTTCCACTTGGGTTGTTATGTTCATTTTGAAGTTACATTAGGCATTACAAGAATAATGTTTAAAGCTATGTTGATAATATGTTAATTTTAACAACTAATGATTCCCCTTCCCAATTCCCTAATCCTTACCTGGAAAAATTAAATCTGATTTGGTTCGTGCATTTCAGAATTGGAAAGGTAGGATTTAACTTCTTGATCGCTAAACTAACCAAATTTCACTCCTATACGGTAAGCTCTTATATCTGTTTTAGGATGTTTTAAAGAACAAGATTCAGTTGTATCTTATGCATAACATAAAGAAATAATAACTATAAAGAGATACTGTCAACCTAATTTAAATTGCTTCCAATTCTCCATTGCAAAAATAAAAATACTTAGTATTGTTTTCTTTTAAAATCATAATATGAATACAATCTTCAACAAAGTTTTAAACTAAAAAATGTCCTGCTATTTTCATAGCTAAATAACAACACTTTTAATTTAATGTTATCCTTTGGATTTTATAGTAGAATTTTAAGTGAAATGGAAATATTAAAAAGTGCTGACATCAGTGGTCCTAAGTAAACCAGATATGATTTCTAAGTCAATTTGATTTAGTGACCATAATGATCTTTTTTGACATGTGATTTTGACAGTGTCCCTTTCATTATCTAAAGTTGATGAGACATAGTATACTTTTTTAAAGCTAATCTGCTATTGAAAATTTTGTTAGATTCTCTTAATACAATATGCTCATCTAAATAAGGTGACTATTCTACAATCTTTAGGAAGAGGAAGTAGTCCCACCTCGTCCTCCACTTCCTTGGTCCTATGACTTTACAGAGCAGCCTCCCATAATCCCCCCTCTGCCCAGTGATAGCAGCTCCTTGCTCTGTTATAGCAGGGGCCCAGTACACCTGCCTGAAGAAAAGAAGATGTACCAAGTGCAAGGATATCCAAGAAATGGATCTCACTGTGTAAGCGGCTACAATTGCCACAGAATTATATGTGACAAACATCTTCTTGATTTTTCATAATCACTTTCTTTTGCTACTGAAGAATTGTTTTATATCATAAGCTCCATTTGGGCAGTACTTTTTGTTGCTTTTCCATTGTTATCATTTTTACGTGTTACATTTTTGTTTTTTCATCCTCATGTGCTTAAAGTTTTTTAAATACAGAAAATTTTATTTAATGATTTTGAAATGTGTTATTTAATAGCAGAATTAAAATAGATTAGAACGAGACACGGTGGTCGTGCCTGATAAATTTTTCTATCCTCAGACGAGAATATGGAGCATAGAAAGTTAGAATGACTTCCAGAATTATTGTGTATTTAGCCTCTAAAAGTAAAACTTGATAAACAAAGAGAAAGGATCAATAAAAGAAAGAAATATAAACTAGTAAGGGGCCAAACATGTGAAAGCCCTTTAGTTATACAGGCTTTTGAAATTTAGGACTTTGTTAGCATATAGCATGTAACTACCTTCTAAAATGGATAAAAGGGGCACAGCTAGGTGGCTCAGTGGATTGAGAGCCAGGCTAGAGATGGAAGGTTCCTGGGTTCAAATCCAGCCTCAGACACTTCCTAGCTGGGTAACTCTGGGCAAGTCACTTAACCCCTATGGCCTAACTCTTACAGCTCTTCTGCCTTGGAACCAATATACAGTATTGATTCTAAGACAGAAGGAATGGGTTATTAAAAAAAAATAAAATAAAATTGATAGGAAGATTTTAGAAGTTCAGTCACTGTTCATGCAGTATATGTTATGCCAAACAGGATTGTGATAAGAATAATACTTATTTTAATTTTGAAACAAAAAGTCTGGAAGATAGAAATATAATCTTCCTTCATGTTTGTTTTCCTTCACATCACATGTGGATTTTCAAAAGTATTTTGTCTAAAATGGCTCCTATCTAAAATAAGAAATCTGATTTTTTTATAAAGGGAAAACTAGCAACCTCATTTACCAAATTTAAAATAAGATTTCATAAATTAACAACACTAGAAAGGAAAATTTTAGTAATACTAATCTGCATTTTTTCTTGACTTTTAAAGGGTCCTGATTATAGACTTTACAAGAGTGAACCAGAATTAACAACTGTGGCAGAAGTTGATGAATCTAATGGAGAAGAAAAGTCTGAACCTGTTTCAGAAATAGATTCTGTAACTAAAGGTCAGCTTTTAAATTTTAGACAGTTATGTCAATGTAATCTTCAGTAATAATGGGAATTTCCTTATTAATCCCAATGTCACTTATTGTTAGCTTTTCTCTTTCACAGTTTAAAACTAAAAACGTGGTATACTTAGTCACACTCACTTTAGAAGTTATTCTAAGTATTTTTCCTTCCTCTTACACAGAATATTTATTCCTATTTTTATTAGCATCTCCGGGTCTTTAAATTCAACTCTGGGAATTATTTTTAAGGATATTTTTAGAAAAGTCAGTAAAATAGATAAATGAAGAAAATCAGCTGGCATAATCCAAATTCCCATGTAATTTTTTTTGAAATGTTAAAATGACTGTCTCATTTTTCTACTTTTTTCTCTACAATTATGTCTTTTAATATTAGTCACAGTGATTTTTTTTCTACCATATAGCATATATGTAATATTAAAATAAAAGAAAGGTGCTTGGAAAATTGTATGGTAGGTATGGGGCATGTGCCATCTTTATATAATAAAT
Organism: Gracilinanus agilis; assembly: GCF_016433145.1. NCBI lineage: Eukaryota > Metazoa > Chordata > Mammalia > Didelphimorphia > Didelphidae > Gracilinanus > Gracilinanus agilis. The sequence goes on along the minus strand of NC_058134.1, from coordinate 189,023,135 downwards.
GGTTCCAACTTATATACAAATTATAGGTCTTTGTGAAGGAAGAGTTTAGTTGAAAGTATATTCTGCCCAAACATAAATAGACTCTTAATCCAGCCCCCAATAGAAGAATTGTTTCTTTCTCTGAGTTACCTTATACTGGTTTATCAGCAAACATGAATAAAATCCTTTATAAAATAGTTTCAGCCCTCTAGGAGCTTATGACACCATTGCACACAAGTTGTCCTTATACTTTGTGTAAATAAGTAAATCATTTCCCATTATCATAAGAGAAAAGTCCATTTAGTGAATGGAACCTAAAAAGGAGTCATATTGATGGAATGAGGAGTGAAGGGAATGTCTTCAAAAGAGATTATACAAATTGCAAATTTGTTTTTTTCAGACTTTTTAAAATATTTTTTTTATTTAAAAGCATTATTCAGAACGAGGATCTCTAGGTTTCACCAGAATGCCAACAGACATCCATCACAAAAAAAAGGCAAAAAACCCCTACTTCTAGATTTTCATTGCTCCAGAGAATGTTCCCTGTGTAATATAAATTGATTCTATGTAACAGAGCATATGTATTTCAAAAAAGAGACCTGTTGTTAATTCAGAAGAAAATAATTTGGCAAGACTTTTAGGGATTCATTGTGTTTTCATGAAGTAGCCCTATGACATCTACTTGTGGAGAGTAGGAGGGTATGCTTTTTATCTATCCAGGGTTGCAGAAAGTGTGACACTTCTTTGAGTTTCTAATGACTTAATGTATGGCTAGCTAAATGTATTTTAGTCAATGAATAGCTTTTTTTTTCTATTAATAGATTTTATTTAACTGGTGGGCCACAGAGGACTCAGGAAATCCCCTAACTAGATCTCAGGGTCCTCATCTCTTCCAAATAGTAGACATTCCATTCCATCAAATTAGGACTGACCAAAAGAAAATCACAGCATTGTTGTGTCACGAATTCCATATATAAACAATAAGTATAATACTACTTAATACACCTTTGAAAATTTTTGTGAGGATAAAAAAAGCAATATGTCATAATTTGAGAATGCACTTTTAAAAATTTATTTATCTATATAGATATTAATTTATGCAATTATTTTTATGCAATTAATCTTAGAAATAATATAGTATGATGACTGGTACTTTATGCTTTTTAGAAAATACAGTAGCTGCTAATACTTTTTGGGGGGAACCCTTACCTTCCATCTTAGAATCAATACTGTACAGTTGTCCCCCTCTTATCCCATCTTCACTGTATCATGAGTTTTTTTTTTTAATGTATATTAATTCTGTATCACAGAGTTACATTTAATCATAGCACACTATTGGCTGATGGAATGAAAGGCGACCAACCAAAGCATTGTTCTATATCCTGGGCACTGATTGACTCAGTGACTGTAGGTTAATAAGAGTGTGGAAAAGATATATAAGGGGGCAGCTAGGTAGCTCAGTGGATTGAGAGTCAGGCCTAGAGACAGGAGGTCCTAGGTTCAAGTCTGGCCTCAGACACTTCCCAGCTGTATGACCCTGGGCAAGTCACTTGACCCCCGTTGCCCACCCTTACCACTCTTCTACCTATGAGCCAATACACAGAAGTTAAGAGTTTAAAAAAAAAAAAAGGGTTTATAGGAGAGTGGGAAGTTTATAAAGCCTTAAATCAAAATTCCTAATTTAACCAATTTCACCCAAAAAGAAAATTAAGGCATCAGATTTTTATGCCTCCCAATAACAAACCAGTTAATCTGCTTTTAATGTAGCCCTAAATTATATCAGTATCATTCATTAATGACATAGATAAAATAGTGTGCTGGCTACTGCATTTTTCTTAGTTTTTTTCGGCCAGATCTGAAATCCTAGCATTACCAAAAAAAAATGTTGACTTTTATGAGTTGCTTTTTAGGAATTGCTGCTATTTGTTTTTTTTTGTTTTGTTTTTTTAGGTTCACATTTTCCTATTGGAGTTGTACCTCCCAGAACCAAATCACCAATGCCTGAGTCTTCAACAATAGCCTCTTATGTAACCTTAAGGAAAACTAAGAAGACTGATATAAGAACGGTATTTTAAAAAGCAATTAATAGGGGGGGAAAATCACAGAAAGTAACTTTAGCTTTTCTCATTCAAAATTAAGTTATTGTTTCTCCAGTTTCATGGACAGATTTTTTTTTCACAGAACTAAAATAAAACTTATTCTTAGTTTTAAAAAAAGATAGCCATCAATATTTCTGAATTCTGAAATATACATATATATTTGTATGTGTATTTAATTGGTGATATATATAAAATCATGATCCAGTATGTATATCCACCAATTCTTTCAGTAATCTCAGGAATGTATTTCATTCAGGAATATTGACTGGAACTAATTTTGGGCAACTTGCTTCTCTCTTAGTATCTCCTTACTTTCATTGGCTCTCAACACCCCATTTCCCATTTTATAAATTCCCACATTATACTCTCAGGATTACAAAGATGAAATACACAGAAAACATAGTGAAAAGTAAACAAATGAGATGGAATGTATATATAATACATTCTAAAGACTTTTACATATATTATCTCATTTGATATAGGTTAGATGATAATAGGTTTCAGAATTAGGAATCGCAAAAAATTCTGAATTGGCTCCTCTAAAATAGAGGTTCTTAACCTAGTGTCCGCAGAATCCCAAAGGGCTCTGTAGATAGATTTCCAGAGGCCTGTGATCTTGGATAGGAAAATAATAATTCCATCTTTTATTTTCCCTAACTTCTAACTGAAATTTAGCATTTCCATCAGTTATAAATGTATACAACCAACATTCTGAGCAAGGGATTTCCAGGCTTTAACACTGTCAGAGTCTGTGATACAAAAGTGAAGAATCTATGCTCCAGGAAGAATATGTTGTTTTAAGAAGTTTGACATTGATTTGAAGATAGTTACCACTAAGAATTTTTCTTTCTGTCATTGTTCTTTGTAAAACCAGCATATTCAAGCTTCTTTGCTCTCATAGGTTCCTTAATTTTGCAAGTGTATAAAAAAAATAAGGGGAGGAAATAATAAATATTATCTTACATCTAATAGATTATATTTGCTTTGTTTTCAGTCTATAAATGCAGCAACAACAGAATAATTAAATTCACTTTGTTGTTACCAGTTAAAGTATGAGATTCACTTTTCCATTTGCAGTTCTTCAAGGGAAATTGAAGTTAAAATTATTTTTGGAAACACAGTATCTCCAGACTAAAAATAGCTATATTCCCAGGCAGTAGCTGGAATTTGCATATCTTTATTTCAATGCAAACTAAATTTATTCTTCAAAGAAATGCAGACCTTATTTAACAAATTGCCTCCTTGCACTTCTTCCTATTCAGATCTTTCACTTTACTTTTTTCCTTTTTGTGTCTACTCAAGTATTATAAGAAGTATTAATTTTTGATGATTAAAAGTGGACCAAAAAATATAAAACTCATAAGTTTGGAGGCCAGCTCAACAGCTTTCTATTATGTTTTGAAAAAGTCGAAATATATTCCCAGTAATCATTTCTAAAATGGGCTTGGAGACAGGTTCTGGGCTTATAATTTCATTAATGTAGGATATTCCCAGTTTAGGAAACTCCTTCTATTGCATTAATATACATAAATAAGGCATATAACGCAACAACTGGTATTGATCAGCACCATCCCTACAATTTATAGTCCTTATGAGTTGCCTACAGCACTGGAATTGCAAATGACTTACCAGGGCCTCACAGCCAGTGTCAGAAACAGTACTTGAACTGAAGGTCTTCAGATTTCAAGACCAGAAAGACAACTACTTCTCTTATGTTTCCAAGATATTCCCTTTATTTTAAAAAATTGAATGATGTGATATTAATTCCAAAGATTAAAAAATGCCTCATTTCTCATAATTGCTTTGGTCTCTGGAATTTTTGCTATTGTTTTGCTTTTAAAAAGACTTTCCTTTATTTTGATTAATATTTCTATACTTTTTTATTACTGATTAAAAACCATTTTGGAGTGTTTGTATCATTTATCATCTATAAAAAATACACATATTGATTTTAAGTGTATTTTCAGAAAACATATTTCTAGACTTTATATCAAGTTAAGGCCTTTCTTCTTCTTTTGTCTTTTCCTCCCTAGTCTCCTGGTTTCTTAGTGTTGAGTTTTAGGTAGTAGTAGAGTTTTGCTATTGTCTTTTTTGGTTGTGTTCACCAGGCAAGACTATAAATGGCCTCTGCCTAGGGACAGAAAGATAGATGATATCACTGGCAACCTCTGCAGTCTGGGCTTGTGAAGCTTGATTTATAAAAAATGGAGAATTTCCTTTAATGTCCTTGCTCTCCTATGTTAATTTCCATTGTTAATAACATTTCAGATCTAAGTATTTCTTTTGAATAGAACAGTTCAAAACAGACACATTTCATGTTGTTGTTTTTTTAATTTTAGCCATGCTTTTCAAAAACTGTTTTTTCTCTCTTTTTCTAATGTTTAAAAAAATTATTTCAAGGAAAGGCCTAGAAGTGCTGTAGAACAGCTGTGTTTGGCTGAAAGCACTAGACCTCGGATGACTCTAGAGGAACAAATGGAAAGAATAAAAAGACGCCAACAAGCTTGCCTAAGGGAGAAGAAGAAAGGACTGACTGTCATTGGAACTTCAGACCAGTCACCCCTTCAGAGTCCATCATTTTGCAGAGATAATCCATTCAGGGTAATCCAGGTAAAAGAAAAATGTTGTTCATTGTAGTATAACAATCCATTTAGATAGGCCCAATACAGTTCATTACAAAGCTATGTAATTGAATTTTAGATCCAACAAAGGGTTAATGAATGATCTGTCTATGGTCAGGTAGGCATAAACGGTGGCACAAAAAGAACTCAAATCTAGTGGCTTTCCTCTCCATGCCATGTGGTCTTTTATGAATGAAAGTTTTTAAAATCTCAGAAATTCTATGCAAATATATAGTATTGATATTTTGCCTGTTATCCCCTCTAAAAAGGTGTGGTTTTGTATCTAAGCTTTAGCAAGAAACGGTAAAAGGCTTCCCATTTCTAAATATTCTTTTTCAGATATTTTTTGCTTTGTCTTGCCTTTATTGCCTCACTAACCTTCTAATTTCACTATATTTCATATTTTCACCTTGACCTTCCAACACGTTCTTATCTTTGTTCTCAGTCATCATAAGCCCAAGGATGTAAACCAGCGAGCCTAGTGGAGCTCAAATCACATCTGTTCTGAGTGAAAAGTTTTCACATAACTTAGCTTTTTCTGAATATTATATAGTCACTCTGAATTGCAACAGATTAGCTGGTTTCATGCTTATTTCCTCTTAACATTAGAAAAAATGTTGCTAGTACCTAATTTATAAAATACCATAAATTATTGAATTGATACAAATGATTATTCTTTGATTTTCCTTTTCCAAAGAATTTTGTCCTTTAGATTAAGAATTAAATAAACTTGGGGCAGCTGGGTAGTTCAGTGGATTGAGCACCAGGCCTAGAGATGGGAGGTCCTTGGTTCAAATCTGGCCTCAAACACTTCCCAGCTGTGTGACCGTGGGCAAGTCACTTGACCCCCATTGCCCACCCTTACCACTCTTCCACCAAGGAGCCAATACACAGAAGTTAAGGTTTTAAAAAAAAAAAAGAATTAAATAAAGTTGCCTATTTCTGTCAGCCACTTAAGTGGCCAAGTTGAATAACTATAAACAAAAACAATGAGACTTTTTCCTTTCATTCTGAGTGATTTTCATTAGATTCTCTACTCATTTGTTTTAGACTCTGGGCGGGAGGGACTGCTTATTTCAGAAAAAAATAAATGTGAGCTAGGATTGTGTTGGGAAAATTTAAATGTGCCTTGCAATGTGAATAGGCAGTATGTATCCCTTGTGAATCTATAAATGTCCAATTTGTTGCACAGAATCAGAGGGATGATTTGGTGTCAAGTAACATTAAGGAACTGGACAACCTCAGTAGAGAAAACAATACTAAACCAAACCTTGAAACTTCTGCAGAAGAAGTAGCTCAACTAAATGAAACTAACAACATAGACCATCAGGATGTGGATTTCAGTAAAGAGGTACAAAGTTAATTTGAGTAGAGGTACTCAGAGAAAATATCCAAGCATAAAAGGTGACCATTTTGAAAACAAAGTTTGTTAAGTGTGATGAACCACAAAAAATTTTACTTTTTCTGTCTTTTATTAATATTTTAATTCCATTACCTTCCAAATCATCCACTGTTTTTCCTTCTCTCACTTCAGATATCTTTTCCTCACTTTATTTTAGCCTTTCTGATTTTCTCTCTCTTCATTTTTCTGTTCAAGTTTTTTCCACTCATATTTTCATTTCCTTAAAGAATGACCATTAATTTCAAGTGGCTGAGAACTTTTCTTGTCCTCTTCATGTTTTTACTGATTCTTTTATAACTATTATTCTTTATAACCTGTGCTTAGCAACTATAATATTAAAATCAGGACAACTTCCCAGAGTTACTCAGAGTTGGAAGAGGCCTCACCTGGTCATCTAGATCTGGCAGCAAAGTAACCCAATGGTTAGAGCACTAGACTTAGAGTTAAGGCAGACCTGATTTCAAGTCCAGCCTCAGATACTTTTCTATGTGACCATGGGCAAGTTATATGATATTTCTCTACCTCACTTTCCTCAAATGTAAAATGGCCCTGATAATTGCATCCACCTTCAGACGATTATTCTGAAGATCAAATGAGGCATTATTTGCAAAGCACTTACACAGTGCCTAGCACATAAGAGCTTCATAAATGCTTGTTTCTTTCCTTCTTTCTTACCAACCAAAATCATCAAGGATTCCTTTGCTGTACATTAGACAGATGGTTAATCAGCTCTCCTTGAAGTCCTCCAATGCTTTCTCAGAGCATCTATTCAACTTTTGAATGTCTTGATATATTAGGAAATTTTTCGTACGTCAGCCTAAATTTGTCTTTTTGCAACTTTTACTCTGGATGTTCTTCTTTTTTTCTTCCTTCCCACCCACCCCCCTTGCTGGAACCAAAAAGAGGAGTATCTTTTTCTATTCCACATGGTACCTATTTTTAGTTATTTGAAGGGTTATCTTATCTTTCATAAGTAACCTTTTTTCCATACTAAATATTCTCTATTACTGCTCTTCATTTGGCATAAACTGGAGGCTCTTTACCTCCTGGCTGCCTTCTTCTAAAAGATCTCTTATAGAGGGGATGATAAGGAAATGAATCACATAAACATGGAAAAATATTTTAAAATAAATTTTTTTAATTGCCCTCAGGCAATTAAAGATCTTTTAAACTCTATTGCCCTAAACTGAACATTTGTGGTCTAACCAGGGCACAGTACAAGGGGATCATTATTCCTGGAAGTTGTGCCTCTCATAATGCTGCTTATCTCACCTCAGAAGAAGCTTGAAATCCAGTAAAACCCACAGTTCTTTTTCAAAACTACTTTCTGTCCATCCTCTTCCCCCATCTTATACTTAAAAAATTGACTTTTAAAAAAATCATGTACATGTATCCCTTTTAAATTTTATCCTAGATAAGTCCCTTCTGTGTTTCCTTTGGTCATCCCCTCTTTCCCTGATTTTCATATGCTTCTTAAACACTGGCTCTTTCCCTGCTGCAGTTAATAAACATTGCTAAATGTCCTACATCCTTTCAAGCAAGACATGGTTGTGTTTTGGTGAGGGTCAAATGAAGCCTTCTCTAGTATGGAGGTGGGTAGGGATGAAGGGAGATACCTGGCAATTTTAATGTTAAAAAGTTGGAAAACAAATTTGAAAAAAAAAAAACACTTCACTTAGTCCTACAATTCTCTCAAAAAATTAGTGTTTCTCTTTCACAACTAAACTTCTAGAAAAAAAAGCTGTTAACTCTCAATTCTTACCCCCTCATCTCACATCCACTCTCACTTCCTAACTCCTTGAAATCTTCTCCCCTGAAAGTCACTACTTATCTCTTGATTACTAAATCCTATTACCATTGTGCAGTTCTTCTCCTTAACCTCTCTGTAGTGATGGACTCTGGAGTCCTCTTCCCCCTTGATATTACCCTGGAATGGTTAATGGTTTATTTTTAACCAGATCCGTTTTTTCAATTACTCAAAGGAATTCCCACTGTTGATGAAAATCTGCTAGTATCTAATCTGAAAATTCTCATTTTAGAGACATACCAGGGTCACAGAATCAGTGGGTATAATAGGTCATCCTTGAACCCAGGTCTTCATGATTCTGAGTGATATTTCCTATAAGGCCCAGGAGTCCAGACTCACAGGAAGCAGGAGCTAACATTTGGGGTCAGTCCATCCTGGTCTTTCTCACCTCTCCTGTGCCCCACAGCTACAAGGCTGGACATCTCCACCTGGGTATCCCACATACATGTGAAAATCACCATGCCTGAAACCACTCTTCTTGCTGATTCCCTCTTTCTTTCCAGGTCACCAGCATCCTCCAAGTCATTAAATTTCCAAATTAAATTTGAGTTTTGTGTTAACCTTGAGGAATCATCCCCAACTCCCATGTCCAATCAAATGCCAAATCTCACTGGTTTTGCCTCATTAACATCTCAGAAATTTACATCCATTTCTTTATTTATGCATAGCCTTCATCACCTCTCACCTGAATAATTTCAGTACCCTTCTCATTGGTTCTCTTGCATATTGTCTCTTCCTACTTAATATTTTTGAAAGATTCCTGCAACCCATGTCATCTGAATAATGAAGCCATGTGATCTCAGCCACTTTCAAAGAAACTCTGAAATTTAGGCATTTAGACTAGGAGAGAACTTTACAGTGATGCCCTCCTGAATGCTAGATTTTAATTTATAGTTTAATTCATATTTTAAAATATCATTATTGAGCTTAGAATCATTGTAGCCCATTATATAACTCAATGTTATGGAAAAGCTTACAGATAGCAATGTACATGATTTCATAGGGAAGATATTTTACTATAGCCTTAATTTTATTTATGTGGAGGGAGTTGTACTTTTTATATTTGAGTGTGATTTTATTTTAAGATTGCTTTTAAAGAGAACATTTAATTTTTCTCCTGTAGTTTTTAAAAACTGATAATGACTCATTCTGTGAACCACTATTCAAATCTGAGCCAAGAGAAGAGAATTCTGAAGAAATGATGGATAAACAACAGGAGAGAGAAAAAATGTCTGATGATATTTCATACAGGTAAAGATAAACATAACTGCAAGTTTAGTTTTTGTATTTAGGTTTATTACATAATCTAGAACCAATTTTTTAAATGTCACTCTATTTTCATTAGCCCCCAAATTGTGACTCTAATCGCAAATCATAAATCTGAAGGCAATTCAGAAGAAAAGGAAATAGCCAATGTCATTGAACAAGAAGGGAATGTCATTTCTTATGAACCTATGGCTGAAACTTCAAGAGGAAATCAAGCAATAACCGGTAAATACCGTTATGTATAATGTCAAGTCTTTGATCTCACCAAAACTTAATCACAATGGCCAGTTCACTTCCACTAACAGTGAGTTGACTTCTAAAACATTTTCACTGTTAATATAATGTAATATATAGGTATCTCCTGAAATTGTCCCTTATCTGCTGGCCCAGCTCTTGTTTCCCTAGCATCTTCCCGTGTATAGCGCATTCACAACAACCTGGCAGCCACTAGGTGGTATTGCAGGAAAAAAACACTACACTTGGAGTCTGGAAGACCACATTTAAATTATGCCTCAGACCCTTTTGGCTAGGTGAGGACATCCATGCCTTGTCAGAGATCACTCAAACCCTACTTAGAGCATCCTGACCCCCCAAGTCCTGAGTTTTTCTGCTACATAACCCTTCATCTCCAGGATATGTCTCCATGGGTGCAAAGCACTGAAATTGTGTTTAGAAAAAAAGGCATTTGTCCTCCTCTGTATTGTGATAGATCAGGGACCTAATAAGGATCTAACGTTTTGGCTATCTGTCAAAAGTAGGAAAAAATACAGAAACCAATGTGAAACAAAGATTCTTTTTTAAACCCTTACCTTCTGTCTTGGAGTCAATACTGTATATTGGCTCCAAGGCAGAAGAGTGGTAAGGGTAGGCAATGGGGGTCAAGTGACTTGCCCAGGGTCACACAGCTAGGAAGTGTCTGAGGCCAGACTTGAACCTAGGACCTCCCATCTCTAGGCCTGGCTCTCAATCCACTGAGCTACCCAGCTGCCTCCTGAAACAAAGATTCTGATGAAAGATTTCTTAGTATATAAGTAGTTCTCAAACTAGACACCTGCGATAAAAAACAAACGCATCTGTTCATTTCTTCTTAAAACTATTTATATTAGTATACAAGAGCCTCCTGTGTGCCAGGCACTGTGCCTAGTCCTGGGGAGAGCTATAGAGCAGAAAAGGGCCCTGAGGAGACCACAGCTTGCTACTGTGTTTGTTACTTCTCAATAGAGCCCTGGGTGACTGGCCTCTTTGTAGAGATGATCAAGGTTTTATCTTCTCACCCGTTCTTGCTCTGTTGTTTTCAGTGAAAACTCTGCCGCCATCCCCTGAGCCCTCCACATCGCCTGTCCAGCCAGCGCAGCCACAGCTCCCAGAAGGATCCCATTTCATGTGTGTATAGTTACAGAGAAGTATGTTCTTTTTTCCCCCCTTTTTGCTTGTGCTTCCTCGGTAGTTAGCTACCTGAGCATTTGTCCTGTTGTCTAATCCATTCTCCTAGACAGTACACAAATGGCTTGGGAGCGGGGCGGGGCGGGAGGGAGTGTTTGTAAGCAGGGGTCAGAGCTCCTGCCCCAGCTATAAATCAGGGGAGGCCAAGAGGGCCTCCTGCTGCTCAGTGCTTGCCTCGGGGGCACATAGACCAAAGTGCTCAGGGGTCCATCTTAGGAATTCTTTCCCTCCCTGACTGCTTCTTGGGATTGCTTCTGTTGGGTTCCAATGATCTTCTGCGGGAGATGTCTCATACCTGCCCCTTTCATCCCCAGCCCTGCTTCAGGCTCTCCCACCTAGGCTGCCTCCCACGTGCTGGGGCTCTACAACATGCTCTTCACCTGGCTGCCAAATAATCTTTCCAAAACATCCCCCCACCCCAGCCTGCTACTCAGTTGTTTGTTTTAAAAAAACATTTGTTTGACTAGAGCAAAATGAGTCACTGGGGGCTCTCTTCAACAAGATACTTCCCAGGTGTACCTTGACTTCCTATAAGATTCCTTAGAGGAAGCCACTAAAGAGATAAGTTTGTTTGACTTAATGATTATTGATATTAAGCAAAGCAAAAAATAGGGCACCTGTGTTCTAAAGGTTGGTTTGATGCCATTATACAAGAAGTATTCCTGCCAGGGTAAAGGCCTCCAGGTGTTTAGGAGGGTAAAGTGCCTGATAAGTAGCCACTCATTTCTTGTGATCTGCTGATCTCATTAGGAAGATAAAAGAATACTTATCACTTTAAGCAGAAGTATCTTATAAACATGATCCTCTCACAGCCTCCTTTTTCAGTGGCCCCTCTTCTTTTTTTAAGTTCCTGCTCTGTCTGGGCCTGAGTAAAGTAACACTACAGTCCCCAGAGGGCATCCTGGGGCAGAGAGTCTCACAGCTGGCATTTCAACTGTGTGTCCTTGGGCAAGTCACTCAGCACCTTTTTGCCGCAGTTCCCTCCCAGGTGAAATGAGGACAGTGATAGGATCTGTGTGAAGATCCAATGAGATGCTGTTTGTAAGGCACTTAGCACAGTGCCTGCCACTTCAAAAAGAAATACCAGCCATTACAGTTACCTCTGAAAAGTTTTTAAAAACTAAAAGTTGAGAATCACTGAGAAGGTAATGGAGAAGTGCATGGTGGGCCCAAGTAGCTACAGCACATGTTGTCCTCGGGCAGATAGGCTCATCTTGCCAAAAAGAAGCTGCAGGCTTTCATGGGAGACATTCAAAGAGCAACTAATCCCAATACTATGCAAACTATTTGACATGATAAGCAAAGAAGGAGTTCTACCAAACTCCTTTTATGACACAAATATGGTACTGATCCCAAAGCCAGGGAGACCAAAAACAGAGAAAGAAAACTATAGACCAATCTCCTTCATGAACATAGATGAAAAATACTTAAACAGAATAGTAGAAAAAAGACCCTAGCAAGTGATCATGAGGGTTATTCATTATGATCAGGTGGGATTTATACCAGGAATGCAAGGATCGTCCAATATTAGGAAAACCATTCACATAATTGACCATATCAACAGTCTAACAAACAAAAATCACATGATTATCTCAATAGATGCTGAAAAAGCCTTTGACAAAATACAACACCCATTCCTACTGAAAACACTAGAAAGTATAGGAATAGAAGGGTCTTTCCTAAAAATGATAAATGGTATATATCTAAAACCATCAATAAACATGATCAGCAATGGGGATAACTTAGAACTATTCCCAGTAAGATCAGGAGTATAACAAAGATGCCCAATAATACCTTTATTATTTAATATTGTACTAGAAACACTAGCAGTAGCAATTAGAAAAGAAAAAGAAATTGAAGAATTTATGGGAAGAAGCAGATACACCTAGCTCTGAGTTGCAGTCTGTGAGAGGAATTGATGAAATCACATTTGTACTAATGTATTTTGATAAAGGTCGTTTTTTTTTTTTTAACCCTTAACTTCTGTGTATTGACTCATAGGTGAAAGAGTGGTAAGGATGGGCATTGGGGTCAAGTGACTTGCCCAGGGTCACACAGCTGGGATAAAGGTCATTTCTCCCCTATTAGATTGTAAGCTCTTAGGTATCTTTTTATTTTCCTTTTTTCTTCTTCTTCTTAAACATTTACCTTTTGTCTTAAAATTGATAACTAAGTATTGCTCAAAAGTGGAAGATCACAATTAGGGCCAAGTGCCTTGCCCAGGGTCTCATAGCTAAGAAGTATGAGACCAGATTTGAACCCAGGACCTCCCATCTCTAGGCTTGGTTCTCTGGCAACAGACTCTAGTTTAATCTGCCTCTTAGATAACTTTGAAAAATAAATTTGGTAATCACCAGTGTTTAACATAAACATTCACTTGTACAAAGTATTTTTAAGTAGAAAGGTGAACTCTATTATTTTAGTTTGCCCTTAAATGTATACATTAATTTAGATGACTTTAATATCATTTCTCAGACCCTTGTGAACTTTCTAGTATTCATTTTTTTTTGTATTCTATTGTTAACAGATTTTTTTGTAAATTTATTTGGTGTGAATATTGAGATGGATCTACTTTCTTCATCCCTTCATATAAATCTAATAGTTCTTGTGTCTGTCATATTTGTTATTTCTTATGACATAATCATAGTTCACAGTTTAGCCATTCCAGTTTTAATATATTAACAGATAATGCTGCTATGAATATTTTGTTGATGATGACTTTTGTTTCCTTTTGATATCAAATCCATTTTTTAATCCCTAACACCTAGCACAGTGCCTTATACATTACAAATGCTTGATAAATCTATCTGTTGAATTAAACTGAATGAATGATTTTGTGATGAAACTAACCTAATGACATCAGAAGCCATCAAAATTATTTCTCCAATGAATTCATCAGAAGGGTAGAAACAGTCATGAATTTTAGTGAAAATGCTGATGACCAAAAAAGTGGTTACCTCTGGGGGAGAATATAGAGCTCTACCACTAGTTGGCTTTTTGACCTTGAACAAGTCATTTTACTTTGGGCTTCTGTTTCCTTAGATGCAAAATAAATTGTTAGACCAAATGCTCACAAAAATTCTTTACAATTCTTTTTTTTTTATTTTGTCTTTTGCTACTGTCATATGCAAGTACTTTCAAACTTCACTTTTTTTCTTTCTTTTTGCTAATAAATAAATATTAGAGAAATTACCCATTAGAAAACAATTCTAAAAACAAAAAGAGAAAACCTGGGACTTAATGACTGGCTTCTAAATTCCTTAGCTTTTAGTTAATATCAAGTTATTTTTGTGATTTTTGTGCTAATTATGGGAGCTTACAAATCATTTGAGGTTGTTTTGTGTGTGTGTGTTGTTTTAGTGTTTTGTTTTTCATAAAAATTCAGAATAAGTAAAAAGAATTATTTTCTGCATCTAGGTTTAATTACATTTGATACTATCTTTAGGCATATTCATCAACACATACTTTGGAATGCTTATTGGTCTGCATTTATTAGATGCCATCTAAGTGTCCTGCTCTAGGCCAAACCCTTGGATAACCCAGTGAAATCACCCCCTCTCTCAAAAGAACATACATTATAAAGAGAGACTTTCAGTAGAAATGTGAATAGTAAATAGATCATTTAGCATAATGTCTTCCTCTATTGGGACATCTAATATATGAATAAATACATTTGTTCTGGAGGGCCCCAGAAAAAAAATTAAAATTCCGGAAAGGGGTCTGGTAAGGCTTCCCACAAAAGGTGGTGCATAAGCTGAATATTGAAGGAAAAAAGGGATTCTCTGCAGCCCAGGTGAATGGGGAGATGGCCCATGCAAAGGCCAGACCTTGGTCTTGATCAGAGCACAGGCCAGGACTGGTGTATAGTTTTTAATGAAGTCAGAAATATAAGTTGCTTTGGGGGAAAATATAACCGAGTTCAATTTTTGACATATAGAGCCTGATATGTATGGGATGGCCAGTTTGAAAGGTGTAATAGGCCATTGGAGAATATAAAGAGTGAGAAGAGAGACTGCTGGTCCAAGCCTTATTGGGGGATGAGATGCTGAGGGTGAAATCCTGTGAGACTGATAAGGACTGGGAGGAGGAGATCCTGAAGAGAATGGAGTCACCAATACTCTGAGGAGAGTATCCAAGAAAAGAGAACATTTGATAATGGCAAATGCAAAATGAGGGGGGTGGGGAGGGAAGACCAGGATTGAGAAAGAATCATTAGATTTGGCATTTAGTTAGGAGGACATTATTAACTTTCTAGTAAACAGTTTCAAATTAAATTAAGATTTTGAAAGCGAGGTTGCACAGGATGAGGAAAAAGGGGAGAGTGGAGGCAAGGAATGTTGACTTTTAGGAGTTGATCTAAGAAGGAGAAAAGGGATATCAGAGGACACCTTGAGGGGATGGTGCACATGTATTTGAAGAAAGTATGGAAGGAAGAAGTAGACAGGATGAAGATGGAGATTAGAGAAAGATGACTGAAATTGTACCATTTCTTCTACTTGGAGAAGTTTCAACTGTGCAAGCCCCTTACCCATACCAAAACTGGCCTGAGAAATGGAAAACAAAGGCATTTGGCATAATACTGACTTACTCTGGATTTTATTGTCAATGCCCAGGTGCTGTATTTAGGTATATTCACCAATTCTTGCTTTTGAATGCTCTGAGTTAGCATTTATAAAACTCCTCTGAGTCCCCCTCTAAACCCAACCCTGAGGATATACCTCCAAGCTCTGAGAACTTACATCATAAAGAGACACATTAAATGGAAGGGTGAATATTAAATAGCTCAATTAGCATAATGACTTAGACTTTGGGGAATTCTTATCTATAAAGAAAGAGAATAAATACTTTGTAGTGGGCAGGACCTGATCCAGAAATGGTTATGTTTAACTGTATTTTAGTCTTCTGCTGCTTTTTACTTTAGATCTTTTCCACTGGAAACAAATAAGTAGCCCTCTTTTGTTCTTAGTTGTCATTTATGTAGAATTCAAATAGCTCCAAGGAAAAAAAAGTCTTTTTGTTAGCTTCTACTCTTTTGCTATCCAGTGCTGCCCACTTTTTATTCTCTAATTCAAATGCTTTTAGGTCTTATTAATTTATTATTTGAATGCCACTGATAACAAATATCCAGGAAGGCAATAAATATTATTGCCAAGCAAAATATACCTAAAAATGGCTGCCTCAGTTTTGGTAGAGTGTTGCCCAAAAGACAATCATCATTATTGGTGGATTAAGTAATAAAGGGCAAAAATTAAATGTATACCAGCCCTATGCCTACCATGGCTATAAGGCAAGTTTGGGTATATACTATAAAATCTTGTTATCTAGCATTATCACTCTAATTTCTTTGATTTTCTTGATTTTTTTTTTTTTAAATCCGTACCCTTCCATCTCAGAATCAATACTGTGTATTGGTTCCAAGACAGAAGAGTGGTAAAGGCTGGACAGTGGAGGTTAAGTGTCTTGCCCAGAGTCACACTGCTCATATTCGAACCCAGGACCTCTCATCTCTAGGCCTGGCTCTCAATCCACTGGGTGTCACTCAGCTGCCCCTCTTAAATTGTTTTGAAAGAGTTCTGCTTAAGGTATAGTGATATCGTAGAATGATAATGTATCATATAATTTAAACCTATATCTGCCACTGGGAGCTGGTGTCATCCTAACTTTGGACATTTAACTTTTTGTTTATATATATATGTGTATCATTTTCCAAATTCTAGGCTTGGCAGTATTTAGGAAAATTTTGGAATTGTTATATATTTTAACATGTCAGACAAAGCTGTGTTGTGTTGTTTTTCCGTTTTCCCTCATCCATCAGTAAACATTTACTATTTTTATTCCTTCGTGTTCAACAAATTCAGCTATTTGTGATTTTGAATTGCTACTAATAGCATTTTCCAAGTGCAAGTAAAAAACCATTTTCTTCTTTATAACTTAGTAGATTCACAGCTATGCAGATAAACAGTGTGCTCTCTTCCCCCCCCCCCCACCCTCCCCCTCTTCCTCTCTCTGGATGTGTCCCCCTCAGTTAGAAGAAATGTGTGAAACATTGATTTCTTAACTTTGTAGGTGGTAAAGTAATTTTCTCTCCTTTCTTTTTTTTCTAGCTACAACAGCTTCTGTTGAACCAATTCATAGTTAAGGATATGGACCTATGGAAATGTGAGAAGAAATTGTACAGTCTCTTAAATCTATGAAATTCATAGTTCAGATGCCTTTAGCCACAGAGCATCATTTTATCACTTCTGGAAATGTTTATTCCAAGATAGCTTTAATGGCCCATAGGTACACTCCACAGTATCAAGGTTATCTCTTATGACACCAGCTTGCTGCTATGATTTCAGTGCACATAAATAATGGTGCTTTTTAATGTGTAGCCTACAGCCATAGCTTAGTTGCTGTGTTCCAGATTTAAATGTTTCTTAATTCTGAGTTGATGATTTCCATTTGGCTTTTGGCTTTTGAGTACATGAAATTGGTTACTTTTCCACATCCCTGCTGAAGCTTATTTTCTCTTTGGCTACTACAATGCATTGTTTCACACTTGGTTTGTAAAATTCTTATATATATGTGTGTGTATTTAAAATGTGCCATTTTATTATTGCTAAGTGAAATGTCCTGTTTTCTGCTGTAATTATTTCTCAGTCACATTGCACTCGGTCACATTGCAGCGTCAGCAGTTACTGCCACACTGTTGTCAGCATATACACAAATGTTATGGCCTATTTTTCCTTAAAAACAAAATAAAGTGTAGGTATTTTGCGGTACTGGGCTTTTAATTCTTTGGAATAGGTGTGTACAGCAATAAGGTTTCCAATTCCAGTACTTAGTTTGTGTACAAATGTAATTATGTTCATTGTGTATGTATTATACAATGAGCACATGCAATATAAGTATATAAAGTTACTATTGTTTAAATGCAAATGTTCATATCGCATTTCTTTTCTATCATGTTAAATAAATGTTGATGTTCTTAAACATCTGTGTTAGTGATTTTTCTCCCTCCAATGAAAACTGAAAGGGGGGGAAATGGGAGCCTTGGTAACTACCAAAAGGAATGTTGGGACTTAACTATGCGTGGGCAAAAATGAGTTTTGTCCGTTTTTAAATAACATAATGAAAAATAATGAATCACCTCATTGAAGTTAGCTCAAGAGTACTATTTTATTATATGCCAGGAATTCTTACCCTTGTCTTTAGAGACCTTGAAGAGGACATGAATACATTTCAGAGCATCTGTAGATTTGAAAGAAAAGATATAAATAAATGATTTTATTTTTCAGTGACCTCTAATTGAAACTTGGCATTTCCTTTCATTATGAATAGGCTGGGAACATCTTTTTGAAAAGAGGTCGGGAGGCTTTCCAAGGGTTCGAGGATCCACGGCACACAGACGCGGTTAGGGGCTCCTTTCCTGTGTTCTTTTTAACCCTAAGTGAGGGTCTGAAATGGAACAGGGCAAAAAGACAGATAGATATCTGCACGGAAGATGGTTTCTCTTAGGATGCATCCATCCTGCATTTGTCCTCCTACTCCCATGTCAGTGGCGCTTTCTTCCTGCTGCCGGGTTGTTCACACACTTCCAAGTCAATTTCACGTTCTTCCTGCTGTGAGCTTTAGTTCATACTTTACATCATTTCCAAAACCCAAAGAAATTTGATACTTTGGTTTCCTGCATAAAAGTGACATTTTACAAAAAAGCCGTGGGCTTACCTGTATGTGAGACCCACACCCACACCAAGGCCTTAATACAGTTAAAGTTTTAAATTGTCCTAAAATTTTGGGGACATAGTGCGTTGGGGGTGGAGGAAAGGCACCTGGCTTTTTAGTAGCATGTCATCTTTATGAAAGAATCCAGAGGATCAAGTTTCCTTCTGTTTTGAAAAGCTTTAATAGCTTAAAACTGCAGTAGGACTTTTGGAACACCCTATCTGTATGTGTGTGTGTGTGTGTATATATATATATATATATATATATATATACTGTATGCTTCGTGCGTGTAATGAGAATTCCTAACTAAATTATTAACATAAAAGGTATCTATGAAATAAAGAAGATTTAGTTGCTAAAAACTAAAAATTAAAAATAAAATTAGGGCCAAAATTATAGAGACAAGAAGGACCATTTAAAGGACAACAGGGTGATATTACAAAGCATATTACATAATAGAATGGAATCCTTATAAATCAGTTTCAGCCAGGTAATGATATAAATCAAATATATTCAAAGGAAAAGTACTCGACATTTTTTTCTCTTTAGATGAAATATGTGATTGTTATGGATCAGTTATGTTAAAGATATTCCTTGGCTGTCTATAAGGCAGAGGAACCCCTCAAATAGTGGAATGAGTATCCTGAATTTTATCTGTTAATTTTTCTTTTTCTTCTTTTTTGTGTTTGAATACTTGAACTTGTCGAGGAAATTTTTAATAAAACTCATTAAATATCAGTCAATTCTAGGTAAGGTATATTTAAAAATCCATTGCTAGTTTCTTTAACAAAAGCCTCGTTCCTCAAATATAGAGGGAACTGAATTCCAATTTGTTAAAATACAAGCCATTTCCCAATTAATAAATTATCAAGAGATCTGACCATGCAGTATCAGAAGAAATCAAAAGTGTCAATCATGAAAAAAAATTCTTTAATTAATGAAATGTAAATTAGAATAATTGAGATACCATCTTACACCTATCAAACTGACTAAAACTGTAAATCCTTTGACCCAGCAACATCTCTTCTAGCTCTGTGTCCCAGAGAGCTAAAAGGAAAGGTACCTAGATATACAAAAATAATTATGGCAGAACAGATGAACAAGTTGTAATATCTGGTTATGATAGAATACTATTATGCTAAAAGAAATGATAAGGACAGGATAGTTTCAGAAAAACCTAGAAAGACTTCTATGAACTGATGATGCAAAAGGAAATGAGAAGAACCAGGACAGAATATTGTCCACAATAACAGCAATATTAAAATGATCAACTGTGAAAGATTTAACTACTCTGACGAACACAAAGATCCAAGATAATTCCAAAACACATGATGAAAGGTGCTTCCCACCTCCAGAGAGCAGACTGATGAGCTTTGACTTTACATAGAAGTATAATTTTTCATTTTATCTTTCTTGCTTTTTTTTTTTTTTTTGCAATATGGCCGAAATGGAAATGTATGTTTTAAATAATTTTATGTATGTAATTGATATATTGCTGGCCTTTTTTAAATGGGAAATGCTGGAAAGTAAGATGTGGAACGTAAAACTTTTAAAAATTAAAAAAATAGGGGGCAGCTGGGTAGCTCAATGGATTGAGCACCAGGCCTAGAGATGGGAGGTCCTAGTTGAAGTCTGACCTCAGACACTACCCAGCTGTGTGACCCTGGGCAAGTCACTTGACCCCCATTGCCTACCCTTACCACTCTTCTGTCTTGGAGCCAATACTATGTATTGGCTCCAAGACAGAAGGTAAGGTTTTAAAAAAATAAAAAAATAAGTTTGAAGAAGCAGCATGACAGTACTTAGAAGGCCAGCTTTATTGTTATAAAAGATGCAGATTCAAATCCTGTCAGACAAGTGCTGATAAAATCTTTCAGTGTCCCAGGCAACTAATTAAGATTATCGGTTATATACAAGTTGTGCATCTGGACAGTGATGGAATATCACTGGGCTATGAGAAATGATGAATAGGTTAATTTTTTTTAAATATGGGAAGGGCAGCTAGATGGCTCACTGGCTAGAGCACCAGGCCTGCAGACCAAAGGATCTCACTTCAAATCTCATCTCAGACACTTAGCTCTGTGACTCTGAACCAGTCATTTAGCCACAGTTGCCTCCCTTACACTGTTTTACCTTAGAATCAATATAAAAGGTAAGAATTTTTTTAAAAAGGTAAGACCTACATAAAATTATGAAGAATAAAACAAGCAGGACCAAAAGAACATTCTTTAAAGCAACAGAAATACCATTTGATGACTTGTACGTGTCCACCTCCAGAAAAAGAAACAATAGAAACAAGCAAGGCAGAGTTTTATACAGACATATATTTTTATGTTAAATAACGCCTTCTCCTGTGGAAGGGCGGGAAATACCTCCAATTATAAGACAACACTTTTTTTTTTCAAGATTGTACCTTATAGATGAAGTGGCAATCTGCATTGGTAATAGAAATGACCACACCAGGGATTATTCCTACTAATAAAATCAGATTCAAACAAATCTTTTTTTTTTAATTAAAATGAATTGTTACTTTGCAAAGAGATTAATTCTTATTCATCAAGGTACTAAACTAGGTACATGCCATTCAGTCTTTTCAGTCTCTGTGTCTTTTTTTTTTTCCAAATCTGCAATAAAATAACATGGGAAAAATTATATCCTGCCTTTTCTCCCTCCTATATCCAAATTAGATTCTAGAACAAGGAACACAAAATGAAGTGGCAAATTCCTGGATGCTGGGAGAAGCCGAAACCTGGAATCTGAGAGCTGAAAGAAGATCCCAGATTCGGGCGCAGCTTTGTGTCCATTGGATCTGTGCCTGATGGCTACTAGCAGCAACCACATTAGATGAGGAGGGAAAACAACATCCAATAGAAATTACAAATAGAACCCACATGCTGGGAGCAATATGATACCACCAGAGAACACTGGCTGCCCTGCTTCCCCCCACTCTGACCACGTAGCCAGGCTTTGCTTTCTTTCCCCTGGTTACCTATGTGTTGGTGGGGAAGTTGTTTCCCAGGTCTGTTTGCAGGGCTAGGAGGGAGAATAAGGAGCATGAGAGCCATGTTTTCCTGTTTTCTTATTATGCTATTTCACTCAATTTCTTGCTTTAGGAAAAAGAAAGGGAATAAGCATTTATATAGTGCCTGCTATGGGTCAGGCACATACTATGCTAAGCACTTTTATAAAATCAACCCAAAGCCTTATCCCCATTTTACAGATGGAAAAACTGAAGCAGATCAAATGACTTGCTCTGGGTCATCTGATAAAATATCTGAGGTTAGACTTGAACTCAGGTCTTCCTGATGCTAGTCCCAGCACTGTCCATGATGCCTGCTTGTTCAGTGTGTCAGGGCAGGAAAAAAGAAATCCAGTAACTGGAGACTTTGGGGAGCAATGCGGGGAGGGAGTGGAAAATGGTTTAGAGGACGACTCTTGTCATGGAAGGTGAAAGGAGAGCAAAGAATCAGAAGTCAATCTACACTAAGGTTTCACTTCACCCACCAACCTACAAAGAGGACAGAAAATAGGAAAAGTCCATGTTGGAGAAGCCCTGAAAAAATGAGCCTACTAATAAATTGTTGGTAGAGATGCACATTAATACAGCCATTCTGGAAAGCAGTTTGTAATTATGCAGATAAAGTGCCTCAGGTGTCCATACTTTTTGGTCCCAAAATTCACTGCCTATACCTCAAGGAGGTCATTAAAAATAAAAGTGCAATAGACCCCAAACTATTTATAGCAACATTTTAAAACAATAAAATCTTTCTTTCTGTCTTAAAATGAATACTGTGTATTGGATCCAAAACCAAAGAGTGATAAGGACTGTGCAATGGAGGTTAAGTGACTTGTCCAGGGTCATAGTCAGGAAGTGTCTGAGGTTAAATTTGAACCCAGGACCTCCCATTTCAAGACCACTTGAATCACCCAGCTGCATCCTATGACAGCAGTTTTTGGTCTGTGTGTGGTAGCAAAAAGTTAATAACAAGTAGATACCCACCATGTGGAAAAGTGGTTAAACAAATTGTGGTCCACAAATATAAAAGCATAGAGTAGAGCTACAAAAATTAAAAGAACATGGGGACTCCCCATTAGCATTGAAAGACTGCATAAACTGTTGCAAAGTAAACTTCCAGGGAAACAAGGACTGCAAGGACTGCAAAGAACCACAACCACACACAAAAAAATTAAAATGTTGAAAAAGTATTTAAGGACAAGTGTGACCCCAAAGAAGAGCTATGAGGTGGCATCTCTCCTACTCCTTTGGAGTGGGTGCTGGTGTGGGGTGTGTGGGTGGAATATGGAACATCCCTTTTAAAACTGCATTGATCAGTTTTGCTAATTTTTTTCTTCCCAAATTTATTTGTTTTACATATTCACTGGTTTTATTTGATTCACTGGTTGGGGGGAGGAGGAGAGAGATAGATTATTGCAGTAGACTTCTTGCTGGCCTCCTTCCCTCAAGTCTATCTCCTTCCCATCCCTTCCCCCCTCAGCTACCTATTTTGGGTGTTTTTCCTAAACTCCTCGCCCCTAATCAATAAACTCCAGTGGAGGTAATAACCTCTCTGACCAAACAGAAATTTCTTTTGGCAATTTAAAGGTCTTAACCTGGCTCCTTCCTAGTTTTTTTTATGATCCAACAGACCTATTGACTGCTGTTCCTTGCAGAAGATACTCTATTTCCCGATTCTGTGCCTTATCACTGATTGTCTCCCTTTCTTGGAAGGCTTCTTCTCCTCACTGAAGCCTCCAGGCTTCCCTGGCCTCCAAAACTCAGCTCAAATCCAATCCTCTTCTGTGAGAGGCTTTTGCCCTGCCCCGAGGGTCAGGTCTTTCTCTGAGATGATCTCCCATTTAGACTGTATATATCATCTTGTCTCCTGGTAGAACTTGAGCTTCTTGAGGACAGAGACCCTATTTTTGTCTTTCTTTGTATCCTCCTTAAAGCAGTGACTGATTCAGACTAAGAACTAATAAATGCTTCTTATCTAAATGAAATCCCGCCTGCCTACTTAGGTTATATTACAAAAAAGGGAAAGAATTAATTTATGGGAACAGAAGTCTAGACCTATAAGGTTCTAGGCCTACCATTTTGTTGTACTTCTAGAAGCTTAGCATTGGTTCAAAGGGCTCTGGGTAGGTTAGTCATTCCAGCCCTAGAGGTCTCTGGGAAAACCATTACCTCTAGTCCAGTGATTCCCAAAGTGGGCGCCACCGCCCCCTGGTGGGTGCTGCAGCAATCCAGGGAGGCAGTGATGGCCACAGGTGCATTTATCTTTCCTATTAATTGCTATTAAAAATTTTTTAAAATTAATTTCCAGGGGGCTAAGTAATATTTTTTCTGGAAAGGGGGCAGTAGGCCAAAAAAGTTTGGGAACCACTGATCCATTAAAGACTTCAGCTACTGGTTTGCATGCTTTTAAATAACCTATTTTCCATTGATATTTTACCTTTCTCTAAATTATCTGGAGGCACTCCCAGAGCTTGCTAGAGGTCAGCAGTTTCTTTAAATGTGTCTGTTAATTTTGTGAACAATCTATATTCAATGAGAATATTATTTGTTTAATATGTGCAGGTACTGTCCTAAAAAATGGGGATATAATGAAAAACAAAAACTGTCTCTGGTCTCAAAAAGTATATTATGAACTGATACAACCATTCCATAGAGTGATATGAAACCAGGCTCAAAGGTCCATAAACTTTGCATACTAATTGGCCCACCAATACCAATACTGGGTCTGAATCCCAGAGATCAGAGATAAGGGGAAAGGACTTACCTGTGCAAAAGTATTTTTAGCAGTTCTTTTTGTAATGGCAAAGAATTGGAAACTGAGGAGTTATCCATCACTTGGGGAATGTCTAGACAAATTGTGGTATGTGGATGTAATGGAAAACTATTGCACCATAAGAAATGATGAACTGGATAATTTCAGAAAAACTTTGAAAGACTTATATGAACTGATGCAAAGTGAACAGAACCAGGAGAACAGTGTATACAGTAACAGAAATATTGTGCCATGATCAAATGTGAAGGACTAACTAAATTATTATCATCAAACAAGGTTCTAAGATAACCCCAAGGGACTCGAGTTTGAAAAAAAATAAAGTTATCCATAACCAAAGAAGAAACTGTTGGAATCTGACTATATTTCCTTCCTGAATTTTTTATTGTATATGTGATATTTGTCTTTAGACACAACATGGGGGAAATGGAAATACCTGTTGTATGAAACCACTGATATAACCCATATCAAACTATTTACCTTTTCAGGGAAGAGGAGGAGGAAAGGAGAGAGAGAATCTGAATTGAATTTCGAGATGTCAGAAAACAATTGTCAAAAATTGTAATGGAAAAAATAAAATTGAATTTTAAAAAAGCATACAAGACATATCCAGAATAATTTGAGAGTGAAAGGAATTAGTAGTTGGTTCCAATAAAGGCTGGAAGGTAGGAACCTTGAAGAAAACCAGGAAAAAGTAGGTAAGAGGCCAGAACAAGCCAGCCTAGTGTTATAGCCATAGCAAGAGATAGGAGAGATGGAGCTTGATATCTGATGAATTGAAAAGATCCATAGAGTGGCCAGAGGATGGTAAATTGTAAGAGGTAACAAGGGGTCAAGTTTTGAGGAGATTTAAATGTCTAAAAGAGGCCCCATTTGACCCTGGAAATAATACAGAGCGCCTGCCTGGGGGGTTTATTGGTGGGTATGAGACCCAGGAGTTGAAAAGAAATTTAGAAAAATCACTTTAGCATATGAAGAGGGAGAGATTTGAAACCAGAAAACAAGCTAGGAAGCAGCTGCTGGGCTCCAGGGAAGAGGAGAAAAGGCCTGAAGAAGGGAAGGGCCTTTGTGGGTGGAGAAAAGGTGATTTAAAGGATGGAGTATGTAAACTGTGAGATTTGTGGATTAATTGAGAATGTGGCCAGTTTGAGTGAGGAATCTAGGAGACCATGTAATGGCTAACTAGCTGGTTTAGAGCCTGGTGCTGCTGTCTTCAGTGATTAAGGAAATGGGGAAAGGTTTAAGGGAAGAGATGAGTTCTAGGGTGAGACTGTTGGCTTTGAGAGGCCAGCAAAGACATTTAGCTTGAGCTATTGGTGATCCACGTTTAACTGTGGCTCTGGAGAGAAACTAAGGCCAAATATGTATCTGAAGATCATCTGAATATTAATGATAATTGAGCCCCTGGGAGCTAAGGGACATATAGATGGGAGAACCTGGAGAGAATAAAGCTTTAAAAATAGAGGGAGTATCTAGGAGGAGATGGTGACCAACAGTGCTAAATGTTGCAGAGGTTAAAAAAAAGGATGAGAACTGGGGAAAGGGCACTTTATTTTATTTTTAAACTTTTACCTACACAGTATTGGTTCTAAGGCAGAAGAGTGGTAAGAGCTAGGAAGTGTCTGAGGTCACATTTGAACCCAGGACTTGCTTTCTCTGGGCCTGGCTCTCAATCCACTGAGCCACCCAGCTGCCCCTAGAAAGGGCACTTTAAGAGATCATTGGTAATTGTAGAGGGCAGCAGTTGAATGATACAATCTTAAAAAGCAGGTTAAAGAAGGAAAGAGCAGGGAGCTCCTTGAGACTGACCTCAATTTTTGGATAATATATGGGGCAAGGAAGTTCTTAGGGGATATATTGAAGGGAGGAGGAGTGGGAGAAATCATGATCACAGAATGATGACCTCCCCTCAGGGAAGCCCCAGTTGATAGCTATAGTGGCTTTATTAGGATTGGCCACCAAAGGGAGGAAGACAAATAGAATGAGCATTAAGAAGGTGCCCACTGTGTGCCAAGCACTTGGCAAATATTACCTCTTTACCCTGTGAGGTTGTTGCTATTATTTTGTAGTTGAGGAAACTGAGGCAGACAGAGGTCCCCTGGCCCAAGATCACCCTGCTAGTGTGGGAGGGCAGATTTAAACTCAGATTTTCTTGACCCCCAGGCCCAGCCCTCCACTCATGGCTCTTACCTGGCTGCTTCTAGTGGGAACTGGAGCTGAGATAAAAGGATAGTTTTCTGGGATGGTCTGATCATGTGAGGAATTTTTAAGAAGGGAAGAGACTAGGGCTTTGTTTGAACTACTGATAGGGAAAGATAGAAGATAAAAGAGAGAGCTGAGAGGACTTGGGGTGGGGGGTGGACAATTTGCTGGAAAAGTTAGAAAGGGAGAGGTTTCTGGGTACATTCATCCTGGAGGAAGAAAGTTCCCTTGAAGCTGCCTGCTGTAATAATAATGAGGAACTCTTCACAACTCACCTGGAGCTTATTTATTTATTTAGATTAATTTATTTCTTCATGTCCCATGTAGAAACAATTTTTGACAATTGTTTTCTGATATTTTAGGATTTAGATTTTCTCCCTTCCTCCCCTCTTCTTCCCAGGAGGTAAATAATCTAATAATGTGGCATAGGTTACCCCAGTGCTTTCATTCTGTACATATTTCCATATTGCTCATGGCTATGACAGAAGACACATATCACACATACAATAAAAAGAACTCACCGAGGAAATAAAAGTGGAAGATGGTATGCTGTGATCTGTAATCAGACTTCAGCAGTTCCTTCTTTGGCTGTGGATAACATTTGTCATAATGGGTCCCTTGTGGGTATGTTGGGAACTCTCTTGGGTGAAAATAGTTTAGTCCTTTACCTTTGATCATTATACAATATTTCTGTTACTGTATGTGTTGTTCTCTTGATTCTGCTCACTTCCCTTTGTGTTCGTTCATATAAGTCTTTCCAGGTTTTTCTGTTCTCATTCTGTTGGTCATTTCTTAGGCCACACAACTTGTTCAGCCATTCCTCAAGTGATGGGCAGCCCCTCAGTTTCCAATTCTTTGCCACTACACAAAGAGCTGCTAACAATGTTTTTTTTTTTTTTTTCCAGGTAGGTCCTTTCCCCTTATCTCTGATCTCTTTGGGATAGAAGCCCAATAGTGGTATTGGTAGGTCAAAAAGTGTGCATAGTTTTATAGCCCTTTGAGCCTGGTTCTATATTATCTCCAGAATGGTTGTATCAATTCACAGTTCCACCAGCAGGATATTAGTGTTCCAATTGTCCCACATCCTCTCCAATATATATCATTTTCCTTTTTAGTTAGGTTAGCCCATCTGATAAGCATAAGATGATATGTCAGAGTTGTTTTTATGTGCATTTCTCTGATCAATAGTGATTTGGAGTAATTTTCTCTATGCTATAGGTTTAATTTCTTTCTCAGAGAACTGACTGTTCATGTCCTTTGGCTGTTTTTCAATTGGGGAATATTTTGTATTCTTATAAATTTAACTCAGTTCTTTCTATATATGAGAAATGAAGTCTTTGTCAGAGATCCTTGGTATAAATTATTTTCAAATTTGTTACTTCTCTTCTAATCTTGGTTGTATTGATTTTGTACAAAAAAATTTAATTTAATATAATTAAAATGATCCATTTCATATTTATAGCTGCACTTTTCATGGTGGCAAAGAACTGGAAAATGAGAGTATGCCCTTCAATTGGGGAATGGCTGAACAAATTGTGGTATATGCTGGTGATGGAATACTATTGTGCTCAAAGGAATAATAAACTGGAGGAATTCCATGTGAACTGGAAAGACCTCCAGGAACTGATGCAGAGTGAAAGGAGCAGAACCAGGAGAACATTGTACACAGAGACTGATATACTGTGGTAAAATCGAATGTAATGGACTTCTGTACTAGCAGCAATGCAATGACCCAGGACAATTCTGAGGAATTTATGAAAAAGATGCTATCCACATCCAGAGGAAGAACTACAGGAGTGGAAACAGAAGAAAAACAACTGCTTGAACACATGGGTTGATGCAGACATGATTGGGGATGTAGACTCGAAATGACCACCCCAGTGCAACTATCAATAATATGGAAATAGGTCTTGATAGATGACACATGTTAAAACCAGTGGAAATGTGTGTTGGCTATGGGGTGGGGAGGTTTGGGAGGAGTGAAGGGGAAAGTAAGAACATGAATCATGTAACCATGGAAAAGTTTTCTAAAAAATAAAAAAATAATAATATTTTTAAAAAATTATCCATTTCATTTTTTTTTGTAATGCTTTTTATGCCTTGTTTGGTTATAAATTTTTTCCCTTTACATCTGAAGCTAATTGATTTGGACCCTTTTTATTAAGACTGTGACTTGTTCTAATTGTCCCAACCAGTATTCTCATTCTAGGTCTTTAGGTACATTTCATATGAAATAGTAATGTATATCTTATGCCAGAGTTGTCTAATTAAATCTTACTTACTTCTCCTGGAACTAAGTTATCCCAGATAGATTTCCTCTTGTTTTGATAATAAGTTGTTTTTTTTTTTTAAATACCCTTACCCTCTGTCTTAAAACCAATGCACAGAAGAGCAGTAAGGGCTATGCAATGGGGGTTAAGTAACTTGCCCAGGCTCACACAGCTAGGAAGTATCTGAGAAGAGATTTTAAAACCAGGGACCTTTTCAATCCATTTTTTTTTCTTTTAAGAATACATTTTGGGGCTGCTGGGTTGCTCAGTGGATTGATAGCCAGGTCTAGAAATGGTAGGTCCTAGGTTCAAATGTGGCCTCAGACACTTCACAGTTGTGTGACCCTGGGCAAGTCACTTAACTCCCATTGCCTAACCCTTAAGGCTCTTCTGCCTTGGAACTAATACACAGTATTGATTCCAAGAGGCAAGGGAAGGCTTTTTTTTTTTTTTTTAAACCCTTGTACTTCTGTGTATTGTCTCATAGGTGGAAGATTGGTAAGGGTGGGCAATGGGGGTCAAGTGACTTGCCCAGGGTCACACAGCTGGGAAGTGGCTGAGGCTGGGTTTGAACCTAGGACCTCCTGTCTCTAGGCCTGACTCTCATTCCACTGAGCTACCCAGCTGCCCCCGGGAAGGCTTTTTAAAAAAAAAAAAAAAAAAACAAGTAAAAATAATTTTAAAAAGAATACATTTTATTGTGAATTTAACAAAAATGAACATTTCAATATGCAAAGATCAGAAAAAAAATCAGCATATGAAACTGGTCAATCCAGTTTTTAAAGAAAGAAAAATTTTATATCTGACAAAGAATTTACAACTGTTCACCTTCTTTTCCAATTTTACATTCTGTCATACCAGAGCAGTATGATCCTATCCTACACATCACTAGTTCAAGGGACTGTTCCCTTACAAAATGCAATATTATTACAAAAGGTCACTAATGTCAACTGGGAATCTAGAAAACCCAAGTTTGGAGCAACTTGAAATCCGGAGACCCTCTAGATTCCAAGTTGACCCAAACATATTGTATATCAATCATCATAAGCATTTTGTACTGACCAGTTTGTATACCTATCAAATCTCTTTAAAGAACACATTTGTGGTCATCAAGGTAGAGTGGTGAGTGCTAAGAGTGGTCACAGAAGACACAAACAATAAGGGCAGCTGACTGACCCAAGGCCCTACGTGCACAGAATTTGAGAGTTGAAAGTGACCCAGTGAACAACTCACAGGAAAAGAATCCATATTATATTATACCAATAAGTGGATATCTAGACTTTCCTGGCAAAGTTTTCCAAATTTCCTCCAGAATGGTGCCCCTTCCTATGAGCCATGAGAGCTAACTAGCTCTTCTCTCTGGCTTGGAGATTGTTGAAAGTACCAGAAGGCATATCCGAAAGTGACCATCTTCTGGTTTGGGAGAGAAGGTCATGGATACAGTCTTTCTGTCCTTTCTCTATAAAGTAATTAAAGAAAAACTTTCAAAGTGAATCAGAAGTTGTTGACTTTCACTCAAGGTCTTCTAGATGAGAATGCCTTACCCAGAGATAGTTTAGCTTCAGAGACTTGAGGACAATTGCCCATAGCTAAAAAAGAAGCCCAATCACAAAAAAATGCTGACTTAGTCTTAGAAGATAAGATGGGTCTTCACAAAGAAAGCCACAGAACTCTTTTGAAGAGCTTAACAAGGTGGCTCTTATCTCTAGGGAAACAATCTCCAAATTATCATTTAAGTATTGTGTAGCCACCAGATTCCAAATTTGATGAAATTCCCTAGAGAAATGCACAACCTAATCCCTCCAGGATAGGATTTACAAATCCTCAGACTGCACCCACAAAGTCTTGACCTTCTGGGGTTTATACTTTAAATCCTTAGACAATTAACCATTATGTCGGTCAGACAAATATTTCTCTAATTCATAAACTAAGAGTAAAATCAAGATAAGGATGAGGTATCCTGTTTTCTGCTGCCTTCATGGCCCTTGGAACAAACTGTTCTCACCTGCCCCTTCCCAGGGGAAATCTTCACACCCCTGGGGCTGACACTCTCCTAACTCACAGACATGTTTGAGGCTTGTGGGGTGCCCTCACCTCAGTCTTTCGGAGTTCTCTCACCAGGGCAGTTTGCAGAGGGGTGGCTGCTGCACATGCTACAGCTTCTTGGAGCCCCAGGTGAGCCCTACCTGGCCAGGAGAAAAGCAGCCTGAGGAGGGCTCAGCAAGCCCTCACACCAGGGAGACTAGTCTTTGCTAAACACCTTCTACACCCCAATTTGGTAGCTCAGGGGACAATGGAATGGAATGGGGGAAAGCCCCAAAGCAGAGGGAACCAGCAGAAAGCCAATGCTTCCACACATGGCTAGTACCAAGAGCTGGTTCCTGTCTCACAACCTGGGAGTGGCTAAAAGGGCTCACCTGGGAGAGAGATGCCAGGAAAGTGGGACTTGGCCACAGACTAGCTATGTGGGTGGGTGCAGGTAAGAAGTCAGGGATAAGGCCCATGAGGCTGGGTGGCTGGAAGGATGGAGATACCCTCAACAGTAATAAGAAAACTAGAAAGAGTGTGTGGGACTTAAAAATCAGCCTGACAGACTACTGAACTATTTCTAGTCTGGGCAAGCTGCTTCCTGGCCCCCCGTCTTGTTCAGTCTCCTGAAACCCCCAGCCTCAAATGGTTCCCAGCACAGAACTATCTTCCTTATCTCTCCCCCTTTGATGGATAGTTGCCAGATGCTTCCTGACCCCGGATACTAACACCCCCCCCCTTGATGGATGGTCTTCAGATGCTTCCCGACCCCCCTGACCCTAACAGCCCCCTTAACGACGTTATGTTCCAACCCCCTTCTCCAGAAACCCTATTAAAACCTTTGGCTAAGGAAACCAAGGGGTCAGTCAGGCACTCCTCTCTGCCTACTGACCCTAGCATCCATTGCTAGTCAATAAATGAGCCTTTTCTTGCCTACTGCATTGTCAGTGTGATTCCTCCGGCCAGGACCAAATCTGGGTATTAAAATTTGGGTACAACAAGTGGAGAGGTTGACAGTGGAATTGTGTGTTGGCTACAGGATTAGGATGGGGAGAGGGCAGGGAAAGAACATGAATCTTGTAACCATGGGAAAAATATTCTTAATTAATTAATTAAAATTTTCCAGATTGAAAAAAAAAATTTCAAGTCTCTTTCTTTCCTGAGCACTAGTCCTATGTCATCCATTGTCTTTGTCCATTTTGAACAGTATTGTAAGGATTTCAAACTCAGTATGTCCAGAATAGAACTTAGTGTCTTTCTCCCCCAAATCACCCCTCTTCTGAACTTTTCTCAGTTGCTCAGAGTTACAGCCTTGGGGTCATTCTCATCTTCTCACTCTCAGTCACCATCATGTATCCAATCCATTGCCGAGTGGTGTCATTCTTATTTCTACAACTTCTCTTCCTCTACACTCACACAGTCACCACCCAAGTTCAGGCCTTCATCACCTCTGTTTGGACTATTGCAGCAGCCTCCCTACCTCAAATTTCTCCACTGTCCAATCCATCCTCCACATAGTTGCCAGAGTTAATTCCCTAAAGGGCAGACCTAAGCATGTTGTTCTTTCCATCTGCTTGACAAATTCCAGCGACTCTCTATTACCTCTAGAATAAAATATGGAGCCCTGCGTCAAGAAATGTCTAAGCAGATGCTTTCTTCACATTTTTTTATTAACATTTTTTTACAAACAACATTTGCAACACATTTCAAAGAGGTTTAATGCCATGTTCTCTTAGCACTTTTCTTTACTCGGCTATCATTTTCCAAAAATGCTAAAATTTAGTTATAGCAAAACATTTTTTATTACAGTATATCTTCAGTGAAAACTGAATCTGTGGAAACAGAATTTGAGAGTGTTAGTTCAAAGTCATTTGGATCAAACATTAACTCAGTGTCTATACGTGTAAGACACCATCCTAAGCACTATTCAAGAGAAGACATGAATTCTCCATACACACTAACAGAGATCAAACAAACAAGAAAGTGAATATTTTCAATTACTCTTTATTCTAGTTCTTTCCCTTTTGTGGGGGTAATTTAATCTTTTCTGCCCAGTTCCGTAATCAGGATTGATTGTCACAGCTGAATCAATCATGTTGATCTGTAGCAGTTATTAAGACTGTTGAAACGAAAATATCAGTCATGATGCAGTTTCTTCTTTTGGCATTTTCTTTTGATGTCAGAGGTGTGGTTTGCTAGTTATTTTAGGGCTCGGTGGAGAGTTGTAGCTCACTTTCACTTTAAAAAGTTAAGGTTTCTGGAGCAAACTAAATTCTGAGAAGGTTTATGAAGGAGGAGACAGCTTTAAGGTGATGCTTTCCAAATAGTCCACCCATTAATGATGTGGAAATGGGACTTCTTGGAAGAGTTTTTTGGGATAAAGGTTGAAAATAGGAGTTGATTGTGCTGAGTTCGTGGTTTAAAATCTGCCCTCTATCTTGGGAATATGTGTTCTGACAAGATTTCTGGATATTTTTTGCTCCCCTGATTTCCTCTCTAGAGAGAGACTGAAGAAACCAAGGCCATTGTTGTTGCTGCTTCTGAGTGTGTTATTGTATTAGTAAGGATGATGAAATAAGGTGTATGCCACCTCCATCCCCCAATTCCCTTTTTCCCTGCCTCCAAATAATATTAGTAATTCCTTAAGGTCTGGCTTCTTCTTCCTTCCCCCTAGAGGGACAGAGTGTAAGAAAAACTGATATTTGTCATATCTAGGAGCAACTGGTCCTGTTAGATATTATCCAATAAATGTATCCATCCCCTTTTGCTTTTTTATTTTCACACAAAAAAGCAACCTTTTATCTTCTATCTCTTAAAATCAATATTGTGTATTGGTTCTAAGGCAGAAAAAGGTAGCTGCCATCAAATAACTTTTTTTCCTTTCTATTTTTTAAACCCTTACCTTCTATTTTAGAATCAATATTAAGTATTGGTTTCAAAGCAGAAAACTGGTAAGGTAAGAAAAGTAGGCAACGGGGGTTAAGTGACTTGTCCAGAGTCACCCAACTAGGAAGTATCTGAGGTCATATTTGAATCCAGGACCCCCACCCAACCTCCCCCATCTTTAGACCTGGCTCTCTATCCACTGAGCCACCTACCTGCTCCTGCCTTTTGCTCTTTTAAAAAATTACTGTGGATTCTTTTTTTTTTTTTTTTTTTACATAAAAGAAAACTCCTGATCCACTAATCTTGTTGTGTGATTAATACCATAATGAACAGAGGTTTCTGGGGACAGGCTGACTGTGGGTAGAAAGAACTGAGCACAGAAGGGAAAGGGGAGAAGGGAGACAGATCCTGATGCCTACTGGAAGTCACACACATAACGAAGGCATTGAAGGAGGCTCCCAAGTCCAAGCTAGCTGACAAGCAGGAGAGATTTTAAGCAGAGACACTCACTCCAAGTAAAATAAAATCCCAAGACATGTGGGGTAAAAGGCAAGCTAAAAGCCCCGGGAAAGAGGACTCATTACTCAGATTACCTACATAGGATTACCACAGTGATGGTTTCCTATTTTCTGACATTGTGACCCGAGTCAGGCCATATTCTGGGATGCTCTGGCCTTTCCACCGAAGGCCAGGCAGGCTACAAGGACTTCAGGACTCCACTCCGCCATATACCTTTTTGAAGGGCTTCTTCTCTCCTGACACGAGCTCGAGCCCCCCAACAGCTGTGTTTCCCCCATTTTAGGTTCCTGGGATTAGTGTTTCAGTTTCATTCCATCACTCAACATTGAATAGCTTTTATAAAGAAACATTTGCTTCTAAAACATAAACATATTTATTTCTAAAAACAAAATAAAAATATCCACCCAAGCCTCAAAGTCTCAGCGCAAGCTTCCCTATAGTCCAGACTCCAGGGAGAATAGACTTAACTTAGCTCAGCTCCTACATGGTACTGGCCCCAACGACTTCACCTACAGAGGTGGTGCCATTGCCAGGAGTCCTCTTCTCATCTACCACTGCGTTGGGATTCAGAAGTCACTCTCAGAGGTTACATCTTCTTGGAAGGCTTTGCTACTACATTCAACTGGTTGCAGAATTCCTCCAAAGGGCACTGAGAAAAGACAGTAACTGGAATTAAAAGGACTTTTTGAATGCCTCTACATTCAATCAGAGACTACTTTTACCAATTATTGGCCAAAATTTCTAGGAATCAATCCTAGAGGAAAAAAGAAGAAATGACTTTTCACAACTAGGAAGAGGAAAAGATTCATGACAAAATAAGTGACAGGACCATACAAGATCAGATGGGCAACTTTGATTATTTAAAATTGAAAGGTTTTTACACAAAGAAATTAGAAGGGAAACAAGTAAGTAGGAAAAAAATCTTTGCGACATATTTCTCTGATAACTGATAAATGGTCAAAGGCTGTCAACAGGCAATTTTCAAAGGAAGAAATCAAAGCTATCAATAATAATAGAAAAGGGGGCAGCTGGGTAGCTCAATGGATTGAGAGTCAGGCCTAGAGATGGGGGACACTTCCCAGTTGTGTGACCCTGAGCAAGTCATTTGACCCCCATTGCCTACCCTTACCACTCTTCTGCCTTGGAGTCAATACACAGTATTGACTCCAAGACAGAAGGTAAGGGTTTAAAAAAAAAATAGAAAAATACTCTAAATCACTAAGAATTAGAGAAATAGAAATTAAAACAATTTTAAGATTCTATCTCAGATCTACTGGACCACAAAGGATGACAACAGAAAAAAATTACAAAAGTAGGAGAGATTTTAGGGGGCAGCTGGGTAGCTCAGTGGAGTGAGAGTCAGGCCTAGAGACAGGAGGTCCTGGGTTCAAACCCGGCCTCAGCCACTTCCCAGCTCTGTGACCCTGGGCAAGTCACTTGACCTCCACTGCCCACCCTTGCCAATCTTCCACCTATGAGAAAATACACCAAAGTACAAGGGTTTAAAAAAAAAAAAGTAGGAGAGATTTTGAAAAAACAGGTATATTAGAATACTATTGGTATACTAGTTAATTGGTCTAGCCATTATAACCTAGAATGTTATACTGTGCATACTCTTAGACTACTAGGTCTATATCTAAAAGGACGCAAAGAAGGAAAGATAAACATAATACTTTTATTATTTAGTAATTAAATAATAAAGTAAATAAAAAGTATTATTAATATTTTAATATATAATAAAAATACTTTTGTGTATATATGCACAAAAGTATTTTTTTGCAGCTCTTTTGGTGATAGCCCATAATTGCAGTAGATAAGGTGCCAAACCTAGAGTCAGGAAAGCTCTTTCTGAGTTCAAATTTGACTTCAGATACTCACTAGCTATGTGATCTTGGGCAAGTCACTTAACCTTGTTTACCTTAATTTCCTCATCTGTAAAATGAGTTTGGGACTAAATAGCAAACCACTTATTTCTTTGCCAAGAAAACCTCAAATGGAATCTCAAAGAGTCAGGCATGACTGAAATGACTGAACAACAACAAAAACAATAATAAAGGTTGTCACCACTGGATTTGTCAAATGTAATTGAAAGTGGTATATTTCCGGATGGAACCTATGAATGGCGAGGATCCTAGAAAGTGCAATCAAAAGGCCCTGATGGGTAAAACCTACATAATTTGTAGATAGGTCAACAATATGGCCACAAAGAAGCATCAAAACAGTTTCTAAATCATGAATATTATCATATAGAATTATAATGGCATTTCAAGACCAAGTCACCACTAGCAGAAAGTATAGCTAGGTTATCCTTAGATAGCCTTATATTGAGAGATCAATTCAGGTTATACATAGAAACTAAAAACTGTGCAATATTCAGACCCCAGACTACAATGCCTGCGGACCCCTAATGGAACTTGGCAAGGCAGGACCTGGTTTGTCTAGAATTATAAGCTTCCTACATTTCATGGACCAATAGGTGCCAAATCCTCATATGGACCTCAACCAATAAACCGAAGCATGTTCACACAATGAACTATTCCCCTCTATCACCCAGATGCACTATTGAGCCACAATAACTCAAGGATGACATTTTCGTAGATGTTGCCATAACAAATTACTCATCCTATCCAAACTACAAGGAAGAACAACTTTCAAAATATGGAGACTTAGCAGAAGGAATTAAACTAATGAAGGAATAGGATGAAAACTTATAATCAGTGTCATCCTGGTCTGCTACTAGAGTTGTACCGAGGATTCCTTCCATAAGTTTATATAAAAAGATGAATCTACATCCTAATACTTTTATTTGAATAAATAAAACCCTTTTTTTAACTGTTCCACAGAACATTAAAGATCAAAGAACTATAGGATAGTGATTAGACTGATTCAATCTGAGCTTCTTCAGAAAGATCAGAACTTTTCCATCATTACAGTAAAGCGATAGCTTTATGCGTCAATAGATTTACTGTTATCCTGAAACCAAATTAAATGGGAGGAACACATAACAAAGTATTCAACACATCATACCAGTCTTAAAATATACTTTTGGAACTATAAAATAGATCAAGACAGATTTAGAAGGCACTCTATTAGAAATGTTGATTATATTATATAGACAATAACTTTTATCATTATATTGTATTATATTATATTGCATTATATTATATTATGTTATACTATATTATATTGTACTATATTATATTATGTTATATTATGCTGTTATACTATGTTATGTTATGTTATATTATGCTATATTATATTGTACTATAGTATATTATGTTATATTATGTTGTTATACTATACTATATTATGTTATGTTATATTATATTATATTATATTACATTATATTGTCTATGATGTTAAGGCAGTTATGGAAAGACCAACATGCCCTTGACAAAAAGGAGAAGAGGGGAGACATTCTCTTAGCATATGACAGATAGGTTTAAAAGCTTTATAGAACTACTTTTGGAACAAGCGGACAAACATGGCTATATGAAGTCCTTGGTGGGAATCTTGCCACACGTGCTGATAATCCCAGCAGCTTTCTGTGCCTCTAGCCACAGGAGTCACTGCCATATGGAGCCCAGAGCGGGAGTTCACTGCTCAGGGAGGATGGCAGTGGGGCAGCTGTCTGCTCCTTTTTTGTTAGTATTATGGGGATGGTTTCTACTTTCTCTTTGTTGTTGTTGTTGTTATTATTCTTTTAACTCATTTGGTAAACTTCTTGCTGTTTTCAAGTGTGAAGGCTTGGAGAGATGGACTTAGAACAACATATCAGCCATCTTGGCCTTCAATATTTTTTGACATACATATTTGATGTAATAATGCTTACTAAATGGATCCATTTGGCCAAATTGCCAAAATTTTCAATATAATTCAGTAGTTTATAGGGAGAATAGGAGAAAATATTTTAAATCCAGTTGAGGAAATCGGGAGTATCACCTATTCTGTATCATTCATTAAACTCGAAAACTTTGCCTTAAAAGAGTTATTCTAGATTTCTTTGTAGACTGAAGCAAAAACTCTCTTTTATCATTTAACCATGTACTCCCCGGCCCTCTTCTGGTACATGGTATATAAGTCATGGTAGCTCAGCTAAAGATACCTACTCAATTATATTGGGCCTATTTCCCCTGGGTATTAATTAAAACAGAATTGAGTCAACTATGTCTATAGTGCTTATGTTTTAAAAACAATCATAAAGGAAGGAAGGAGGGAAAGAAGGAAAGACCAGAAAGAAGAAAGAAAGGATTGAATGAAGGAAAAAAAGAAGGAAGAGATTTAGGAAGAAAGGAAGTAAGGCAAGAAGGTAGGAGGGAGGAAAGGAAGGAAAGAACATAAGAGGGAAGGAATAAAGGAAGGAAGGTAGGAAAGAGGGAAGAAAAGAGGAAAGGGAAAATCATCAATTAGAAAAGCATTTATTAAATGCTTGACTATTTGATCATTTGACATAAACCATGGCCCTTCATAAGCACTCACGAAAAAGCTGGACTAACATGGTGGTGCCTAGCTCAATCATAGAGACTTCTCAGTAATTATGATTCCCAGTGGTTTATGCTTGTCTCGCACAGGGGTCTCTCTAGCTCACGTTTTCTCTCTCTGGGGGCCTGCAGTTTACCTCCTGCAAGCAACCAAGGATACCAAGGCGTTTGAACTTAAAGCAACTTTATTATAAGCCATGTAAGGAATAGAAAAGGAGAATTGTTACAGTAGCACCACACATATTAAAAGCACTCCGTTTCCCTTTCCTCTGGGTCAAATCACAGTCCTTGTAAAGGATAACAAGAAGTGAAGTTCCAGCAGCCTAAGCACATCCTGTTATTATGGTTCCCTGTGCTTGGAGCCTGTTTGAACCCTTCACTATCCCAGTGCCAAGTTGCAGAGGCTTCCCTTCTAGGGATGCCCTAAGGAGTTGGGCATCTCCTTAATGCTATCTGCTCCAGCCTCAACTGGCTAGTTTCTTGCCATTGCTAGTTGCCAGTAACTTAGTTCTACTGAACCATCTGAATGGTTATGAACTTTTATAAAGGGGTATTTACTTCAAGGGCATAGCAATAACCAAAACAAAAACAAGCATCCCCTCTATTTCACCAGCACACTTTCCTCTATTCCACCTCTGTCTCTGGAGAAAGTGGACTCCAGGTTTCTAAGTAGCAATGATCCCATCAAGTTTAAGTCCAAATGCAGCATCACTGCCTGACAAGTCTCCTGGGATAGGCTAGGTCCTGGCAGTGTCTCCCTCTATCTCTAATGCTGGATTGGCTGAAAAACATGGCATAGACTCAGCTCCCAGACTCCCAAAGGCTTACTCTCCTGGACTTTTAAAATGTACAAGTGTAAACCTCTGGATTAATTTCCACCTAAAATTCAAGGACAAACACTGAGGCAAGCAAAGAGCAGAGACAAGTATTTGTGGAGTCAACTGAAAAAAGATTTTCCCTTTAAAAAAATATGATCTTTTTTTTTTTTTAACATTGGATAGATTTCCCCCAAATGGTCTTTAATTTTAGGCATCAACCCTCTGGGTAGAGGAAGTAAAATAAAACTTTTCTCCTGTTTCTTTAAGTCACTAAAGTGTTCTGATTTCTGAGGAAAGGCTATACATTTCACAATTGTTCCCAGTCTATTCCCAAATTGTGTAATTTAGATATGTCTTTTAAGGTTTAAAAATCCAAATAAACCTTTTCTTATAAAAAAAAAAACTGGAGCCTTTGCATTTAATGAGAATATATTCTTGTTACCACTACCACCGAAACAAGACAGATGTCCTGAGATTAATCAGAAAAATGTTTAGCGGCCCTAGTCCTCTTTTAAGGGAAAGAGAAAGTTAAGAGTACTGTTATGACACCCTGGGTCTGTGGTCCTGATTCTAAACTTACAGGTACTGGGTTCAATGTGGGAGGAGCCCCCCCAAATCATAACTTTTTGGCTTGCTTTGCCATAACCTGGTGTTCCCTGTGGAATATCTCTGAATATAGCTCAATTATGGCTTATATTTAGTTCTTCAAAAACACAGATAAAAGAATCTCTAGCTCCACACAAGTAGAACTCAAAGTCAGAATGCAGATCATGGATAGGACAGTCCTTAACTGAGTCCCAGATTTCTCCCCTGGGTTCTCTATACAGTATTCCAGATTCATAATGTTATGCTGTGATTTGGACTCCATTCAAAAGAAAATAAATTTGGGGTTGTAAGAGAGGCAACCTCTCCCCCATTCCAACCATTATGACATGTTCCACTTTCATTCTAGATATACATAAGGAACTCCATCCAGCATCATAGAACTATCCTTCCTCTTCTCCTCCCTCCAAGGACAGGAAACTTGGCATCTCCAGAGTGTAAACTCCCTTTCCACTAGACTCAAGACTGTCCAAAGGACTCACAGTCATAGCAGGATCCAAAGTAGTCTTTTGCTCCTCCATGCTGCTACTCCAGCTCCAGGAGCTACTTTTCTCTTCTTCTTCCCCCAAAAAACTGCTATCATCCAGGAAATCCCCATTCTCTCTGTAGAAGGCTGGCACTTCATACTCTCAAGTTT
Organism: Gracilinanus agilis; assembly: GCF_016433145.1. NCBI lineage: Eukaryota > Metazoa > Chordata > Mammalia > Didelphimorphia > Didelphidae > Gracilinanus > Gracilinanus agilis. The sequence continues at coordinate 188,982,581 of NC_058134.1, read as the reverse complement.
GGGGTTGCTAAAAAGGCAACTCCAAGGATGGTGCTTCTTGGGAACCCCCCTTTCTCTCCGTAGAAGGCAGATCCCAGAACTTGCAGTTCAGGACTCTATTCCTGGATTCTGGCTAAAAACATACACAATTTGGGAGCAACTAGGTAGCTCAGTGGATAGAGAGCCAGGCCTAGAAACAGGAGGTCCTGGGTTCAAATATGACTTCAGACACTTCCTAGCTGTGTGACCATGGGCAAGTCATTTAACCTCAGTCACCTAGCCTTTACTGCCTTTCTGCCTGAGAACCAACACATGGTGTGATTCTATGACAGAAGGAAAATGTAAAAAAAAAAAATGCAATTCCCAAGTCAATCACAGGGCATTCCAAGGTTAGAGGATACCTTTCCCTTATCACAGGCTCTCTCTTAGTTTTACTGACCTCTGATAGGTTGCTGAAAAGGGGCAAAAATGACCACACACACAAAAAAAGGCTGACTCCAACTGGCCTCCCCTTTTCTAAGTCCAGTATAGGGGGATGACTCTGTCCCACAAAAGTTTGAGCTATTCCAATTCATCCCCAAATGATAGATTAATTGATAAATTGATGAATAATTAAAACATTTATTAGTGCCTACTTTATTCTAGGTACTGTGCTAAAAACTACGAAAACAGGACAGTCCTTGCTCTCAAGAGACTTATGTTCTAATGTGTTGGTTGTCCTTGTTCAGTGGTTTCAGTTGTGTCCCATTCTTCCTACCCCACGTGGGGTTTTCTTACTGGAGTGGTCTCCCATTTTCTTCTCCAGGCTCATTTTAAAGATAAGGTAACTGAGGCAAACAGGGTGAAGTAACTTGCCCAGTCATCACATAGCTAGCAAGTTTCTTTTTTTTAAAACCCTTACGTTGCCTCCAAGGTAAGGGTAGGCTATGGGGGTCAAGTGACTTGCCCAGGGTCACACAACTAGGAAGTGTCTGAGGCCAGATTTGAGCCCAGGACACTTCCCGTCTCTGGGCCTCACTCTCCATCCACTGAGCCCCCAAGGTGCCCCCAGCTAGTAAGTTTCTGAGGCTTAATTTGAACTCAGGTCTTCCTGACTCCAGGCCATGCATTCTATCCACTGTCCCACCTCACCATGAGGGAAACTGGAAAGGGAGATGCTAGGAGGTAGGAAGAGGGAAGTGAGGGACCTGTGGCCACTATGGAAACAGAGGGACAAGAAGGTCAAGCTTCTTGTCAATCAAAAGAGAAATGAAGTAGCTTGGCTGGGTCTTCTCAGGATGAGATACAACCAATTAGCTGCTAAGAAAAGTCAGTTCTACCTCGACAAAGTTTCTCCTTCTCCAGGCAAACCTTAGCTCAGGTTCTCATTCCCTCTAGCCTGGACTACCAGGAGAGCCTCCTATGTGGGCTCCCTGCCCATAGCCTTTTCTCCAATTCATCTTTTACAGAACTAACAAATGAACACTCCAAATGCCCTGGTCTGACTCACTTCCCTTAGGAAGCTTCATTGCTTCTCAGTGGCTACCAGAATAAAATATACAAATTCTTTTGCTTCTCATTTAAAGCCTTTCATAGTCTGATTCCAAGAATTCTACTGAATGGAAATTAAGGTTGGTGCTGCTTTATACCAAAGTAGACAAAGGGAAGCTCTTGCATTACCATAGACAAGAGAGAGAGGCAAAGGAATTCCTGGGTTTACAGGAGCATACCAATCCCATGCAAGTCTGGACAAAGGTGCCTTCTTTCAGGTTGGCATCCTATATTTAATACACTGCTTAGCTCTACTCTGAATTTCCCAGCCACATTTAGCTACTAGGGCTTCGGTGCCCCTTTGTTTCTTCTTCAATAGAGCATGGAAGATATCAAGCTTGAAAAATCTGCACCACATCCTGTTCAAGGCTTAGTTTGGTTGTTCCCTGGATCTCTGCCCCAAAGAATTTACCTAACAGGCTGAAGACTCTCCTTCAGAGCTTTTTACGTTTTGCTACTACTTAGACTGACTGTTAAGTCCAGTTTCCACTGAAGCTTATCCATAATCCATGGAGCCCCTCCTCAAAAAGACATCGATTCCCTTCTTGTTGCTAGGATCTGATGCCTCTTGCCCAGGTCCCTTGGCTAGTTACTTTACTACCCTGTTTAGCTAGATTTTTCTGCTTCACTTTTAAACCTGTGGAGTGCTGTATTTGAGACTCAGTGCTTTATTAACCAGCCTCCTAAAAAGGCTCCTGTTCCCTGTATGAGCTCTCCTGTTTGTTTTGGGATTCCTGTCACTGGACCTATCCTACCTGTCTGTTCCTTGCTTCCTTAGCTCACCTTGTAGACTTCATCTCTGGTCTAGTTGACTTATGTCATCTTCCAAATCTTCTAGGCCCTCCTCTTTGGCCCCTAGAGCTCCCCATTTCCCAACAAACTTATCTAGTGAAATTCCTTCTCTTTGTCCTTCCCCAGCCTCAAAATGTCACCTGGGATTTCCCATCCTTGAATACTTTGCAGAGCTTAGATTCCTAGAGATACAGAGATCTAGCCATTAGCATGCTTTCTTCTGTCAAATAATCTTTCTAATGAATTTCTACCATTATTTGTCTTTTCAAAAGCCTTTAATAGCTTTCAAGGGCATAAAGAATAGTCTAGGTTGTAAAGGCCTCTACAATCTAGCTCCTATCCATCTTTTCTGCCTCACCTCTTACTTTTCTTCACTTACTTGATGGCATTCAAAAGCTTTATAGTCTACTGCCAGGGAACAGTTGTGGGGGTGGAGGGGCATGCCATAAAAAAGTATAAGATCTAAATTAAACAGAAATTACAATTTTGAATCTGCCTGGCCCATTTTTCACCCTCCCAGTGTGAGATAATGCATTTACTTGGGAGCCAGATCAGAATGCAAATACTAATTGTTTCCTAGTATCTCTTTTACCTTAGATAAGTCATTAAAAGTCTCAGTCCTCAGCTATCAAATTAGGATGTTGGGCTAGATGGCTTCTCAGGTCTGTTCCAGTTTTAAATTTATGATGCTTTGTGTTTATGTTAACTAGACAGGAAGAGGACACTTTACTGCAAAGTAGAAGAAATGAAGATCAAACAATATAATTGAAAGAAAGATCTTCCTTTCACGTGCTAGAAGACATTCTTCCCATAGGATGCCCCCTCTACAGGTGGGGAGGGAACAAATTCAAGGAACATACAGGCTGGGGGGCTTGTAAAGCCAAGGAAACTCATGCCTTGGGTACTATAGAGTCACTGATGTTCCCTGGGGCTGTTCCTGGGCTCCTCAGCTGCTCTCTGCTTCCTGACCCTGGGCATCCCTACCCAGCTGCTTCCAGTGCTACTTTTCTGAAGCTTTCTGATCTTCTAGAATGATGATGACCCATTGCATTTATTACAGTTCTTAAGTTTTTCAGTCATTTTCCTTTAAAATGCTGTAATAATAATTAATCCTAATATAGCACTTTAAAGTTTGCAAAGTGCTTTACAGATATTAACTCATTTTATCCTCACAATAACTGAGGAATAGTTGTTACTATTGTCACCATTTTTCCGATGAGGAAACTAAGGCAAACTGTGATTAAATGACTTTCTTAGATAATCACATAGCTAACATGTGACTGAGGAGGAATTTGAACCAATTCCAGGCCCAGTAATCTATCAGTTGTGAAACTGTTCTACTGATTTTGACCAGTTTATGATTCATCCAAGTTTCTCAAAGTCTTTTTAATCCACCACTTTCATAATTTCTTCTTTTTTTAAATTCTTACTTTTTGTCTTAGAATCAATATTGTACATTGGTTCCAAGGCAGAAAAGCAGTAAGGGCTAGGCAATGGGGGTTAAGTGATTTGCCCAGGGTCATACAGCTAGAAAATATCTGAGGAAAAATTTGAAGCATCCGCTTTTTTCAGTTATTTTACAAAAAAAAAAAGTGCTGCTATAAATATTTTTGTACTTAATGAATCTTTTCCTTTTTCTCTGATAGTCTTTATTATATGAGCAGTACAATATTGCTAGTGCTATCCCTGGGTCAAAGGATATGCAAACTGAAGTTATGAGGTACCAGTGCTGATTATATTCCTTCTTTCTAAACTTCCTTTAGAAAATGTAAGAGTATAAAAAGTATAATGGGGGCAGCTGGGTAGCTCAGTGGATTGAGAGTCAGGCCTAGAGACGGGAGGTCCTAGGTTCAAACCTGGCCTCAGCCACTTCCCAGCTGTGTGTCCCTGGGCAAGTCACTTGACCCCCATTGCCTACCCTTACCACTCTTCCACCTAGGAGCCAATACACAGAAGTTAAGGGTTTAAAAAAAATAAGCCAAAAAAAAAGTATAATGGATACAATTAACAATCATAAATGTGAACATGAATAGGACGCACTGATCCATAAAATGGAGAGGAGTAGCAAAATGGATTAAAAGGTCGATTCTAACAATATCATTTTGTTTTGTTTTTATAAGATATATTCTAAATGGATAAATGACCTAAATATTAAAGGTCATATTATAAAATATTTTAAAAATAAGCACATAATGTATTTCTCACAGCTGTATACAAGGGGCCACATTCTTTACCAAAGGACTGTCAATTACAAAGATGAAATGATAATTTTGATTTAATAACAATACTTAGCATTTATATAGTATTTTAAGGTTTGTGTACAAATATTATCTTATCTACACTCAAAACAACCCTGGAAAATATCAAATTTTGGGGGCTATGGCAGAAGCAGTCTTTAGGATAGAATGCAGACCTCTAAATATTTTCAGTGACAAAAAGAACCGGGATCAATGATTTAGGTATGCAACTAAAGAAAAAAATGTAAAAAGCCAATAAAAATTTAAAAACAATTAAACACTAATAACTTCTTAATTACTAGAGCCAATAACCTTTTCTCAGTCCTCATTGTTCTTGGTATATCTATATATCTATATAGCTATATATATAAAACTTTTAATTTCTGTTTTAGAATCCATAGTAAGTATTGGTTCTAAGGCGGAAGGGAGATAAAGGTTAGGCAGTTGGAGTTAAATGACTTGCCCAGAGTCATCCAACTAGGAAGTGTCTGAGGCCTCCTTTGAACACAGGACCCACTGACTCCAGCCTGGCTCTCCGTCCACTCAGCCACCTAGCTGTCCCCTTTTGGTATATTTTTGTGGTGTGTGATACCAAAATGACTACCCTTTTCTCCTTACTAATCTATGTTATACGACTCTGTTCTCTCCTAGATTTTTGTCTTATCAACTGCTCCTTGGTCTTCTCTGCTGCTTTAAATTCCCATCCCTTAGGTGTGGGTATCTCTTACGTTGCTTTCCTAGTCATTTTCTTCTATATTTATTTTCTTTCTCTTAGTGATCTTATTCACTCTCATGGGCTCACTTATCCACTGATGCTAAAGGCTATAAACATAATCCTAATGGCTCCTTTAAATTTCTGTATCACATCTTTAGCTGCCTGATGATCATCTCCACTTGGGCTTCCCAACATCTCTGAAAACTCATCTCATCCAAAACCTAATTCTGTTCTTTCCCATCTAGCCTCATTTTCTGAAATATTTTTGACTTTTCACTCACCTGCATATCGAATTCCATAGCCAAGTCCTTCTGTTCTCCTTCATAATATTTGTCACGATTGCTCTGCTGGTTGATTAAAATTGTTCTATTTTTAAATAATGTGGTCTAGAAAAAGTAAAACCCATTACTGGGGTGTGGGGAGTGATGAATTTGAATGTAAAGAGATCCACAGAGTGCATTAAACTTAGAGTGACTTTCTAGGGACCCACAAACTTTACAGAGGAAGGCAGTGGAAGGTTATGGGCATTAAAAAAAACCCAGAAGAGCAGCTAAAGTGAAAACAAATCTGTAGAAAGCTTGGCCTCCTTTCACACATTAGGTGATAAATGTTTGTTGACTAAAATGACATAAATAAGTGACATCTGTTGCTTCGCTTTCATTTCCTCATCTAGATGAAAGAAAAAACATAATACTCTGAATTGTAGGCACAAGACTGCCAGATACAATTTCTATTCATTTATTATCATTTTATGAACTATGATTTAGGGAAAAAATTTTATTATCATTTTAAATTTAAACATTGTTCTACTTGAGAGATGTCCAAATTGACAGTTCCCTATACCTTTTGACATGTTTTTCCCACAAGACATTTTAAAGTAATATTTATAACAGGATTCTAGAACATGGGAAAATTTTGAGAGGATAGATTGCCCAGAATAATGTAAAATTTATTATTTTTCTTCCTCAATCCAGAACAATGGAAACTTAATTTGGGGGAATTGTTTTCCTAAAACCTCTCAATCCTTCTAAAACAACTCACCCCAAGTATTCTTTCCCTGCCCCTCCCCCTCAGGACTCCCTTCCCTCTCAAACTAGTCAAGGAAGTAATTGAGATACTTCTTCCCTTTGGTCAACATGGTAATCCCCTCTGGGAAAAGGGACAGACAAAGATCTTGGCCAGATATGAAGAATTTCTCATCTGATTACCATACTTAATTTATTGTCTTGGGTTTGTTCTTGACCTTTTACAAACTTTCATCAAGGTTAATCCAAAAGAAGGGGGGAGGAGGGGAATGTCTGTAGAAGATATTCCAAGAATTTTGATTAAGTGCTGATGTTACCATTCTTAGTTAAATTTGGTATGGATATTTGACTGGAGAAAGAGTTAAGGTTTGATATTTTGAAGGAATATAATGTGGAGATTATAGAGTGCCACATATAGGAACACTTTCTATCTAAGCAGGGTTTGAGAATGTAAATAATAAAAAGATCAGAGTTCAAATCCTCTATCAGACACTTAGCCGAAAGATACTTAAGCCCTGTCTCAATTTTCTCTAAATATGTCAAAGTATTGTGAGAATATAAATGAATGTTAACCTGTGTTGATGAAATTCATTAAAATGAGTGATACTTGAGCTGACAATTGTCACACATTCTCTCCTCACTGCTCATAAGAGAGTTCCCTTCCCTTTGAATCCTGCTTAAAAATTTCAAAATTGCCCCCTTCAGTGATTTATACTATTATTAATTTTTGCTCCTGGTATCCCAGGTAATGATAAGCATTTCAGCTTCCAGTTCCACAAGATCTGAAAATGTTGGGTAAGTGAAAAAGTCAACAAGCATTTATTATATGCCAGGCTTCCTGCTAAGTATTGGGATAGGAGTAGAGGCAGAAACAAGCCCCTATTTTCAAGGAACTCACTCATGCTACAATGGAGGAGACAATCTGCAAACAGCTAGTTATAAGGAGATGTATACTATAGAATAAATCAGAGATAATCTCAGAAGGGAAGGAATGAGCATGAAGGGGGAATGGCATAGACTTCAAACAAATGTTGGGGTTTTAGTTTAGATTTGAAGGAAGCCAAGAGGTGAAGATAAGGAGAGAGAATTCCAGGCTTGGGAACAGTCAGTAAAAAATTCAGAGTTGGAAAGCAGAAAGTTTAAAATTCAAGAAGCCTGGGATCATTGGCTGGAAGGGAATAAGATGTAAGAAGACTGAAAAGATGGGGAGAGGTCAGGTTACAGAGGTCCTTATGGGCCAAACATTGGATAGTTTATTCTGGAAGTTAATAGAAAGTCACTGGAGTTGGGGTTTGGGGAAGCAGAAGAGTATAATATGGTAGAATTACATGGTTTCAGCTGGGCTTTAAAAAGTAGATTTGGGGAGAAGACTAGGGGATGGACTAAGGTAGAAAGTGCCTAGAAGAAGACTTAACGAGTAAGTTTTGGAAATAGTTGAGGTTTGAGGCAGGGTCAGAGGACAGAAGGGGGTGGGGACATTTGCCAGAGATGTTAAGAAGGTAGACTTGACAAAATTCTGGAAGCTGATTGGATATGGAGAACATCCAGTTCAAGTTGTCCAATAGTGTTTAGAGATTTAAGACTGCAGATCAGGAGAGAGTTCTAGGGCTCCATAAATATTCTCACTCAGGTTCAAAGAATTAGAATTGAGTCTTCCAGACCTGTTTATGTTGCTAGGCCAAAATGTCTGATAGCAAACTGGACGGAGATTCAGAAAAGAAGAATGAGGAGCAGGGAGGCAGGTAAGAGAATCAAGAAAAAGCTTTTTAAGAAAGGTGAATGGAAAGTGGCCTAAATTGGGAAAAATTTGGGCTAAGTAGGTGAAGGGATTCCGTGCCAATGGGTTGACAAGAGAAGGGATCATATGTAATACAAATATATATATGTATATACACGTATATTTTTACATAACATATATATGAGGATGCTAAATTAGAATGGATAGGACTGGGTAACTGAGGTGAGGATGACATAGATTTGTGAATTTTGAGTGATTGGGAAGATGATGGTATCCTCAAGTAATAGGGGAGTTGAGAGGACTGGGAGGAAGGAGACGTTTTGAGTTTCAAATGTATGAGGTCTCTAGTTCAAGATGACCAACAACAGCATTTGGAAATGATGAGGTTAAGCCTGGATCTGGAATCACATACATATATGTTTTGTAGTCTTTTTTTTAAACCCTTACCTTCTGTCCTACTCTTAAGTGACTTGCCCAAACTTACACAGGTAGGAAGTTTCTGAGGTCAGATTTGCACCCAGGGTGTCCCTTCTCCAGGCTCTCACCCAATTAAGGAGAAGACTTAAGTTATAATTCAGGAAGTCAAAGGCTGCAGAGAAGTTAAGCTGGATGAAGTTTGAGAAAAGGCAATGAAGATCATTGGTGACTGGAAGGGATGGAGAGTGCTAATAAAGAGCTTAAGGAGGGGAAGCACGTTTATGAGCAGCAGGGATTCAGTCAGTGAACAAGGAGAAGTTGGACATTAGTAAAAGTGGGGATCACAGAGCAGGCCAACTGTTGGAGAAGAAGGATTAGAAAGCAGTTCCCAGGTACTCCTAGAGGAGTGAGAGCTTCAACAGTGAAGGAGGAGGTAGTGGCAGAAGGCATCAGAATTGTTGAGGTGAGAAGGAAGAAGTTCTAGAATGGTCAGTATAGTCAAGGTTCTCTGTGAGGTTTGAGGAGGAATATAAAAGTTGAAAGGAGTTAGTATAATAAGTGCAATGGTGAGCCAATGAAGGAGATGCAACTGTCTTGGTGCAGTGAAGGCTCAAACTGACATTATGTAACATTTGTAGAGGTGCCAGGCCACAACTGGGTTTTGTGACTTAAGTTTTATGACTTTCTCCAACTTCTTTCAGCAGCTAGTGGCTACCAGGCAAGTGGTTGGAAATAATCTAAGGCTGTGTCTTGATTGTGCAGAATTCTTTTTTAGAATAAGAGACAATAGTGTATAGAGTTGAACTGATTCACCCAGGGGCCCATGATAGCTTGGGAAAGAACTGAGTCTGCACAGAAGGGTGGGGAGTGGAAGGACCGGAGGAGGAACCTTGGAATTGCCTGGTGAGAGGAGAGGTGGAGTGACAATGGAGTACTTCAGATCAAGAAATCCTTTCAAATTTTATAATTTTAGCTTTATGCTTGGTTCCCTCCCACCTTCACCCTCATCCCACTAACTCTAATTTTCTGCTCATCCACCCCACATCTCTTAATCTGATCCCTTTTTTGTTCAAATATCCATATAGAATTTATTACCTCTTAATTTATCATTTGTTTTTAAATTTTAATTAGTTTATTGTTCTAAAAACTAGTTAATTATGTTAGATTGTTATGCTTTTAATGCAAAATATTCATTCATTAAGCATTTACCTTGCCCTAGATATAACATTACATATATATAATAATAATGCTAAATGGGGATACAATTCCACCTCCAAAAAGACAAATCCCTGCCCTCTAATAGGGAGAGATAACCTTGATGTATTAGAGAAGTTTGGGAGAAATTCACCCATAGGAGAAGGAGACTGAAGCTGTAGTAGAAAACAGCTGAAGCACAGTGGCAAAAATTTGAAAATATTTACCATATAACTGGTATAACTTTCCTTTCTGGTCCTCTCCACCCCCATGGTGATAACCCTATCCATTTTGCTTTATGCTTATCATCTACTTTAATCTTTATAATATATATCCTTATGAGATAGGTAATACTATTTTAGAGATGAAGGAAATTGAGGCCCTGAGAGGTTAAGTGATTTGCTTAATATTGCGAAACAAGTCAGCTCAGTTTTAAAAAAAATCTCTTTACCTTCTGTCTTAATAGAAATTGTAGAAGGGCAAGGACTAGGCAAATGGGGTTGTGATTTGCACAGGAAATATTTGAGGCCAAATTTCAACCTAGGTCCTCCTAATTCCAAGCCTGGCCAGCTCTGTCCACTGTGCCACCTAACTGTCCTCTAACTCATTTCTTTTGAGCTTAAACTAAACGTTTCTTGAGCTTAAACTGAATGCTATAAAAAGTTAACTTCCTAAAAGTCATTTTAAGGGCCTACATCTGCTAAGTACTAGGAATACCAAAGGAAGGTAACAAGAGAGTTCCCTACTCAAGGAACTAAAAAATTGGGAAAACGATATATAATAATAGGACAAATTGGAAATGATCAACAAAGGGAAAGACCAAGAATTAAGGAGGTTCCAGAAAGGATTCCTGAAAAAAGGTGGAAATTTACCTTGGACTTGAAAGAAAACAGGAGGCAGAGATGGACAAAATTTTGAGTGTCTTTATGGAAATCACAAGGAGGGCCATTGTCACTGGGTCAAAGTACCTGGAGGGAGTGGTGAGGTGTAAGGTGCACAAGATCTAATAATACATGGCTCAAAAATTGTTTTTTCAGAGTAAGAGGTGGCAAAAATTGAATTAAAACCAGTTTCTTTCTATTACTGAAGCAAAAAATTGCTTCAATAATAATGTAACTTGTAGTGATATATATATATACATATATATATATATTTGTATTATTAGTAGTGACTGATTTATTTCAAACAGGAATTCAACTTCCCTAAAAATATTCTGTCTAGTGCTTTCTACACGGAGATAATTGGAAATTAGTTATTTAGAAAAATTTATAATGAATTTATAATGAGCCAAAAGTGTTTCCAAATACACAGCTTTATGTGAAACCAGATCTTCCCATTTCATACCTCTGTTTTAAAGTATATAGTTTAAAGTTATTTTTCAAAATTGTCCTGCTTCTCTTCTTCCTTCAGACCTTCTGTTTCCTTTTGGGCATTTAAAAAACTTAATAGCCCCTTTTAAAAGAATTTTACATCATTGCTAATACCTGTCCTTTCAGATCCTCTCCCTACCCTCTTGCCATTAAAAAGAGACAAAGGAAAAAACCCAAAACTGTAAACTAATGAAACAAAATGAATCCACACAGTGGCCATATTTTTGCACCTTGAGTCTTACTACCTTTCTCTGAGGAGGTGGATATCTTGTCTTTTAGATATTAGGTTGGTCTTTTCATCTATGAGTGAGTACTTAAGGATTTTCAAAGGCATTATTTACAATGTTTTTATGATTGTATAAAATGTTCTAGTTATTTGATCTGCATCAGAAGCATACCCAGGGTTCTATGAAATCTAGCCTTCGTAATTTTTTACAATGAAATAATCCTTTACATCTATATAAAAATTTGGTCATTCTTTGATGGGGGCACCCTTTTAGATTCTAATGCTTTCCTTTTGTCTTGAATTAAGCACCATGCTTGGCACATTTAAGTTTAATAAATGCTTTACTTCTCAGGTCTAATCTCCCCATCCAGGTTCAGGAAGTTTGCTTTGTTTGAGGCTATTCTTTCTAGTATTATCCTACCCCCAAACCCTGCTTCTTAAAGATTATTACAATAGCCTCAAATTTCTACCCATTTCAGTCCATCCTTTATATTGCAAAGTTATATTTTTTTAAGTTCCTCCGACCACTTCCCCACCCAATTTTCTCTAGGAACTTCTTATTGCCTTTAGGACAAATGTAAACTTAAGTTTTTAATATTGGAAACTCACCTTCCTTTTCCAACCTCATTGCACTTATCCTCCTAAATTGAGATCCACACAAACTGTGAACTTGTTCACTTTCCTGGTCTCCTTGCTCGGGCAATCTCTAGTCCCTCCTCACTTCAGCTTCAGAGAACTTCCCTTCACATAAGAAGCGATGCATACTACCTCTTAAATGAAGCCTTTTCTAAAACCCTGTTCAGTGCTCAACTGTGCTCTTTGTTTTACGCTCCATTAGAGAATAAATTCCTTAGGAGCAGGAATTGTTTTCAGTCGTTTATTCCTAGTTTCTAGCACCATTCCTGGCCTATTGCAAGGGTTAATAAACACTTGTTGATTTGATTAAACACTTGTTGATTTCTTAAACTAAACTTAACTCTCCCCACCTTACCAACAAACCTGATCTTTTTGTTTCCCTCAGTAGTATTTCTCTTAAACCCAAAACGTTGGAATTCTTTTGGTTCCTTCTTCCTTAACCTTTATTTCCAGGCAAAATCACCAAGACCCTTCCATTGATGAAATGGCAAGAGCAGTCTGGATACCAAATCAGTTCTCTCAAGCGTTTTCTTTAAATTTTAATCTATTCCATTCCACTTTGGATTTTTTATCTGTTTCAGATTTTTATTACTTCGTAGCTGAAATGTTGCATTTTGCCAACCCCCCCCCCCCCCCCCCGCCTACGTACCTATGCAGGAGCAATTTTTTCTAAAGCATAGCGGCTCTGCACACTGCAACTACTTCAATGTTCCCTCCTGCCCATAAAAAATTCAAATCGCTTAGCCAGGCATTCCAGGGCTGATGTTCCTTTCCTTTGCGTAAGTAAATCAACCCTCTGTTACTCCCAAGTTCTATTCCCTCACCTCCCCACCTTGGAGTTTTATTTTTCTGCCTTTAAGTGCTTGGGTGATCATTTCCCTCCAATATCTATTTCGAGTGTGCGAACCAGAGCAGCGGGCCTGAGTAGGAGAAAATGAAATTTAGGGAACTCAAATTTGGGTTGGTAGAATCTGGACTAGAGCGCTGGGGATGGAGATTTGGGTTGCTACGAAAAGTACAAGCCTCATTTCTCCCTTCCACCCGCCCACTGTCGCGCAAGCGCTACAACTCGCTACAACTATTCGAATGCTTGTGTGCGCGCGCGCTGGGTGACGCCACTCCCGGTCCCACCTCCTGCTCTGCGGCGGTAGCGTCGGGGGCGGTGTCAGCGTCAGCCCTGGCCTGGGCGATTGGAAGGGAGGGCGAGAGGGAGGGAGGAGGCGCCATGGCCGCCGCTATCACCGACATGGCCGACCTGGAGGAGCTCTCCCGCCTGAGTCCTCTGCCCTCCGGGAGTCCCAATCCTGCAACGCGGACCCGGGCCGAGCCTTCTGGGGGGGAGGAAGAGGAGGAAGAGGAGGAGGAAGAAGAGGAGGCCGAAGCGCAGGCGGTGGCAGAGCTGCTGCTAAACGGCGACGGCGGGGGTGGGGGCGGCGGCGGCGGTGGCGGCGGCGGGGGCGAGGCGGAGACGATGTCTGAACCAAGCCCGGAGAGCGCCAGCCAGGCCGGGGAAGACGAGGACGAGGAGGAAGAGGAGGAGGAAGACGAGAGCAGCAGCAGTAGCGGGGGAGGCGAGGAGGAGAGCAGCGCCGAGAGCCTGGTGGGTAGCGGCAGTAGTAGCGACGAGACTCGCTCGCTCAGTCCCGGCGCCGCCAGCAGCAGCAGCGGCGATGGAGACGGCAAGGAGGGCCTGGAAGAGCCCAAGGGACCGCGGGGCGGCCAGGGCAGCTGCAGCGGCGGCGGCAGCGGCGGCGGCGGAGGAGCCGGCGGTGGTGGTGGCAGCAGCAGCAGCAGCGTTGTCTCTAGCGCCGGGGATGAAGGCTATGGGACCGGGGGAGGCGGAAGCAGTGCTACCTCGGTGGGCAGGAGAGGCAGCTTGGAGGTGTCCTCGGACGGGGAACCCCTGAGCCGCATGGACTCGGAGGACAGGTCAGTGCCATACCGCGCTCCTCCCCGGAGGCCGGGGGATTTCTCTGGCCCTCCCAGAGAAGTCTCCGATGGGTCCGTGACCACAGCACCCCGCCCCTTCGGCCGCAGATCAGCGGCCAACTCTCAAACCACCTTTTTTTCTTCCTTTCCTTTCCCCGCCCCGTTTTTCTCCGGGGTTCCCCCCCCCAACCCCAGTCCCAGAGGGAGAACGAGGGAGACCCAAAGTCCGACCTAACTCAGAAACCTGCCGCTTGCAGAGCCTGCCTGAGGCCGCGGTCTGTCCGAGCACGCCCAAGGTTAGCTGCAACCATGTTCACGAACAGTTGTCAGAAGTATAATTGACAAGTGTTTTCCAACATGGCTGGTCTAGCCCGGCTGCTACCGCCGCACAACTTCCTCGTCCAAGGAAGAGCCTAGGCTCTCTTTATCTCCCCCCGCCCCAATCTAGAATGATTTGGGCTTTTTTTTTTTTAGTTAAGGGACCAAAGTTTTCCACAATTCAGTCTTTTTAACAATTAATCTACTAACCTTTTTTTCGAGGTAGGAGGGGCTTTATTTGCATACCTTTTGCCATCAAGTGTGGGAGAAGCATAAAAATGATTGGTTTCCTGTTTTAGTTGTGATTTTTATATTCCAGGATTATTCCGATACTTTTAGGAGAGAAAAAAAGCGGGAGGGGATGGATGGTTTGTAATTTTGTTCCTAACTGAACACTAGAAGGCACAGAGCTGTAGAAGACATTTAACCGATTATTTATTTCTTACTTGTACCAAATATCATTAGTCCATTAATGAAATTTTTCCTTAGAAACTTTTAAAACAGTGTCCTGATTTCGCATGACAGATAAAACACAAAGCTTGTTGCCATGTGGTGGAAAGGCCTTGCATGCATTTTTCTTGTTTGGTAATATTTGTTTTCTCAGTTACTGAAAACAGTTAGGTGGTATAAATAATAAGAAATTTCATTGCTGCTTCTCCCTAGTATGAGATAATGCTTTAGAAAAAATATCCCATTTTTGTGTTACTGCTTTTTATGTCTGGCATTATGTTTTGCTTTTCAGGTTAACAATTGCTTAGTTGGTTTTTAATTTGTACCATGATTTAAAAAAGATTGGTAGTGGGATGCAGCCAAAGCAATGAGTGGGTTAAATGAGACTAGTAGCATTAATTGCAGATGTTTAATGATTATTATTTTCCTGTTTATGCCCAAGTTTATTTGCTACTTTCTGTTACAAATACAACAAAGTTTACAATATTTTGACAGTTATGTAAGCTTGGTTGACATTTCTTTTAATGTTATTTTTTTAATGTTGTCATAGTGTAAAAATAAAAACACTTGGGTGTTTATAATGCATGGGTGTGATGGCATATTTTATACTTTATGCTATCCATTGGAAAAACTCATGGAAATTATGAATGTTCTACTTGAAGAGAATACTTCTGGCCACATGTTCCTCGGTTGGCTCATTCAGTACAGTCACTTCCTAAGGGCAACATAATGGTGATTTGGGTGCTTGCACTTGGAATCCTGGAGTAATGACTCCCATTGGACATTTGACAGTTGTAAGACCCAGTGCAAATCATTTAATCTTATTCTGCACCTCAGTTTCTTCATCAATAAAATGGGCATAATAGCATTTATTTTGTGGCATTGTGTAAAATATTTAACAAACCATGAAGTGTGCTAATAGTTTAATGGGATCTGTTTTGGTTTATATAATCAAAGAAAATGGCATTTTAAAGACTAGCATAATTCATCTTATACAATAATTGAAATTGCAATGACATAATTTAAACCGTTTGTTCCTGAATTAAAAAAAAATTGTTCTGTACTTAAAACACCAAAGAAAGCAATCTTAAATGAAGTCACAATAATTTTTGTACATTACTTCAATATAACAGATTTATACCTTTCCAAGAAGTTTATTGTCTTTAAGTTTTCTTGGCTTGGAAAATTTTATGTATATGACCTAAATTTGGAAAATACTTATTATGATGCTAATCTAGAGAACAAAGGTATGCATTTTGTAGGAACCTGATCAAATGTAACCTTTTACTATGTTTTATAATTTCTGCCACAGTTTGGCCTTTTAGACTACTCAAAGAATCTGTTCCAGAAATTTACTGTAGAAGTTGGCTGGAATGATCAGAATACTTTGGATGGGGGTGAGACTTGGAAGATTTGTATATAACAAGAAGGGGAAATTGCTAAGAGAAGCAAGCCAGGTTGGATGAACTTAAGTGACTAGATTAAAAGGCCCTCTTAGGGGAGGGGTTTAAGTCTGAAATTGTAGTTTGAGCACTGATGAATCCTTTTAACAGACTTAACACATGAATCCTTTTAACAGACCTAACACAGTGTAATGGTATATATCTGGTTGCAATCTTGCTTCTATGTTTACCTTAACTTTTTACCCATTGTACTTTGGGTCATTTGTCTGAATTTGACTGTCAGCTGTCAGAATTTTATTTTTTAAAAGGCAAGTTTGAAGCTGTTTTGTGGAAGACTTAAGAATGGCTAAATACTCATAGTAGAGCCATTAACTTGATTGAATAGGTGAGTGACAAAATGAGGGTGAATTTTAAAAGATCTGCAGGATGTTTTGGTTAAGAGTGTGTGTGTGTGTGTGTGTGTGTGTGTGTGTGTTTTAAAAGACATAATTTAGGGATGAGCTAATTAAATTTTACTCACCTGAGAGTTCTGGAAAGCATAAATCCTAGCCTCATTTTCTTGCCCCTAGGCAGTTTTACAACATGAATGAATTAAGCATCAACTATGGAGAATTATTTCTATTTTCCCCCTCAACCTCTTGTTTCCTTCCAGTTTTTGTCAAGGTGTCTCTAAATGGAGAATGGCATTTTAGTTAGCTAATGAATGCCCTTTTGTAGTTTGAAGTGTCAAGTATAACAAAGCAGACTATTTTTAGTATCAGTGATTTAAATGAGGTTATTTGGCCCATCTTTAATTATTCCCCCAGTTGAAATTGAGAAGACAAAGATTTCCTGAATCTCTGTATGTGTTATTTTAACTGAAGATTGGAAAGTCCATGAGATGGTGGAAGCAGCATGAGATAGTAGTGATCTAACCTCAGTCAGAACTGGGTTTAAGTTATTTTGGCACATACTGACTCAACACTGGGCAAGTCACTTAATTTCTTGGTGCCTAAGGAACTTTTTTGAGACTTGAACATTTGCAGAGAACGTTCACATCTCAATCAGAAAATGCTTAGAGATCCCTGGACCATAGAAATCATAGGTTTTATGCTTTTACTTGGCAGGGTACCCAGTCTGCTCATCTGACTTGTGATTTCTGTTCCCAAAGAGATTTTTTGAGATTATCTGTCAATAAGAACTCTGCATACTGAACTTGAATTTTATTGAATTTTCCAGTTATTTAAGTTATGTGTGTATAGACATTTTCTGCTTCTTTCATGGACTCAAAGGCCTTCAGTTTCTCAAACTTGTCTCAGCTTGTGATTTGTCAGTCAAGAACTCCAGTGTTACCTTTGTGATAAAGTAGGTAGGATTTTTGTGAAAGCACTGAAGAAATAATCATTGTGTTTTACATTTTTCCTAGTTCTCAACTCAAAAAGTAGACAATTGCTATTAATTAAAAAAAATTTCAAGGGTGATGTTATGAGGGATCTTATTAAACATTATTATGGTAAATTCGATTTTAACTCAGTTTTACTATTTTGGAAGGAAGAAGCAAGATAAAATTTTATTGCTGTTTGTTGGGAATGATAAAAATCTAAGTTGTAAATTAAGGAACCTGAAACTAGAAAAGAGCCTTTGCTCTTTTGCAACATCTTAATTTTATCTATGAGTTAGTATATTTATTGAATGGATGCACAATTTCTTTTAGATAATGATAAGACTGAAAGGTGTACTGACTTGCTAAACCCAGGTCCAAGTTTTCTTGACTCTGTATGCCATGTTGCCTTTCTGTTGGCATAAAAAAATAATCCCCCAGAGAGATCAGTAATATGTAACATAAAAGAGATCAAGTGGCACCTGAGACAGATAATTTTGTCACTACCTTAACTTGTTTAAAAATTGACATACTAGATAGGACTCCCTGTCATGGAATTTACAATTTAATTGTGGAAATAAGATGAGAAAGTCTTAGAAGTAGTAAGACTTTATGTTGCACGGTTGTTTTCAGTCCATGTCTGACTCTTTATGGCCTCATTTGGGATTTTCTTGGCACAGATACTAGAGTAGTTTGCTATTTCCTTCTAGCTTATTTTATAGATGTGGAACCCAGGCAAACAGGGTTAAGTGAATTTCCAGTGCCATGTATGTTTCTGAGGCTATATTTTGATGTCTTGACTCCAGGCCCAGCATTCGTTCTATCCTCTGTGCCACCTAGCTGCTGAAAGCAACATATGAGGACCTAAATTGAGTAGTTTGATATGTTGTTATTGCTGTCTAGGCTTAGTCTGTCACTGGAAGCCTACATGTATTCAATTTCTTTTGAACCAGGAAGTAATGTGAAAAAGGCAGTCAAGGCAATATCTATAGTCAAGGCAATAAAGAAACACAGCTGAAGAGAATCTGGATTAGAGAGTGGTAGTAAGAAAAACTTCTGGTTGGGGTTTACATTGTGTTGCCCATGATTTCTTTTTTGCTTTTACCTTAGTCTTTTAAGCCAAAAGAAATCTTGTGGGCCTATACTAGACTTGCTCCCAGAGTTGTCATATAGGGGTTAGGAAGAAACAAAATTAAATTTGGTAGCTTTTCCTTTATACAAGAATGGTATCATTTCTAACTTGTTTCAGCAGTTTTCTTCACTTTCAAGTATAATGGGCTATGATTGTTAAGGGAACAAGATGTTCTCTTTTATCTTAGATCATTTTTTCTAAGAGATTGTTATAAGCCCCTTCTTTGGTTGAAGAGTCAAGACTGAGAAAAAGGAAGGGTAGAAAGTCTTGTTTCACTTTGGTTGACTTTGAAAATTTGGACCTAATCTTATCACCTTGACCTGACTTGAGAAACTTTCCTTTAGCCAATAGTTTTCAAAAGTTGACAAAAAAGAAAAAGATAGTTAATGGCCTAAATTTAGCTTGTCTTACTCCTAAGTCTACTTACCTTACTGATTCTACAGACTCTTTAAGCAATGTATACTTAAAAAGGTTAATGTTCACTCTGTTCACATTTGAAAGTCTTCATTTAATAAATGGATGTTGTCATACGTGTAAACTTAGATTCTGTGGATGTTGTATGTTTACCATATATATTATATATGTTATAGTGCAAAGTAGAATTCAGCCAAATAGCACAAAGTACAATTGAATAGAAGCCATGCTGAAAGATTCATGGTAAAGTATTTGGACCTCATGTCTGTTGACACCATAATAGTGTTTTTTTTACACCCTTAACTTCTGTGTATTTGCTCCTTGGTGGAAGAGTGGTAAGGGTCACACAGCTGGGTGCATTGGTTTTTCTTAAAGGTGTGTATAGTTGTTTTGGTGCATGTTCAGTTATGAATACATATAGAATCTTTGCATTTGGAAGAACTGAAGGGGTTAGCACAATACCTGGCACAGAATAGGTTCTTAAATGTAAGACCTCTTTTACCTAAGTTATTTCTGAGTTTATAGTATTCAAGTCTCCTATAAATTATGACCTCTTTATTTGCAAGAGTCTGAACTGACCAGGAGTGCATCTCCTATGGATTTTGTTACTGTACGTACTGTATTCATGGTTACAGATTTTTTTTTTTACATTTTTAAACCCTTAACTTCTGTGTATTGGCTCCTTGGTAGAAGAGTGGTAAGGGTGGGCAATGGGGGTCAAGTGATTTGCCCAGGGTCACACAGATGCCTAGGCCTGACTCTCAATCCACTGAGCTACCCAGCTGCCCCCATGGGTACAGATTTGAACAGTCCAGGTTTCATGAATTCCTGGGGCCAGGAAAATTAAGGATACACTTGTCAATCTGAGATGACCCTTTTGCAAATAATAGCTAGCCTAGTCTTGTGGCAGATAGGGACCTTTCCCAGGAAACTTTTCTCACTTCTTATCTGATTCTGATTCCACAAGAGCTGCTTTACTTGTGTAGCACATGAGAACCTGGTTGGAGGACCATAGAGGAGGGGAGGGACAAATAATATACAATAAATACATAGTAGAATATGCTATGTCCTTTGAGGGGAAGGAGATCATACCCAGCTGGGAGTAAAGGTAAAGCCTCATTTGAAAGGGTTTTGAAGTACTTATCAGAAAAATGATTTATTTTACTCACAAATTGGCCATAAATAACTTTATAATTATAATTGAAACATTGTTTTTGGAGAAATATCCAAACTGCCTTTTACATGAATAATCTTCCTTTTCCATGAAATATCTACAAAGGCATTTTTGAAGTAACACTGATAGGACTCTTCAAGGAAAATATCCAATCTTTTTCAAACTACCTGTGTGAGGCCAGTTTACTTGAACCAAAACATGTGAATAGATTAAATGTAGAAGCAGATATGAAAATCTAGCTAGCTTTTATTAAGGCATGAAGGCAATATTTTTAAAATGCTCATTTTGTCAGTAATTTTTTTAAACCCTAATATCTTAAACCTTTAACTTCTGTGCATTGACCCATAGGTGGAAGAGTGGTAAGGGTAGGCAATGGGGATCAAGTGACTTGCCCAGGGTCACACAGCCAGGAAGTTTCTGAGGCTAGATTTGAACCCAGGACCTCCTGTCTCTAGGCCTGGCTCTCAATCCACTGAGCTACCCAGCTGCCCCCCTAATATCTTTTATATATATATATATATATGTACATATATATATATATCCTTCTATATTTTATTTGTTACAGGGCTAGGCAATGGGGGTCAAGTGACTTGCCCAGGGTTACACAGCTAGGAAGTGTCTGAGGCCAGATTTGAACCCAGGACCTCCTGTCTCTAGACTTGGCTCTCAATCCACTGAGCCATCCAGCTGCCCCCAGTAATTTTTTGAAAAATAGTTTTTTCATAAAATAATGTATTTGTATATATTTGTTTCATCATTTAAAACAAATCAGTTTATTTCTGATAGCTTTTTTCTCATCTCTACAATGGGAATAGTATCACTAGCAATTCATCTCCTAAGGTTATGAGGATAAAATGGTAGTATCTGGAAAGTGCTACATAAATGCTAGCTATTGCTGCTCCTGCTGCTATAGTATATAGTACCTGGCTGACAAGATTGTTGTAAACTAAAACTTTGTAAACTAGAATATTAGATGTAAGTGAGCTATTCTGAAAAGCTACTAATGGAGGAAAAATTTCCTTATAAAGTACAACCACTTCAAAATAGATCTATTTAAGGTATTAATCATTTTAATAGTTGACACTTGCTGGTACCAATAGGTGATGATTGCTTCTATCTCAAATTGTAGTGCTTTTTCATAGATGAATACTTTCAGACTAAATTTGCTCTCAAAAGATGTCTTTAATTTTACTAAATCCTTTCCCTTAATTCTGTCCTGATAAAAGGTTGCTGGCTTTGTAATCTTGTAACAAAAAATGCCCCCAAGTACAGAAAAGAATCATTTTGCAGTTAATAAGCATTTGTTTTCTTGTCTTCTTCCCCTGTACCTCTGTTGAAAGAAAAAAGAAACAATTGCTTATGACATGTAGTTGAGCTTGTACGCATCATGTCAGTCATTTATGCAGGACTTTCAAAATGAATCAGATATGGAATTTTAATAGCAATGAAAAGTTAAAACAGGATGTACTTGGGGAGGGGTAAGGGTGTAACACTTTATATATGTATATATGAGAGACATTTGATCCCTAGTTTATTGACTTGTTGAAGAAACCCTTGTTTTGTCTATCATCTCTTGATGTTTGCTCTCATCACTTGACAGAATCTCCTAGTTTCTTACTCAAAACCTATCCTCTTAGCTTAACTTTCTTGCCTTCTGCTAAACATTACTTCTCTCCATCAAGTCTTGGCTCTAGTCCCACTTTCTACATTCTTGCCTTTCTTTCTCTCATTGTCCTGTTCTACTCTCCCATCTCTTGATTCTGTTACCACCCTGGTGGCATCACCTCCTTTACCTTTACAGTTACAGTTATATCTGCTCTGCTGCAATAGGCCATTTTACCCATTCTTTATCTTGTACTTGGCTGTTAAATTGATCTTCCTAAAATGTAGATCTGATCTTGTCAAGTTTTTCCTTATTCATTAAACTAGTCATTCCCTGTTAACTAGGATCAAATATATAAGTGCCAACCTTCTACCTATCCATTTTTCTTGCACTTTGACATTGCCTTTGCTAATTCTAGAATAGGATGTATCATCTCATTCCTTGCATTTTCACAGCTTGATTCTGATGACTGGGATACACTGTTTTATCTCAAATCTTGTGCAGAAAGATTTTTAGTCTTCAATAATGCTAATTGATCTTTTCTGAGATTACCTCCAATTTACCATGTATCTACTTGGTAATGGATAACACTCTAGTCCTGGAGTTGGAAAAGTCTTGAGTTCAAATTTTTGCTCTGAAGGGGGTTAGATATTTAGTCCCTAAGAGAATTAGAAGAAAGGAAATGCCCATTAGTTGGAATGAGTAAAAAAAAATGACATGGTTGTAATATTACTATGCTATAAGTCATAGCAAATATGATATAGAGAAACTCGGAAAGAAGAAAAATTAAAATTGAAATCACTTCCTCTGCCACCTTGAACAAAATCTGCTTCAGTTTCCCTAACTGTAAAATTAGTGTAATAATAATAGCACCTACCTTAGAGGAGGGTTTTTGAAAAGATCAAATGAGATAATATTTGTAAAGTACTTAGCATATGCAACCTTTTTGGCTGTGAGAGCTGTACATTGCTCACAGTGAGGCTCCTGTAACACTGCCTGAAAAAAAGTTGACTTTATGACTCCTGCAGAAAGAGCCAAACTTTGCTGACCCCTGCTCTATGGCTTACCCAGAAAAGGATCTGTGTGCCCTTTTTGCGTGTGTGCCCAGGATCACACAGCTAAGGTAGTATTCTAGGCCAGATTTTTGTATCCAGGACCTCCTATCTGTAGTCCTGATTCTCAATCCAATGAACCACCTCGTTGTCACCTAAAATTTAAGATTTCTAATATCTAGTATAGTATTTTCAGTATACCATATTGAGGCCATCAAGCTGGTTTTTTGATGAGCTTTTTTCCAGGCCAAGAAACAAATTTATTTGTTGGCCTTGTTCTAGTTGACTTTTGAGAGAGTTTACTTCTTTCCTCTTGCTATTTCATTTGAATGTATGCTATGCTTTATTCTCATTCTGACTTAATTAAAACTAAAAAGTTGTCAACTCATTTGAGTTTTTGATACTAGGGTTTCATCCACAGTAGCAATACTGGTATCAACAGTTAACTGAAAATGTTAAGAGAAGGCTGTGCAAGAAATTCCACCAATTGCCCCCACCCTCATTGCCAATTGATGATGGTAAAAGATAAAGAAGGAATAAATGCTTCTCTGAGATGTTAAGTAACTTGTTCATGGTCACTTTGACAGCTATAAAATGTGGGAAGTGGGATTTTAATATAGGTCTCTCCTGTCTCCTGGTTTGACTAGTTAGCATATGATAAGTGCTTTCAGGTCTGCAAAACATTCCTTATCCTCAAAACAATATTGTGATTTAGGTATTATAGCCTGCCTTATTCTGCAGATAATTTCATTTTATTTCTGTCTGTGTAATCCTTTTTTTTTTTTTTTTTTTTTTTTTGGTCTTTTTCCACTTTGTTTTTTTCGTCCCAAGGTATATATTATACTTTTCAGGAATCTCCTCAGCTCTCTCCTCTTTACAGTCTCAGTTATGCCACGTCTATATTATGTTTAGTTTTACAGGCACCCCCCCCCCCCCCAACTCCATCCATGCATTTACAGTTGTCATCAGTTGGTCATGCTGATATTCTTTTAGCATGCAAATGGAACATATTTAGGTTCTCAGTCTTTATCTCTACTTCCTTACAGTGCCAAAACTTTTAGAAAGTATTTTACCATAGCTATTTTTACTACTCATCAGGGATTACTGGCCTTGTGAATAAAGTATTGAACTTGTACTCTTTCACTTATTAGTCATTTGACTTTGGGCAACTGAATTTCCTTCAGCTTTTAATTTCCCTATCTCAAAAAAATGGAAATATCTACCTTAAACTTTTACAGAAATATTGTAAGGATCAACTAAGACAGGTATTTTGCATGTTAAAAGCACTGTGTGTAGTGTGTCAACTTTGATCTACTCAACTCCTTAAAACATTTAAAACTACTTTTGGAATTGTACATGTCATTGATAAAGCTAACCCAGTTCTGTTTAATTGGCTTCATGATATCTGAAGTAATACCATTTTAATATTTTAGAGTTGGAAAGCCATCTGCTCTCCCCCTTTTTAAAACATCTTTTAGGTTTTGATATCCTCTGTTTTTTTTATCCAGTATCTCTTAATCTTATTGATCCACCAATATCTCTAGAGACATCCTTATACACAAATATTTAAAAGTCAAAAGAGAAAAAAAGTGGGAAAAATCTGCTTAATACATTGAAAAGTCATCTCACTTATGGACCTCCAACCTCTACCAAAGGATCTGTTGGGAATGTCTTTTATCTGCTCATTCAAGTCATGCTTGATCTTTAAAATTTTTGCTAAATATGCTTGCATTTCTACATTGTTTATTTTGTTTTCTTGGTTCTGTTTGTTCACTGCCTTCATGGAACTCTTTCCATGCTTTGTATTCATGACTCTTTTTACAGCATGATAATGTGTTAGTGTGCCACACGTTTATTTTGATGTTCCCCTGTTTACTTTGTTTCCAGTTATCACAAAGTGATTTATTCTCCTTTATACCACAGAACTCTTTTTCTCTGCAGCTTTGGTGGTTCAGTTACCCTCTTTTATACAGATTTTTATCAGTTACCACTGTTTGCATTAAAATCTAATGCTTCACCCATTGAGAAGGTAAGCAATATGATTTCAGTTATACATGCGAAGTCATCAGAACATTTCCAAATTAACCTGTTATGCAAATGACTTTAAAAATACAAATGCAAAATCCTCAGCTACTCCTTTCCAACAAAACTTCTGTATATTGTCACATGGGTATCATAGATTATTCAAATATGTTCAGATCTGTTCAATATCATTTCCCTAAACCAAGTCTTCCTAACTTATCCTTTTTGAGGCATGGCATCACCATTCCTCTAGTCACACATGTTTTATAAACTCAAGTCTTATCCCTTGTAGCCAAGCAGTTTCTAGAACTTCCTCAGTCACACATTCATTCAAAATTCAAGATTTTTCTGGATAGCTCTGGATTGAGAGTCAGGCCTAGAGACAGGAGGTCCTAGGTTTCAAATCCTGGCCTCAAGACACTTCCCAGCTGTGTGACCCTGGGCAAGTCACTTGACCCCCATTGCCCACTCTTACACTCTTCCACTTAAGAGCTAATACACAGAAGTTAAGGGTTTAAAAAAAAAAGATTTTTCTTCTGTATAGATTTTCCATTCTTCCACTTATCCTTCAACTAGTTGCCAAATTTTTATTTCTAAAATACACATCTGTCCATGACTTTCCTCTGGCAAAAAGCTTTGGTGGCTTCTTGTTTTCTAACTGATAAGTTTTTTGTTTTGGCCTTTTTGACCTTTTTATAGTCTTTTTGAGTCCTAGCTTGTTTTTCCTTAATGATTACACATTCCTTTCTATTCCAGCCAAGTTAACTTATTTGCTTTTTCCCACTATAGTACATTGGACTAATTTGCCACAATGCCTTTATTAAGGCTAATTTGTCATCCTCCTCCCCCCTCCCCTGCTCCACCCCTGTTGTCTAGAACATCTTTCTTCTTTTGTTTCTGAGAACTCCTTTCAAGGCTCAACTCAAGTGCTACTTCTACAAGAGGACTTTTCTGATGACTCTAGTTTGTAGGTTCTTTTTTCTCAAGTTAATGTGTATTTTGTATTTTATTGCTGGCATTTTTCATTTAGAATTCATTACCTTCTAGTAAAATGTAACATTTTTTGAGCAGGGACTTGGTTTGTGTTTTTCTCTTTATTGTTTGTCTACTATCTAGCATATAGCTTGTTGAATGAAATTCTTCCAGAAATTGAGCCATTTATATTTTCCTAATTATAGATTTAAGAAATCAATACTTATGTGAATTAGTTAAAAATTTTTAAACCCATATCTTTTTTTTTAGTACAAGTTTTGAGACAGAAGAGGGGCTAAGTTGGGAAGTGATACCCTCCACTCAGAAATGAATATTTTTCTAAAAACCTACATATCCCAGTGAGTCATAACTCCTGTAAATCATCCAAATTCATTCCCATCTGCCTTAGTCCTCTCACCAAAGTTTGTACACTACTCAGAATTTCACCTGTACCATGAGAAATAAATTTCTTTAACCTTATCTGCTAATTTTTACTGAAACCTGACTCCCTCCCTTCTGATAGAAAATAGGCATCCTTGGCCACCCTTTCCAGTATCACTCATTCTCTTCCACTCATTGGTTGAGGCAAGGTTGTAATTAACTCCTTGCTTTCAATTGCCATTTCTAAGTATTTCCCCTTATCTACATCAATCAGCAATCTCTTCTGAGAGGTTCATGCTATTCCTCTCCCAACTCAAGTCAAAATCATGTTAAGTGACTGCTGATCTCCACGTCAATCTCCTTACTCCCTCAATGAGTTCAATATATGGCTCACAATTTTTCTTTTTCACCTTCTGCTCTCATCATCCTAAAGGACTTCAGCATATTAACTTTTTAACTCAGGTGTCCTGACCATTTCCTTCAACCCATTCACTATTCCTCTCCCTGCCTCAGCCATACAAAGATGCTCATAACCTTGATCTTACCATCATGTACAAATGTACCACCTCCATATTTAAGAATTCCAGAATCGCCTTATCCAACAAAAAAACGCCCTCCCCCCTTTCTGCCTTTTCTTACAAAACCTTACTCTACACTCCTATTGTGACTTCCATAATCCCTTTGAACGGGTTCTAATTCTACACTGTACTCTTGGAATTCCTACCTGTATTATCATGTTGCCATTTATGTCCTGCCAAACCTTAGCTTTGCTCCCACACATATATTGCTGAAAGGAGTAGAAAATCTTGTAACCTTAATCTTTAGGACCATTACATATTTAATCAATATAACATAAGCTGGGCCTTCCCTTCCAGGCAGTCATTCTATGTGTGCTATCCACAATGTTCTTAACAAACATTTTCATTAAATTTTCCATGATTGTCCCCTTCCCTTCAATTGGTCATTGACTATGAACTCCCTAAAGGACTTGTCTCATCTTTTATTTGCCTTAAGCCACTTTATCCAAGGGCCTTTTCACAATCTTCCTTCACTTTGAGAAGGCCTTGGTACTGTTGATTCCCTTCTCTTCATTGATAACTCAAGGTTTTCTATTTATTCTCTATTGGTAATCTTTCTCTGATATTGGTAATCCTGATCAGTTTTCCTCTCCTTTACTAGATTCTCTTCCAAATCACAATCTCTCAACAGTAGATGTCTCTTAGGATTCTGTCCTGGGCTTTCTTACTACTTCCATTTGATCATCTTATTTTTATTTTGATTCTCAAATCTGACTTTCTTGCCCCAGCTAACTTTGCTGCTGACTACTACTCTAGCATCTCCAACTGTCTTTCAGACATCTTAAACTTTCAGATATTTTAAACTAAAATGCGCCTGAAACAGAACTCCTGGTACTCTCCTTCCTCTGCCTTCTGTTATTTTGTAAGGCAACACTATCCTTCACAATTGAAAACATTAACTTTTCACCCTCCATAGCCAAACTTTTGCTAGCACTTGGTAATTTCAACTTTACATCTCTTAAATATTTGGGCTCTCCTTATTAACCTGCTCTTAGCTAAGTCTTATCCCTACACCAATATGCTTCCATTCAGTCACCAAAGTCATTTTCTTTGACCATAGCGCACTCAAAATTCTAGTGGTTCCCTGTTGTCTGTGGTCAAATACAAAATCCTTTGACATTCAAAGTCTCATTTGTAGCTTAGCCTCCTGTTTCCTTTCCAGTTTCCTTATGTCCTTAATCCTCTTGTATGCTTTGATTCACTGACTCAGGGCCTTCCATATTCCACAAATAAGAAACTCCATCTCTAATGAGGCCCCAACTTAAATACCATATTCTACCAGGAGCCTAATATTTCTACTCCTTTCCCTCTGTTCTGCATGTAATTTATTGCATATATTTGTTTATTTTCTATCCCAATAGCTTATAATCTATTGGCTGTACTGACTCTTATCTCTTGCCTTTAATTCCAGTGATAGCATAGTGCTTGGCACATGGCAAAATGTTTTTTATTTTTATTGTAGTTTGAATTCATGTAGTGTGTGTGTATATATATATAAATAATAGGATGTTTTGTTATTTTTTGGACAAATTCAATATATAATATGGGATATCTAGCATTTTTATATTTCTAAGACTTAAGTGTTTTTTTTTTTTTGTTTTTTACAGCATAAGCAGTACTATAATGGATATAGACAGCACAATTTCCAGTGGACGTTCAACTCCTGCAATGATGAACGGACAAGGAAGCACTACTTCTTCAAGCAAAAACATTGCCTATAACTGTTGTTGGGACCAGTGCCAGACTTGCTTCAACTCTAGTCCAGATCTGGCAGATCACATTCGTTCCATACATGTAGATGGTCAGCGAGGAGGGGTTGGTTTTATTCCTTATTCTTCTCACATCCTCTCCATCCTTCCTGTTTGAATTATTTTATAATTTGGAATTGCTATCTAGATTTTCTTTAAAATTACTTTAGTGGGTGTAATTTTTTTTGTTTCTTTACTATAGACATAATTTCTGTTTAGGGTCAATGCATTTTAAAAAAAATTATTAATATTCATTTTTAACATGGTTACATTATTCATTCTCCTACTTTCCCCATCACCCCCGCGTTCCCCCCACCCATGGCTGATGCACTTTTCCACTGATTTTAATGGCAATGCATTTTTATATATGAATATCAGTTTACTTAAAATAATTTTTTAAAATTAACCAATTTCTTCAGTATAGGTTAAAAGCAAGAGAGGAAAAATTCCCAAAGCATTTTAGATACAATAGAGTACAACAGATTTTTGTTTCCTGGTTTCATTTTACCTTTTTCAAGTTAAAGAAGATTCTAATCTTTTAATTTTGCTTTTTTTTTTTTCAGGCTTACTTAAATTTAAAAATATTTTTTCCTGATGACTTTTGAAATTATCACAACGATTTCTGGAAAATAAACACCCCCCCTTACTGAATCCTCATGAGACAAAGGACACCCAGCAAATTAACTTACAATATAATGATCATTTCTGGTCATTATATAAAACATTCTGTCCTGGTAGTCCCCTGTTTTGCTAATTAGTCTTGAAATCCTGTAGTTTTTCAAATTTGTATGACTTTTTTTGATCTTTTTATTTACATTGTTAATGTCATTATGCATGCAAATCTTAGGATTCTGCTTATTTTGTTTTATCAGTTCATATAACTTCTATACATAATTATTTTCATATTTTATTTTTTCAATCATCCTATAATCTATAGTCAGCTATTTGAAAATTTGTTAACCACTACAAGGAATGCTATGATTATTTTTGTATTTATAGACATTTTGAAAGCCCCAGAGTAGTATTGCTTGGTCAAAGGGTATGAATTGTAGGAAAAACAAAAGCTTTTTTTCCTCTTTTTTTTTTAACCCTTAACTTCTGACTTAGTATGTATTGGTTTTAAGGCAGAAAGCGCTAGGCAATGGGGGTTAAGTGACTTGCCTAGGGTCACACAGCTAGGAAGTGTCCGAGTTCAGATTTGAACCTAGGACTTCCTGTCTCTGGGCCTGACTCTCCACTGAGCTGCGGCCCCCCCTCCCAGTTTCAAGGTAATAACATTAACTTGAAAAGACATCCCTAGAAAAAGTTTTATAAAATTCTAGCTCTTGTTTGTTTTGAATTAGAAATATTTCTAGGTGGTGACCATAAGTTCAAAATATCAGTTTACCCCCAAAACCTTATAATGATTATATTGCTATCTTATAGTAGCACTTTTTATTAAAAGAGTAGCTAAAATCAGGTTACAATTATGCTTTTTTACTTCAGCAGGTATAGATCTACTTTGATAAATTCAATTCTGATGGTACAGAGGTAGGATTGAGGATATTAATACTTTCAGGAATGTTTTCAACTGCTATGATTATAGTTTTATTGAATACTTAAGTTTAAAGAATTTTAGCATGAAACCTTAAATTACAAATTTTTCTCCACTTTAAATTTTCTGGAAATTCATACATCTATTTACTATTTCAATACATTGAGGTACAGTAGTGCTATCTTAATTGAGGTTGGCTTGCTTTGTCATAGCTGACGACTTCCAAGGCTGCATTAATTTTCTTTTTAAAATTTTAGACAAGAATTTACCTTGAATTTTTATTTATGGAACAGTCAGAAACAAGTTTATGTATTGATAGAGTTTAAAGCATTTATTAAGTTCTTAATTTTTCCAAATGCTGTTTGTATGTTGTTAATACAAGTAGGGAAAAAGAAAGTTCTTAGAAATTTCTAAGATTCTTATTCCAAGAGGTCCATTATTAATGGATTATGGCACATAATAATAGCAAAAAAACCACCAATCTCATTGACTACATATAACATACTATGTGTATGCCTGCCTAGCCAGGAATGAGACTCTAGTGTTGGAGGATACCTATCAGAGACCATCAGTTTGTCATTGGACCCATAGTATCTTATTGTGGGTTTAAAAAAATCTCAAAACTTAGTAGACTTCTGAATTCTGTGACAGGCCTGCTTGTTTCTATCCTAAAAAATGAGGAACATATTGAATTAAAGGGACCCCTGGTTCTAATTGTTGACATTCTTATCCCATGTTCTGACATTTATATAATAATATATAGCCCTATCTTATCATTTTGCCCGTTGGAGGTAGGGGAGATTATTTCCCCCATTTTATAGAAGAAATTAAAGAGAACGAGGATTGAATGAAATAACCCTAAGAATCCCACAGCTAGGAAGTGTCTGAGCCTGGATTTGAATTTGAGCCTATGCTACCTACCTGCCTCTTTCTCATGATAAAGGCCTTTTAATTTTGATTAAATACTCCCATTTTGTTTTTTACACTTTATAAAAATTGTCACCAAACTTTTCCCAAGAGTTGATTCCCAAAGTGGGCGCCACTGCCCCCTGATGGGTGCTGCAGCAATTCAGGTGTGGCAGTGATGGCCACAAGTGCATTTGGGGGCGGTGAATAACTGTAAGGGGTCTGTCATAGTATGTGACAGGGGGCGCTAAGTAATAATTTTTCGGGAAAGGGGGCGGTGGGCCAAAAAAGTTTGGGAACCACTGAGTTATGCCATATGATGCTTTTAAAAGCTCATCCCCATGTTAAAAAGCATGAAATCATGTTCAGTGTTTCGAAACCTATTGATCTCCTCTTAGAAAACAATGGTATAAGGGCAACCTTATTTTATGGAATTATGAGTTGTAATTTTGCAACATTAATTTTTGACATGTTTCCCTAGTTTTTTGCAGATAAATTTAAATGTTCATATCCTTTGACCCATAGATTTCACTACCGAATAATTTTTTTACTCCAAGGTGGTCACTAAAATATTTATAGCAGCCATTTTCGTGATAGCAAAGGATCATAAACTTAGATGTCCATCAACTGAGAAGTAACAAGTACATTAATACATGAATATAATGAAATATTATTGAAGTAAATTATAAATATGAATAGAGAAGCTTAGAAAAGATCATTTGTAGTGATGCATAATGAAACACAGTTCTAAGAGAACATTAAACACAAAATACTACAACAGTGTAAATGAAAAGTGCAACCAATCCCCAAAATCATAAGTGATGTTTGCAAAATTTAAACATCAATTTAAAAAATTTCTCCAGTTTATCCTTTTAAAAAGGGACAATCTTCACTATGTACAATTGGCTAAAACTAACCAACAGAATCTGATAGTTTCACTCCTATATTACCTTGCTTCTGCAAATAAAGGATGGATTTTAATTTTCTAAATATTTAGATGCAAAATTTAGGCATTAAAAATAGTATTCAGTTTTGTTCCTTTTTCTTATTGAGATACATAGATATTTTTGCAGTTCTGTTTCATTCTGTATCAAGTTATATTTCTACATTTTATATTTATACTGTCATGTATGAAAGTCATTGGGTATAGATGTTTTTAGCTCAGAGTTGACAACTTTTATTTTGGGGGATATGGAGTATCTCACAATAGAAACGAACTATATAAGTTTGTTAAATGTTTTAGTGGTTTAAGGTGTGCATATAATAGGGAAATCAAATAACAAAGACTAAGTACAAGTATAAGAGAACTGTATTCTTGGGTTCATGCTTCTGTGCATGACTGGGTTTCAAACACTAGTAAAAAGATTTGACTGATTTTTAAGGTACTTTCTGTTCACTTACGTATTCTGGGCTTTTGCAAGCAGGTTTTCACTCCTTGAGAAATTTAGTCTTTACTCTTGGAACTTGATTATTAGAAGTTTATCAGTATGTTTCTTTCTTTAGATATTTTGTTTTAGACTTCTTTTCTTATTACTTTTGTAGCCTTTTGGTTTCTTAATTTTCTTTTTTGTAGAATGGTGTAGATTTGAAGCAGTCCAATCAGCTCATTCAGATAGGGATTCTACCTCTTAAATCTTTGAGAAATAATCATTGTGTTTAGATAGAATCAGGTAGCTTTCTGGATCTTAGTTTATATCCCATTACTTAAAAAATAATATCTTTTGTGATGAAATATTTTAGTAATTTTGTGGTCAGAATTTAACTGGGTGTGGGTTAAGAGGAAACCTCTTCTTACTGTTTTATGTTTCATGTAATATTGGTAGGACATACTGTTAAAATTATATTTTTCTCACATGTTCCTTGCAAAGGAATAAGCCCATTGTCATTTTCATTGGACATTTTTTTGGAACAGAGTCTACTTCAAAACCCTTTTCTACTTTAGGTGGAATTTTACTTTCCCAGTCTGGTTTCTCATAATTTTGCTGTAAAAAGTTAAAACAACATTATGGATGGCTATCTAACTGTAGTCAGGACATTTGATTGCAATTTTTTTCCTGACATGTACAAATTGTTCTGAAGTTTACCTTACCTGTTGGTAAATTTTATTGCTTTTATGAACTTAAATTTAATTTCCTGGTGTGCAGTTAAGATTTTCTGTTATCTTGCATTAAATTGTTTTGCACTAGTTTTTTTAACCATCCATCCTATATATAGGTTACATACAGTGTGCAGTGTTAGTGACAAAAGAGGGATGCATCATTTTTTACTGTCACAGAGGCCCACATAAATTATGCACACTTTCAAATAAATACACTGGTACATTTGTTCAAGGAATTGACCAATTGAAGGAGTTACTACCCTTGGTGTACCCAGTTTTGTACCAGCCTTCTTCATCTTGGGCATTCTGGAGAAGATCCTTGAAGGTAAGGTACTACTAAGGAACAAGCTTATGCTTACAGAAGAAAGTAAGGTTTTCTGGAATGCTCAAAAGAATTCTAAGCTTGTCCTTAAATTTGGAGATACCAGGTTTCTAGATAACAGCCTCTAGAACAGTGTAAATCTGAAGGGACTCTGATACAAAAAAGAACTAAAATTTCTGTACTTCCTGAGAAATCTAAATGCTGTTATCAGCATTCCTTAGAGGAATTAAAAAAATTTCAGGTCATTGAAATATGATGCTTGAGTTTTTCTCCCCTCACTATTTTTATCTCTTCCTTGTCCCAAACTCTGGATAAGTACATTATAGGTTTAATAGTTTACAAAGTACTTTCATTTCAGTGTTATTGTGAGAGTGCAGTTATTATCCTTTCATAAAAACAGATATGAAGATCAAAATGTTAAGTTTATGGCTTTCACATAAGGCCCCCCGATTCCAAATCTAGTGTTCTTTTCATCATCACTTCCTCTTCATTCTGTCACTAGTTTTTGCAATATTGATTCCTTATTAAAAATTTAACTTGTCATCTCTGCATTTGCAAAATCCAGGCTATCAGGATTGTCTTTTTTAATTTACTCAAACTTCTGTTAGCTGTAGGACTACAGGCAAGTCAACTTAAACTTAGAATTCCTTGGAGACAATGAGAGATTTGACTTGCATGTGCTTATAAGACTTTCAGACTGATTCCTTCAACTGGAAGTCTTCTAGGTATATCAAACCTGGGCTGTTCAAAATAAAACAGAAGAGAAACCCCAAATTTGCATCCCATCTCCCATTATTTGTGAAAGAGCAGTCTCTCCCCCCCCCCCCTTGGTAACATTCACTTCCTCTTTCTTTTACCCTATACTTTAATCCATTATCAAAAGCTGGTTATGTGTTTCTAAATAACTTTTATGTCCCCTTCTACTTAGGTGGCCAGCACCCTAATTTAAGCCCTTGTTACCTTGCATTATAACCACTTTTCTCCTTAGGTCTTCCCATACCAATCCACTCACCAGCCATTGTCACTTGTTACTTAGGCAACTAAAAGTGGATTCTTAAGTCCCCTAGCATTTAAAGCTCTACATTCTGGTCCCTTATTTTTCTTGTCTTATTATACTATTTTCTTCACCATGTAGTTCTATGATCTAGCTACTACTATAGCAGATTGCAGTTTTTCCTCTTACACCGAGTCTCATCTTTTGGGGCCTTTTCAATTGCTTTGTTCCTTCATCATTCTTGCTAGCTCTTTCCTAGCTCTTTTTAAGACTCAACTCATCTTAGCCTTTTTCTAGTTTTTCAGCTTGCCCCATCTACTCTGAACATACCTTATTTTATTCTCCCCTTTAGAATATCCCCTCCTTAAGGGCAGGTACTGGTTTTTGTTTATTCTCAGTGCTTATCAGTGTCTTACATATAGTAATCATTATCATTTAACAGATATTTGTTGGTCTACTGATTGTCCACACCTTTGACTAGGAAAAAGATCATCATTTGATGGGCTTTATTTTTTCATTATGCCTATTGGAGGGCAGAAAATCTCATGGTTCCTTGTACCAACATCTTTCTTGTGACTGAGCCTTGGGATCTAATCTTCCATAGAAAGAAAGAGTGGGACTAATCTTAAAATCAAGTGAATTTCTTAGAATGAGTTTCTTAAAGAGATAGTAGTATCATCCCAAATTGAAGTAATTTCTGACCTACTTAAGAGATTAGAAAGTGCTTTGTAAACTCATCAGTTATATGTTATCTGAAATTTTTGTGTAATGGGAAGTATTTATGATATAAACCTTGGATTTATTTCAGTAGCCTTATTTATGATCCTAGATCCAACTCATTTAAAAATTTTTTTAAAAACTAAATATAGACTTTTTGAGGAAAGCTTTCAAGTTTCATTTTAATATTTGAGAAAAAGGTCTATTCCAAAACCCAGTTTGTTTATGAAGACTAAGCTGCCTACTTTTTTTAACCTGCCTACTTTTTAATAAAAACTTTTGAGCATGAAGAAAGAATGGCTTTGAATTAGGTTTTTACATGTTTTTGTTTTTATTTTTTAATAGGGTTGAACAGGTTATTATTTGGCCTTAAGATTGTAGTCAAGATATTATTGCTAAGCACAGGGGACCTTAATAAATTCTTTTTAACTCCTGTAAAATAAGTCATTTAGGGTTATTTTATGATTTTAACTCCAAGAAGTCTATTTGAAAATGTTAGGTCATTTTATCTAACATGACCTATGTAATGGATAGAATAGAAAGGTTCCCACTGCTGTTTTATTGATTTAGTCAAAGAGGTTCCAATAAGTTTTTATACTTCATTACTTATACTCTTGTCAAGCATAGTCAAAATCCAATCAAGAGTATTGTAATGAATTTTTTTCCTGGTGCTTCCCAAAAAATTTGGTAAGAGTATGTCTCCTTTTAGAATTGATCACTTTATGAGTTTTTTTTTTTGGGGGGGGGGGTCAACTTACACCAAAAATTAACAAAGTAGAATAGAATTTCTGTAGCAGTCATTATGTTCTCACATTTTTGATAAACATGTAAATATGAAAAAACCAATAGTTTGAAATTGTTTTAGGTATACACATGCATAAGCATATGCATACAGGAAATGCACATAGTTTGATAAAATAATATGTTTATGTATCTGCATCTTATTGTTGCTCCTCACAGATGAAATAATGAACACATTGTGTGAATTATTGCATGCATCCAGTATTTCATTGGCAGTATTTTTTACCCAAAAATTGGTAAGATTGTTAAGAGTGGAACCAGTTGGTTTATTCCATTGGTAGTGATTTTTTTTTACTTATTCAAATTTAAGCTGCTTTAACTATGAAGTCTAAAAATCTTATAAAACATAAGCAAATTGGACTTTTAAGGGGAGAAATTTTAATTCTTATACTTACTTGTCCTACCTGACTGATTAAATTTGTTCTTGAAGGGTATTCAGTATTCTTAGTTTTCTCCAGTGTAAAATGTTTTGAGCATAAATTAGAAAATGTTAAATATCATGTCTTATTAGAAATTTGGTTTTCTGTTTTTATATACATTCTAATTGTGGAAGTTTATGTGCTTTGAAGTATCATTTTAATCTTAGATAAGAGAATAATGCTTATCTTCTAAAGGTAGTAATTATAATGACTGAAAAACATTCTTAGATTAAGTTTCACAAAGATTTTTGTTTCACTAAATAACATTGAAATGGGATGGTGAGGCCTTTCTGCATAGTTTGCTGGACAATTAAAAACCCAGTCATACCCAGGTTGCTTATACCCAAGAACATAAGTCTTACTTTAATAGTCAAAGAATAAAAATTCTCCATGTGGTGACTTTTTACAAATAGATATTTCAACATTATACTGTAAAGAAAAACTGCTTCTGTTTTTGTTTCCTTTTCATTCTTTAGTCCACAAGTTTATTGAGAATAATTTTTAGTGGAATAGATTGCATATTTTTATTAAAAGTAGTTTTATATATGCCTATAAGAATGAAGAATTTCTTTTAACTCACATTTAATCAGTTACTAGCTTTTCTGAGTTTTTTTACATCTCTGAAACCAAGATAAGTATTCTATCTGCTTGAAACTATTTTACTTTTGATGTCTTTTCAACATTTTGCTGATTTTATAATGCAATAAGTCAAAACTTGTTTGTTACATCTTTTAATTTTGTCCAGTTACTTATAAAGGCAAATCTGTTTTAATAGTTGTTAATTATGTATTTTGTATTTTGTATGTATTATGTATTTTTTATACTGTGTTAACTGAGTTCTGTTTTATTCAAGAGAATGCATTTGGAAAGGAAGCATATAAATAGGCCTTCTAAATAGTGTCTTATTACAGATAAAAAGTGAAGCTTTTGCTTTACTATAGAGATCTGAAATTTGGTCTCTTCACATATTCCATTGTTTAATTTGGATATTAAAAATTATTTTAAATAGTTTTGAAAGATACATCTTTTTAGGTGAACAGTGAAATAAAAAATGAAAACAATAAAAACAATACCCATATTTTTGCAGGGGAATTAAAGAGACTTTTGTTTTTGACAGGTATTTGTTTGCCTATGGAAGGGTTGTAAAGTATATAACACTCCTTCAACCAGTCAAAGTTGGTTACAAAGACACATGCTGACACACAGTGGAGATAAACCTTTCAAGGTAAGTAATTTTTTGCAACTTATATAGTTTTATTAATGAGCAATTTGTTATAGAGAATGATTTGCTAAAATTTAGAAAAATCTGTTGCTACAGATTTATCTTAAGGAGTTCTTGTCAAACAATAATATAACTGGTGGGGTATGGTTAGTTGGGTGAAACCTAAAGCCTTATAAAGTCTTCCAAAATAGTTCTTACATTTACAATAGTGAAATCATAGGGAATTTTGATAGTAGGTACTTACAATGTTTTGTAAGGAAAATGCTTTGTAAATATTAATGGGCTATCTAAATGAGTCAATTATGAGATTATGTCAGAAGACCCTGATTTTAGTATGTACAAAGCTGTGTTCTGTTTTATTATAGTAGTGCCATATATAGGTATTGAATATGTGGGAATAACTAAGAATGGAACCTTCTAGGGAGTCAGTATACTTATCTTTTTAATTTTTTTCTCATTTGCAGTTTTCTGATAGTTCTGATCTTTTTTCCTTTGGATATTAAACTAGAATAATCTGTCCCAAACATGATCAGTTTGCATACTTTGAAATTTTATTTTTTAAAAAAAATTTATAATATCTGGAGCATGGATTATAATCAAACAGAACTGCAATAACATATTGACTGTAGGATAATTGTAATTTCTAGTGTTTTCGCTTTACTGTAAACTTAAGGAAATGTTCTTTTAACGTTTTGGATGTAGCAAGGCCAAATTTGGAACCTGTTGAAAATGAAAGAATAAACCAAACTAAACTAAAGTTTAAATTTAAATTTAATTGATAAAATACACCATGAATTT
Organism: Gracilinanus agilis; assembly: GCF_016433145.1. Classification (NCBI taxonomy): domain Eukaryota; kingdom Metazoa; phylum Chordata; class Mammalia; order Didelphimorphia; family Didelphidae; genus Gracilinanus; species Gracilinanus agilis. The sequence continues at coordinate 188,944,375 of NC_058134.1, read as the reverse complement.
CACTTCATTGTTTTGTTTTTTTTTTTAATTTTAATTTAGTGTGTTGTTGGTGGTTGCAATGCCAGCTTTGCATCTCAGGGAGGGCTAGCTCGTCATGTACCTACACACTTTAGTCAGCAGAATTCTTCAAAAGTTGCCAGCCAGCCAAAGGCCAAAGAGGAATCTCCTTCTAAAGCTGGAATGAATAAGAGGAGGAAGTTAAAAAATAAAAGACGACGCTCTTTACGTAAGTACTTAAATCTGAGAGGAAAGTATACATTTTCCAAAGATTCTTTTCATCATGTAACCATTGGATTAGCTATTTTTCATATATTTGGTTCATTATGAGAATTCAGCCACATGTGTCTTCAGCTGTAGATAATATTATTCACCTGTACTGCTTCAGAGTATGTGCCAAGTATTGGCATCTGTGATTGGTATCTGTGAGTTTAATATTTATAATTGATTTATGAGAAATAAGCATATTGATATTTGGCACATCATTTTGTCACATGATGTATAAAAATTAACTTTTCTTTTATAGCTAAATAAAATTTAACCTTTATTGTAGAACATCTTTGGATTTGCCTATAAATTTTTTAAAAAGTCGCATAAATTTGAGTATTTGACACTTAGATCTGATAGGAAAATATTGTTTGCTTGAAAAATTGATGAAATTTAGTGCCTAGTGTCATTAGAGAAATTGAATGATTCTTAGTTAATTCAATAAGGAATTTATGAGAAAGGATTACTAATCCTTTTAAACATTGTATGATAAAGTAGTGTTCTGAAAACCTCCCAGAGTTATTTACCTCACCTTGTGTGGAAACAAAAAAAGTGATTTCATAAAAATCATGTCCGTTATGCAACATTAATTAATGCAGTGAGTTTAGGATGCATAAGTGACTCCTACTCTGAAGGAGTTTATAGTCTTGGGGAAACAGACACATTTTTAAAATGTGATTACTGCAAATTCCTCTGTTATAAAGAAGGAATGTAATTCTTCAATTGGGGTAGGAATTCATTTAATATTTGTTTTGGGTTATAGGTCTTAATGGTTTTTATGATCACTTGAAATGGAGGAAATAGTGTAAAAATTGTAGGATTTGGTTTGAAATGATTCAATTATATTATTTGCAGAGGGTTTGGGCAAGGCATATACTTTGCAGGCAGCTTGGAACTGAGTAGGCTAACATTCTGGAATGAGGGTAACACTTAAAGAAGGACACTGGGATTCCAAGGTGTGATCTCTGGGCACCAATAAGAGCAGAAGCTTACTTCCTGTGGCCATCTTGGTATAGAGCCACAGGAGGAAGCTGAGTTCAGTCAGACCAACTGGGCTCTGGCCTTTTGGCCTCTAGCCAACCCATCTGACTAGCCTGTACTTTAATTCAGTGGACCAGCTAATTCAGGAAATAGTTAGCTAGATTTAATTTAGGCAGATAGTGAGTGCGCAGAGAGAATAGTGTAATTTATTGGGAAGGAAGTGACCTTTGCAGATCAGTTTATGGGAAGGAGTTAGCAACAATTAGAGCTAGGGAATCTCTGGTCCATGTATCCATCCTGTGTTTTGCTCAATAAATGAGAGAGCAGTCAGATTGTGTTGTCATCAACACTTGTCTCTAGCACTGGCCTGAACCTCAACTCAGTATCCCTAGACTGGAGCATGTTCTCCCACTCACTTATTTCAAAATGAATGGAAGGTTCAGTGGGGCTTTTGAAGGGAAGGGAAATGGAAAGGATGTTAAGACACAATGCATTAATAAAAATTCAAGTTTGATAATTTAAAGGAACAAATCTTCTAGAAATGATTGGAAGCTTCATTAGGTTTATTGTAGAGGGGTTCCAGAAGTAGTTGCGGACACAGCTAGTGATGACTCCTATTTCAAATCTTGCATATAGTTCATAGTAACCTATAAGATAAAAGGAAATGTGTTCATTTCAGTGGATTTAAGTATTTTATGTCCTTTGTCTTATGGATACAATATATAAAGCAAAACTTGTGGAAGGTATGTAGGTTTAAAGTGGGATGCAAAGGGCCAGATACACTGTGGTACAATCCAGTGTAAAGGACTTCTTCTCTACTAGCAGCAAAGCAATGCAGTGATCCAGGATGAGGGGCCTATGAGAATTCTATCCACATTCAGAGGAAGAACTCTGGGAGTGGAAACCAAGAAGAAAAACAACTACTTTATCACATGGGTTGATTGGGGACTCTAAAATGATCACCCTAGTGCAAATATCAATAGTATAGAAATAGGTCTTGATCAATGACAGATGTAAAACCCAGTGGAATTAGTCAGCTATGGGAAGGGGCATGGGAGAGGGGAGGGAAAACATTATTCTTGTAACCATGGAAAAATTCTAAATTTATTAATTAAATTAAATTTTCAAGGATAAAAAAAATAAAGTTGGGTATGACATGTACACATTGAAATGCAAGATAATTTGAAGAGAGAGATGATACTAATTGGCAGACTAGTGAAGTCCTCAAATGGGATACCTCAGTTCAGCTTGGAAGGAAATACTCTGAAAATACATTTGGGAATACGTAGGGACAGGCAGAAGGTATGGAAGTCTTTGACTCTTTAGGACAGTAATTTGTAATAAGTCAGGAGAGATGTTTTGGCCTCAGGTTATGGAGTTCTTTTGTGGATTTATTTTTATTTATTTTTAATCTTGGAGATAGTGGGGAGTCATTGAAGTTTCTTGAGTTATTATATTATGTATTATATATAAAGATTTGGAATAGTAACCTGCAGAGAAGTGTGGGTAGAGAGAAGGTGACAGAACTGAAATGATTAGAGATAAATTTAATGGCTTTGACCAGGGAGAGAACAAGAGAAAGGATCTTGGGTGTCACATTGGTTGGTTATTTCCTTAATAGAAAAAGGAGGAAGAAAGTTTAGTTGGGATCAAAGATAATTCAGTTTTGTAGTTTATATTTTATAATAATGTTTAGGCAATTGACAATAGAAAGAGTGTGTGTGTGTGTGTGTCTTGGTGGGGAGGGTGGGAAGTAGGAAGAAGAGGAAAGCCTAGATTAAACAGTAAAGAGAATAATAGCTGTAGGGGGAAGTGTGATATTGGTGAATGGGAATGATACATGGGATGATTTTGATGTTTTTATGTGCAATGTGAATCTGGAAAAACAGTTACAGAGCTAATATTTGAACCTTGGTCCTTATTCCAAATTGAACTCTTTATATACTACACATACTGAAGAATGGACATGGAATTTGTGGCAGTTGAGGTTGCTGAATTGACTTGTCTAGTGTTTAGTGTGAATATTGGGATCTCAAATTTGAAGGCAAGTTCTGGCTTCTGACAGGATAGCAAAAGTATGTCCTAAGAACTTAATAAATAGGCACTTTTCTTATTAGTATTTTCTAAAGTTCCAATTATGATCACTTAGCATAAGGCTTTTAAAAAAACAAACATAAGATCTGAGCTTTATGGTAATTGAACATGCAATTTTATTGCTGAAGTTCTTGGGAATAACTCTTTTGGAAAGCAGTTTCATAAAGTTCAGGATTATGGTTTTAACAATTTTCATTTTGAAATCTGAAAAGACTAATTGTTAATCTACTGGACAACTTAAAGCAGTTCTAAAACATTAAAACTTTCATCTTCAGGCATTAAAGTAAAGTTACCTCAGAGTACTCTGCATTTTTAAAAAACCTTTACTTTCTGTCTTCTAAAATAGAAGACAGAATGACAAGGGATAGATAGTAAGTGTGATTAATTCTTGCCCAGGATCATACAGCCCTGAAATATCTTGTGGCTAGATTTTAACTCAGAACCTCCCATCTCTAGGCCTGGCACTTTTATTCACTGTGCCACCTACCTGTCACTATTCTTACCTTTTTAAAAAATCAATCAACCACTTATTTAGTAAATAAATCCTTCTGTGTTAAGGAATGTATTACTTGCAGAGTATTTAAAAACCTTTCATTCTACTGGGGCAGGCAACATGTATTTATCTCTACATACAGAATAAATAAATATTGTAGGTACTATGCTTGAGTGCGACATAAATAAACAAATAAATAAATAAACAAACACAAATAAATAAATAAATAAATAAATAAGTATTGTAGGTACTATGTTTGAGTGCGAGGTGAGGCATGCACAATATAAGACTTGCCAAGCTTCTTTAAGAAAAGGCTACACTGAGGTTAATGTGAGGAGGAGAGAGAGAGAGCATTATCAATATAGGAGATGCTCTCTGCAAAGGCAAGGACATGGGAAAATGGAGTGCTTATTAGGGACAGAACAGAAGTTCAGTGTAATTAGAACACAGAATGTGATAAGACTAGAATGAGAGGTTCAGACCAGATTCCTGTAATTTATCTCAGAGAAATAGAAAACCATTGGAGTTAAGTCAAGAGAGTCACATAATCATTTTTGAGAAAGGGCAGTTATTTTCCCATCAATATAATAGGATAAATAGGTGTGGCAAGAAACTTGGAAAGACCAATTTGCACTGTTGGATTAATCTTTGTGTGAGAGAAACTGCTAATGTAGTTTGAGGTCAAGGGGAGGGGTTGGATGCATTCAAGACATCACATAAGTAGAAATAGTTAAAATTTCACAAATTGGATATCCTGGATAAGGTGAGTAAATTATATTAATACTGTGATTATTAATCTGTGACAAGTTTTGTAGAGGGAATGAATTGGAAGAATTGTATTTTGGACATCTTGATTTTGAGATGTCTAGTACAGCCAATGTAAAATGTCCAGTATGAAATTGGATGTGGGGGAGCTTCATCAGCTTTCTAGCATTTTTATTACTTTATAAATGATATTATGGTTGCAGGTTTAATCCTTGATCACATTTGTTGATAGGTTAAATTAAAAAATAAATTTTTTTGTCTTTTTTTAGCACGACCCCACGACTTCTTTGATGCACAGACACTGGATGCAATCCGACATCGAGCCATATGCTTTAACCTCTCAGCCCATATAGAAAGTTTAGGAAAGGGACACAGTGTTGTTTTTCATAGTACTGTAAGTATTCTGGTTTCTTTGCTTGTTCATGTATGTGAATATACAATTATCACTACATTTATATATAAAGAAAAGTACATATAATTCTAATTTTCCCTAACATTTGCCATCAACAATACTATATGAAAAAGGAGTAAAAAAAAAATTAATGTCAAAATCAGCAAAATCACTGGAGAAATCAGCAAAGGCTTCATTTGGACCTTTGTTCACATAAAACCCAGTCTTAAGATTTAGGAGTGAAGAAACAAACTTTTTTTTTTAGATTTTTAGATATTTTGATCTGTGAGTAATTTAAAAAATTTTAATTGCTTATTGGAGTTTATGAGCACTTTTCCAAAATACACAATTATTTTTATCATGTTTAAAATATGTGATATAATTATAATTCAAATATATCTTCAATTATTGTACAAGAAATGTAACTTGATAAAAATGAACAAAATGAGAATCATCAATAAAGGCATTCAGATTTCAGAATTGTATTCAATACTCTACTTGTAGACTTCAAGATGTGTCAGGCCTGCTATGTTCTGATGCAGGCTAACGCATAAGATTTTTGGATTTATAAAATTTACTATAACATTTTTCTTGCTATCAGCTTTAATAGGCATTTTCATTTGTCTACATTTTTGTAGAATGCAATTTTACTTACACACACACCCCTCTTCCCCCTTCATCTCTGTATAATTTGAACCCAACCCATTACCACTTTGATTTATCTTCTGGACCTTTTCCAGCTTATTTAGGATTTGTCCTAATTGTGATTAGAATATAGAATCAACAGGACAGAGTATAGAGAGACTCTTAACCTCTTTATTCTTGGAAGCTGCAGGATTGTACTAGTTATTTGCCACATCATACTTTTGAGTCTCCGTGATTTTTCAGTATTATTAGTTCCTCTAGATTTATTTCAGCCAAGCTGTTGCCAAAACATGCTTTCTACATCTTACAGTGGCAAAGCTGAATTTTTTCAACCTGTCTGATAAGACTTAATATCTTATCACTTTTGAATATTATTTTAAATATATCCTAATGTTTTAACAAAATTATTTTTAAAATGTACTTTCATAGTTTCTCCCAGGATTATTCCCTCTCCCAGAGGGACTGTACTCTTATCTTCCACCTCTGGAAAAGGTGCAGTAAAGGTCTGTCTTTTAAAAGCTACTGCTGATTCTGCAACATAAACATGTTTTTGAGATTTCCCACTCACATGTTATAATTACTTGTTTTGGATCACAATATATCCAGCATAGCAATATTCTATTAAATTCATGAAAATATTTTTTAGCCATTTCCCTGCTACTGCTATAATTATTTTGGTGTGTATGTGGGGATATTTCTTATCAGTACAGTATTCCCCTGGAAGTGTGTGTAAGATTATTTGCATACTTCCAATTTGCTTTTCAAAATCATTGTACTGATTCATAGCGCCCCCAACAGTTCACAGATGTACCTATCTCTTGTTTTGAACAGTTTGTTTTTTCTCTTCTCCAGAAGAGGTCAGCAGAATCTGATTTAAGTTTTGGCATACTAGGCTAAGACGGAGTACCTTCTGGGTTTTTTTTTGTGTGTGTGTGTTTTAGTTTTCTTTCAAATTTTTATTTTCTTCTATAGTCATTTACTCATTTTTCACATTTTATTTGTCATTTTTAATACTATTAATAGGTAATAGCCAAGAGAAAAGAAGATTCTGGAAAGATAAAACTGCTGCTTCATTGGATGCCAGAAGATATGTAAGTCCTATTAATTTTTAATTAATTTAATTAATTGAACTATTGTTACCATTGTTGGAATAGACTCTAGATCTTCAAATAAATTGTCTACCTGGAGAAATTGTTAACTATATGTTTTTCCTTTTTCATCTACTTTAAAATTTTTTTTCTTTTTGAGAGATGAGTTTCTGGATCAAATAATAGGTGCACCATTGTATCATGATAGTATGTAGATAATAATGAAGTGAAAAACCTGTGGAGTGAGGTGGAATAGAAGATTTCCTCCTAGTCCAACAATTTTATCTTAATAGATTTATGTTAATAGATTGAAGTGTTCCTATCTTTTTTTAGATCATTTATTAATATTCATTTTTAACATGGTTACATGATTCAAAGCTCCTACTTTCCCTTTCCTATCTTTTTTTAATAGGTACCTTTCAATGCAGAAGTAGGTGTTGCACAAGCAACAGGTGTTGCTTTTTCTAGATGTTCTCAATGCTTTATAGCAGTGATTCCCAAAGTGGGTGCTACCACCCCCTGGTGGGTGCTGCAGCGATCCAGGGGGGTTGGTGATGGCAGTGATGGCGATGATGGCCACAGGTGCATTATCTTTCCTATTAATTGCTATTAAAATTTAAAAAAATTAAATTTCCAGGAGTCCAAGTAATATTTTTTTTCTGGAAAGGGGGTGGTAGGCCAAAAGTTTGGGAACTACTGCTTTATATAGGATGTCTGTGGCCACATGTGTACCTCTACACTAGATTTTTATATAGCAAACATTTTTAAGATTTCTAGGTCAGACTATTTTGAACTACACAGGTTGTCACATTATTTGACTAAGTGACTCCTAGTGAGTCAGCTTGAGGAGTAGGTGAGATGAATCATAAGTCAAGACCAAGATGACAAGAGAATTTTGTGTTGTGATTTGGCCTATAGGTTAGGTAGGCTGGCTCTAAAGGATTTAGGGGCTAAGCTATGTATGTGCTAAATAGCTACAGAATTAAAATTAGTCTATTTTTTCAAAGTAACAATTTGAGATGGTCTGTAACTGAAACATTTTAATGCAGAGATATCAGAATAAACTGTAAATGCACATTTACAAATTACTTTCAAATTACTTACAAAGGTCTTTGGAACTTTTAAAATTATGACTTAAAATTTTAAAGAGATTTCAGTTCAGAAGTAAATATTTGGTATCAGTAGCTTAAGGTTATTAAGGTTATGGCTCATTTTCAAAGCCATGTCATTAAGCAGTGTCTTTCATAATTCCCATAATTTTTAAAAACATTTTAAAGCTAATTCATTATTTTAAGGTTGCTTATTTTACCCTTGAATGTGTGATCTTAAAAAAATTTTTTTTCTGTTTTTCTCCCCATAGTTTGCCTGATGTGTGGGTTAATGAAAGTGAACGACATCAATTAAAAACAAAAGTAGTTCATTTATCAAAGCTACCCAAAGACACTGCCTTGCTTTTGGACCCAAACATATACAGGTAATTTAATTTTGAGTTTTTCCTTTATAAAACATAATCTTGGAATTAATATAAGAGATTGTTAGGACAGGAATATCAATCTAGTTCCCATGGATTAAGTTCTATGGTTTTAAGAAATTCTTAATAATCTACCTTCATGAACTGAAATCTAGTTACTGAGAAAGAGGGAATGTGTTTATTTACCAAGTGTATTTTACTTTTTTGTGCTTGGTGTACAGAAATTCTAGTAAAGGAAGTATATACAACAGAACCCTGAAAGATCACTTCTGTTAAGATCACATGTATTTTTTTCAAGTCCAAATTTATCCAAAAATAATTACTGTTTAGCTGTAATACATTACTGAAACCAGTACTTTCATGTTGAGTACTGCCATTTTTTTCCTACAAGATTGTGGGGAGGGAAAGAAAGCTCATCATATCAAGTGTCCTAAGTAGGTTAAACAATGGTTTTTTTTAAAAAAAAAAACTTCAGTTACACATGCTTATTAGCCAAAAATCACTTTTAAAAAATCTGGCCTCCTTTTTTCATTAATGTACTATGTTTTAAATCATAATTTGTAAGTAGTTCAATTGTAGTTTTATTTATGATCCAGTTATATTATTTGTATTTTTTTTTTAAACCCTTACCTTCTGTCTTGAAATACTGTGTATTGGCTCCAAGGCAGAAGAGTGGTAAGGGTAGGCCATGGGGGTCAAGTGACTTGCCCAGGGTCATACAGCTGGGAAGTGTCTGAGGCCAGATTTGAACCTAGGACCTCCCATCTTTAGGCCTGGCTCTCAATCCACTGAGCTGCTACCCAGCTGCCCCTATTTGTATTTTTTCTTAAAACCCTTACCCTTGTGTCTTAGTCAATACTGTGTATTGGCTCCAAGGCAGAAGAGTGGTAAGGGTAGGCAATGGGGGTCAAGTGACTTGCCCAGGGTCACACAGCTGGGAAGTGTCTGAGGCCGGATTTGAACCTAGGACCTCCTGTCTCTAGACCTTGCTCTCAATCCACTGAGCTACCCAGTCGCCTCCAGCCAGTTATATTTGGCAAGTAAACAGAAAACTAAAATAATATACTCAGGACTTAGTACAGTGCTTTGTCTGCAATAGGTTTGTAATTAATTTTTGTTGAATTGATTTGTAATCGATGAATGACTTAATCTTTTTTTCAAATTACTTTTAATTTCGGTCCTCAACAAATTTCAGGTTTCTTGAAGAGATTCTAATGAAAATATTTTTGTTTTAGACACTTAAGCTAAAGTTATTTTAACTAGAATATTATTTAATACAAACAAATCCTAATACAACAAAATATTCTATATTTCTCCCTCTTTTGTGGATCAGAATTGCGAAATAAACAATTCAGTTTAACAAACATTTCCTGAAGGTATAAGTAGATGCTGCTATCCTGTCTTTGTACTGGTTTCTCTTCTATCTTAAGTGGCTAAATATTGACTTGTATTGACTTTGTAAATGTGTTATGACAGTTGATAGGTTAGATATTTGTTTTTGAAAGGACTTTATCCCCCAATAGGATTTCCTATTCTGATAGATTAAGTCCTAATAGAGATCTTTTATCCCGTCTTTAATTGAATTTTCCCTATAGTTAATGTCATGTAAAGAAAGCACTCTTGCAACATCGACTGCTTGACTACATAAAAGCATATTGATAATTTCATAGGCTTTCCAGTTGGGATTTCATTCATGGATTATGAGTTATTTTTGTAGTTTTCTTATAGTTCAATATTTGTATATGTTTAGGTTTGGGCTGAATTATTTCTAACTTTCCAAATCTCGTATTGGTTTTTTTTAATGGTTTTGTTTTTAGGGAGCTAAAAGGGTTGAGAATCTTTTTTTTTTTAACATTTATTAATATTCATTTTTAACATGGTTACATGATTAAGGGTTGAGAATCTTAATTTGTTCAGTTTAAAAAAAATTAAAGCCCCATTTGTTTTAGAATTCATACTGTGTCTTTTTTAAGTGGTAAGGACTAGGGAATTGGGCTTGTGACTTGTCTAGGATTATACAGCTAGAATGTTTCCTGAGGTGGTCTTGAATCCAGGTCCTCCAGACCCCAGACTTGGCACTCTATCCACGTGTTACCTAGCTTGGTGCCCTATGAAATTTATTATGGTTCTAGAAATATTTATTGAGGTTGTAGTCTGATGAAGCAAGCTTTTTTAGTATGGGTATGTAAACTACATTAAAGAAATTTCTCATAACACATGTTCTTCATTTTAAAACCACCTATTTGTCAGCTTATAAAAAAAAATCTTTAAAAATTACAAATAATGATGACAGCTGAGTAGCTCAATGGCTTGAAAGCCAGGCCTAAAGTCTGGAAGTCTTAGGTTCAAATCTGGCACGTTATAGCTGTGTGACCCTGGGTAAGTCACTTAGCCCCCATTACCTAGACAGTACCACTCTTCTGCCTTGGAACCAAAAGATTCTTAAGACATAAGGGTTTTAAAAAAATTACAAATATTTACATTTCTTAAGAAATAGGACATTTCAGATAGTAGATGAATTAGGAAAACATACTGAGAAAATTAGAACCTAACCTCTATGGGTTATTAATAACAGGAAAGTGTTATAAATATTTACTAGCTGTATGTATTTTATCTAAATGTAAAAGCACTTACCTTGTTTGCAGTTTAAAAAAAATACAATGAACTTATATTTCTTTTTTTTTTCAGAACAATGCCACAGAAGAGGTTGAAGAGGTAAAAATAATAATACATAAATAAATAAAGCAAACAAACGGGGGATACCTACAGTCTTAGTCACTGACAATGGGTTTAGGAATAAAGTTGCACATTAGAGTCAACCCCTTCCTTTTTCTCCTCCCTCCCCCACTACTTAGATAATATTTATGCTTAGTGTAAACATTCTGTGAATGAAGTAGATGCTTCTGTGGAATGTATTAATATATTACTGTATATCCACATTTTCATGGAATGGTACAGTGGGAGACTGAGCAACCACTCTTCTGGCAACTTAGTGAAAACAACTTCTTAAAAGCTTTGCATGCATGCTGCTTTAAGCTGCTTTTCTTTAGTGATTCCAGTAGTTTATATTTGAAAAAATTTGTGCCCTTAACAAATTTGAAAAGCACTAAGAATACATTTTACTCTACAGTATTCATTGATTTAAAATTCAAGATATAAAAGACAATGAAAATTATCAGGAGATAATTTTATTTTTCAATTATGATTAATAGATGTGATTGGTTGCCATTTGTGTTCTTTTGCAGAACTCTGATAAGAAAAGTATTCAATTTGTTTTTAAGCAAACAGTGAACGTCATTTGCAATCAACCAAAAATTTCATCTATCGAATTAGGGCTGAAACCTTTAACTGTTAAAAGAGTGTTGCAGTATGTGTGGTGACTCCCTTTTCAGGATTAGGGCTTTCTCATGGAGTACAGTATGTTAAATATTTACTTATGAAATGAATCTGTTAACGGTTTTTGAAAAACCTCTTTTCAAAAATTTTGAGTACTCTTGGTTGATTTCATTTTAAGACCAATTTTTTTTCCATGGGAAAAGCAATTGATTTTTCTTTTGATGTGAGAAATTGTATTTTTTTTTTACTTATCTGGAAATTGAATTCTTTATGCACCAAAGTTGGTTTGGGAAAGAAAATAAAATCACTTTCTTGCTTATTAATAAGCAAGAAGCCATATTGATTTTTTTTTTAAACTTAAAGAAAATAGAAAACTGTGTAATTTGTTAGTCTTGTATGGAGACAAAAATGTTGCATAGAGATAATAGAACATTGCTTGTAAATAATTCAGCAGATTTGTAATATATTTTTATATTATGAAATGTACTGTAGATGTTTTTCTAGAGGCATGAAAGTTAAATGTATATATTATGGTAGAAATAATATTGAAGGATATTGTAATTCACTAGTGCTGCCAGAAGAATTGTTAATAAAGCACCTTCCTTAACAATAAATGTCTTTTGGAGACTTAAGGGACTATATACTACTGTTAATATCTGTTGTAAGAATGAAATACATTGAACATCCTTCCAGAAGTCTTTGAGGGATGAACAGTAACCATAATAGAATTATGGCACTCATTTCTGACAGTGACCGTGAAATCAATTATTTCCTTACTGTTGGAAGGACCTATTGTAAAGTATGTGGTAATATGCAGTCAAACTGCATAAAATCCTCCTATTGAGGAGTTTTCACTTTACTACAGTAAATATAAAAACCAGCAGTTTTTACACTAAAATTTTTAAATAAGAGACAAATTTATTAACCCTTTGGTTCCAAGATGAGAATTTTCATGGTACATAGTGCATTTTGCATTTACCTAATTTTTAAAAAAATTTTTTTTAAAAAATAAAACATGAGGCCTTCTTGGTTCCAGTGGGTTAAAAAAAGCTAGAAATAATGAGTCATGAAATTAAATGAAGTGCAATTACAGCACTACTAATATAAGACATTCTGGAAAGGTTGTTTAATAAGAATACTATACACATGCTCTCTAGCAATGTGACATTTCTTTTGCATTTTTCTTTTGGTTTCTGTTCTTTTGCTGGAGCACTTCATCTACTGCTTTATTCTGTACCTATAAAGTAACCTGCAATCTCCATTGTTATCTTAAATTTGTTATGAAATTGCCAATAATCGGATATATAATTTGTATCTGTATTTTTATTTTATTGCTTCATGTCCTTGTAAGTCATTCATAATTGACAGATGATTGTAGCCCTTGCCTAAGTATTTTTTCTAATAAAACAAAGCAAATCACATCTAGCTTCAAAGTTGTTACCTTTTAATGAAGTAAATATCCTTTTTGATGCATTGTACTTTGGCAGGACAGCCAAGATCCTCATTTAGACTAATTGAAGTCACACACACACATATATATATATATATACTTCTCTCATAATTTCTTCTCATTTCCATATCCACTGTTGCTGGTCATTAGATCTTGGTTCACATTATTACCTAATAATGCTATACTTGAAAGGTTACTGGAAGATAAAGCAGATTAAAAAAAAATTAGTTGCAAAAGAAAAAGTATCATGGCTGCTGCTTTCTTTTTCCATACTTTCTGTTTTTGTAACAGTTCTAAGAAGGACAAGAACTGAGTGTCATGTCACGACCAGGGTCACACAGCTAGGATCCATCTGGAGTCATGTTTGAACCCATGTCCTTCTGACTTCAGTCCTGGCTCTATCCACTGCTATGTAGCTTTGCACCCCATCATTGCTTCTTAGTAGTGCACGTGTACGAGATTTTCAGATTTCAAAATTATTCTTTGTGACCTTGTTTTTCATGTTTTTTTTTCCCAACTGGACATAGTAATTCATATAAACATTTTAAGAGAGCTATTAATAATTGGGCACATAAAATATCATTTTTAACATTTGTTACGGCTTTCCACCTTTATCTTACAAGTTTCAAGGTGGAATTGCAGGAAGGTCTCAGTATTTGGCATTATTAAATAAGTTGTCTGGAAGTGTTTTGAGGTCAGATTTGAATCTAGGTCCTTTTGACTCCCAGGCCTGGCACTGGCACTCCAACCACTGAGCCAACTAACTACCTCTATAAGTATTGCTATGTTTCTTTTGATGTCCCACCTAGTTTGTATTACCTCAAATTTCCTTTTTTGTTTTACCATTATATTTGGGTCAATAAAAAGAAGCAGTTTTTTAGATTTTAGCAATAATTTATTTAGATAAAGAAAGATGTACTTATTTATCTGCCACTGGAATCAATACTGTATATTGGTTCTAAGCAGAAGAGGGGTAAGGGCTTTCCAATGCAATGATTGTTAAGTGACTTGCCCAGGGTCGCACTAATAGGAAGTGTCTGAGGCCAGATTTTAACCCAGTACCTCCCACCTCTAGTCTTTGCTCTCAATTCACTGAGCCACCTTGCTGCCCTATGATAATTATAAGAATTAAGCTTGTACAACATAAAAGATCATACCTTCATCAACATCTGGATGAAAATGGAACCAATGAGATCAGTCAGGAAAATAAGGAGCTGGTATAGCGGCAAAGGGTGATCTCAACACTTAGTTGGCTTGAGACCCAGTGATGGAGACTGAGAAATAGGCAGATAAGAGGGAATGAGATAAATATTCAGTGGAAGGCATTCAATAGTGTTAATGCTGCAGAGGTCTAGAAGCAAGAATAATGAAAAATAGTTGAGAGAGTAGTTTCAATTGAATAATTTTTAAATTTCAGGGGCAGCTAGGTGTATCTCTGTGGAAAGACCCAGGTTTTTTTTTCCCCAAACATTTATTAATATTCATTTTTAACATGGTTACCTGATTCATGCTCCTCCTTTCCCCTTCGCCCCCCCCACTCCCCCCACCCATGGCCGATGTGCATTTCCACTAGTTTTGTCATGTGTCCTTGATCAAGACCAATTTCCAAATTGTTATTAGTTGCATTGGTGTGGTAGTTTCGAGTCCACACCCTCAATCATGTCCACCCCGACCCATGCGTTCAAGCAGTTGTTTTTCTTAAATGTTTCCTCTCCTGCAGTCCTTCCTCTGAATGTGGGTAGCATCTTTACCATAAATCCCTCAGAGCTGTCCTGGGTCATTGCATTGCTGCCAGTACAGAAGTCCATTACATTCGATTTTACCACAGTATATCAGTCTCTGTGTACAATGTTCTTCTGGCTCTGCTCCTTTCGCTCTGCATCAGTTCCTGGAGGTCTCTCCAGTTCACCTGGAATTCCTCCAGTTTATTATTCCTTTGAGCACAATAGTATTCCATCACTAGCATATACCACAGTTTGTTCAGCCATTCCCCAGTTGAAGGACATACCCTCCTTTTCAAGTTTGTTGTCACCACAAAAAGCACAGCTATAAATACATAATAAAATAATAATAAATAATAATAAAAAATAATAAAACAAGTCTGTTTATCTGATCTCTTTCGGGTACAAACCCAGCAAAGGTATGGCTGGATCAAAGGGCAGGCAGTCTTTTATAGCCCTTTGAGCATAGTTCCAAATTGCCAGCCAGAATGGCTGGATCAGTTCACAGTTCCACCAGCAATGCATTAATGTCCCAATTTTGCCACATCCCCTCCAACATTCATTACTCTTCCCTTCTTTCATTTTAGCCAGTCTGCTAGGTTTGAAGTGATACCTCAGAGTTGTTTTGATTTGCATTTCTCTATTAGAGATTTGGAACACTTTCTCTTGTGCTTATTGATACTTTTGATTTCTTTACCTGAAAATTGCCTATTCATGTCTCTTGCCCATTTATCAATTGGGGAATGGCTTGATTTTTTTATACAACTGCTTTAACTCTTTGTATATTTGAGTAATTAGACCCCTGTCAGAGTTTTTCGTTATAAAGATTTTTTCCCAATTTGTTGTTTCCCTTCTGATTTTGACTACATTGTTTTTGTTTGTACAAAAACTTTTTAGTTTAATATAATCAAAACCATTTACTTTACATTTTGTAATTTTCTCTAACTCTTGCTTGGTTTTAAAGTCTTTCCTTTCCCAGAGATCTGACAAGTATACTATTCTGTGTTCACTTAACTTGTTTATAGTTTCCCTCTTTATATTCAAGTCATTCACCCATTCTGAATTTATCTTGGTGTAGGCTGTGAGATGTTGATCTAGACCTAATCTCTCCCATATTGTTTTCCAAATTTCCCAGCAGTTTTTGTCAAATAGTGGATTCATGTCCCAAAAGTTGGGCTCCTTTGGGTTTATCATACACAGTCTTGCTGATGTCATTTATCCCAAGTCTATTCCATTGATCCTCCTCTCTATCTCTTAGCCAGTACCATATTGTTTTGATGAAAGACCCAGTTTTTGACTTCAGACACTATCTTCCTAGTTTATTATTATTTTGCTATTAACTATTTCTTAGTATTGATTCAAAGACAGAAGGTATGGGTTTAAAAATTTATTGAAATTTTGAGTTGAAATGGAGTAGTTGAGGCATTAGCTACTATGGACTACAAATGGATCAAATGAGATAAAAAAAATTTTTTTTTTAATAATGTATAGATGGGTCTGAGCAGCATTTTGCTGATTGGGATTAAATCTAAGGTTAGGCCAGTCTAGCTCCATTAGAAATGAATAAATGGATAGGTATGTTTTCAGAAAGGGAGCTTTTAATGAAATGGCTTCAATTTAAGGAGTTGAATGAAGTCCTCAATTGAATGTATCTTGGGAAATTTGAGTAAGTTTTGGAACATTTGGAGAGATTGAGGTTCATGTTTATTGCTCTACTGTTAAAGCACCCAGTTAAGATTAGATGAAGCATGTTCCTAGGTTTTCTAGTTTAATAATACTCATCTGATGCCAAATACTCATATTTTTAGTTACACTATTTCACTTTTTTAAAAAAAAATGTTTCCGCAGACATTTTTTTTAGAAGATGACAATTTTTTTGTTGCCATAGTTTAAAGTGTTGCATTCAAAATTAGTGTTTTTTCAAATGAAGAGTTGTTTCTTTTCTTGGGCATTCATTTGAGATTTTTAGGGATCATAACATTTAACTTGTTTGGGAGTTGTCAGATCATTGTCACATTGTGAATATAAAATGTTATTAGGGCTATAAAGAAAAAACAACCAGGCACTGCCCTTAAGAAATCTATGCAATAGACTAATATGCACATAAGTAGTTGTAGAAAACATGCAACATTCATAATAACATTGGAAGGGAAAACACTAGCTTTTAGAGGGATCAAGAAAAAGGTTCATGCAGAAACAAAACACAAAAACACAATGGTATTTATGGTGAACATTCCAGGCATTGTGGACCATCATTTCACAGGGACAAATGTAGGAGATGGGGAGTTGGGTATATGTAATAGAATTGCAAAGGTTTGGGGGAGCTAGGATGTCATAAGCATTAAGCATCTGTTGTGTACAAAGTAAGGCAAGGGTCCCTTAATTCACAATCTAATGGAGAGAAAAAATTCTTAGAATTCATGTGTGGCATAAATAGGAAATGTTTTTCAGCCAAAGGGAAGCCAAAATTGTGAGGGATTGTAAAGGACTTCTGTAGAAAATGGAATTTTAGGTAGGTTAGAGAAGACTGTAGGGAAAGTATTCTATGCAAAGGGGACAGAAAATGCCCATCTATGCAAGGTGAACCAACCTTGGCATTGGATTGAAGACTGGTGGGGCAATCATTAAATCGTAAAGTGGTAAGAAGAGCCAGGATAGGTGAGAGATGTAGATTATGAAGGGCTTTGTGAACAGAACAGACTTGAATACAAATCTCTTACTCTGCCCTCTTCTCATCTCTACTAGCATTCTCTCCTATATGTTGTAAATAACTTAATAAAATCATTTTAGGAATTGGTATTTATTCAGTTCCTTGCGACCACACCTTTAAATATTAGCATATACAACCAAATAAACTTTTCCCCTCTTACATTTTAATCTAGGAGGGAAGTTTGGGGTTGCCATGGTAGTAAATGACATTTGAGTTGTAATGAGGGAGGAGAGAACCCAGGACAGCCATGTGGGACCTATCACATTTAATGGAATTGTGCCTTCCATAAGGATCCAGAAAAATAACCTAAGAAGGAGGAACAAGACAGAATGGTACCTGGAAAATTTATAGAGGAGAGTACCACGGAGTCAATAGTGTCGAAAATGAGGCTTGAGAAAAGGTCACTGGATTTGGCAATAAGAGACAATTTTCTGGAATAATCGGAATCCAGATGGTAGGAAGTAAAGTCTGTGAGAAGAGAGGAAGTGGAAGTTTCCATTATAAATTTGCCTCAAGGAATTTTGCCACAAAAGGCTGAAGGTAAAGGTGATGGAAGGACTGATTAAATGAAGGCTTATTTAAGGTTGTAAACAGTTATGTTTGTAGACCATGAGAAGGAAGGCAGTAGAAGGTAGGAGGTGATGCCAGAAAGGGCAAGTACAGACAGGTTAGTCTATAAGGACCAGGGAGGATGAGGTAGTGGCACTAGAAGTCAGTGATAGGAGGGGAAGCAGGGAGAAAAGGGAGCAAATATTCCTAGCTCAAGTTGGGGAAAGGGCCATCACTTTGAAGCTTTGAAGGAGGATTAAGGAGTAGAAATGAGCTCTATAAGTCCATGGACAAGGGAAAAATAGAAGGATTGCTTAGTAGCGTGAAGATGTGTGTGTGTAGGGGAGCCTGTCAGAACAGTTACTTTATTTTTCTCTACTTAATGGGAAAGCGAGTAAGTTGAACAGCTAAGATTATTAGGATGTTTAAGGGACTGTTAACATATATGGTGAATAAAGGGTTGGAGAAGAGAAAGGTTGTGGCAGTTAATAAACTGATGTATCTGTGGACAAGTCCTATTGGTAAGTGACCATGCAGGCAAGGATATCAGGTCTTAGGGATGGCCGGAAAGTGGAAAGAGGCTCAGAAGAGTTTTAAGATGGAGGGAAGTTTGTTGATCACCTACTCCAGAAGGCAAAATAGAAGGACTGTGTTGGTTGGGATTCTGGGAAGATCGAAAGGGTTGAGAATTAGGAAATAGGTGGTAGGGGATTACCTACCCAGGTAGCTGGCATCTGGGTGTTAATTAACAGCGATTTAGAATCACTGAGATGGGGAGAGTGTGATAACCAGGTATGTGTAAGTTAGTCCTAAAGTGGAAGCAGGGGAGCTAGAGACAGAGAGAAATAGAAGCCCTTGGTTTCTCCTCCCTTCCCTGTGGTAGGAGATAGGAGATGGCACAGTAGGAGCCAGAAGTCAGCTATGTAACAGGGAATAGGAGGCATTCTTCTTTTCCTTGGGGTATTCTCTAAAGGAGATGGAAACTGTGCAGTCAGATGGAAAATCCCCTTCTCTGGAGGCTAGCCATCAGCAGGAGTTGGAAGTGGTACCTTGGTAGCCTTGCCCTGTGCCATTTTTCTCTGCAATCAAGATGCAAGGCCATCCATAGTGAGATGGAAGGTTTTTTTTTTTTTCTAGGAAGACTAGAGATTAGGCAGGCGCAGCGGGAGGTGGCAGCCTTCTATTTTCTTCTGAGCAGTAGGAGGTAGAATTGTTGCTGGTGATAAAGAACTTTGATCATCAGAAGAGTTCCTATTTTATCTTACAAGGACCTCCACTGGGGAGGCAATAAACTGGAATGGAAAATGTGGCAGAGACTAAGAGGAGGCTGTTGGGATACACTAGAGGAAAGATGATGAGGTTCTGATGGTGGTTGGAGAATAGAATATGTATGTAATGCCAAAGAGGTAGAAACAACCAGAATTGCAACTGACTGGATATGTAAGCCAAGAGAATGAGGAACCCAGAATGACACTGAGGTTTTGAACTTGGGAGTTGAAGTCTATGTCAACCATGACAGATAAATTCAGAATATTGGTGAATGGGGTTGAAAGGGAGAATGAGTTCTCTTTGGGATATATCTGTTGAGCAGTTCCATCTTACACTGGTCCTAAGCTTCCCTCTTGGCTCTGTCCCTCCAGGATATATTTACGATGTTTTTAGGACATCAGGTTTGAAATGTTGGTGATAAGGATCTGAGCTGAGGGATATATCGTTGAGATTTGTCTGCATAAAAAGAATTAAAGCCTCGCCAGAAACTTTTTGGACAGTATGTGTGAAATGTATGATTATCTTCTAAATGAGACTGAGGAGTAGTTGACTGGGCCAGAGAAGAATCGAAAGAAAACAGTGTCTAGACAACGTACTGAAGAAAGATGATCTAGGAAGACTGGACAATGGTGTAAAATGTAGAGGTCTAGAAGGATGGATATTGAGAAAAGGCCATTAGCTTCAGCACGCAGGACGTCCTTGGAAACCGAGGAGAGATCCTTTTTGCTTTGAGTGTGTTTGGGGCCCAGATTGCACTAGGTTTTTAAGAGAGGAGAAGCAGAGGCGGTGAGTGAGAATGCATTTCTCAAAGGATTTGACTAAGGAAAAAGGCAAATCAGAGATGATTACTAATAGGTATAGTAGAATTTTGTGAAGGATGATTAAGAATGAAGAAAATAGGTGTTTGTAAAAGGCATCAGAGAAGGAACTAATAAAAGGGGAGAGATTCATGATTGAGAGGAGAGGAATGGTTGGAAGACAATCCTCTGTAGATAAGGGAGAGGAGATCAAGGATATGAATTTTGCCCAGGACTCCAAGGAGAGAGTGGATGTGGGCGTCAGGCTTGTGAAAAGGGAGCTCAGTCAAGCATGGAACTCGGTCTTCAGCTGAGATCGTAGGTGTAAAGGCTGCTGTCAGAGACCTAAAGAGGCTTGGAACGTCCCCAGTGGTAAATGGGATGAAGAATCGATTAATGATGAAAAAAGGCTTACTTTCCTTACTTTTCTTGCTTTCTTTTCCTTACTGCTAGGAGTATTCATTTGAGATTAGATAATATAAATTGTCAGTTTTCTTAAATTTCCTCTAATTTCTTTTGATAGCATTTGAGTAGGAGTAGAGAGTACAGATGTTGGGAATGTAAGTTTTTAACAAAATATTTATTTGCCCGTGGCCCGATTGAATCACCAATCAGATTATTTTATTTTTTTAGCATTAATTTTAATTTGTCTAGTAAATCATTTGTCTGGAAGTGAAAAATATAATTTGTGTTTATTACTATACTTTTTTAGTATTAAGTAAAAAGGTAATAAAAATATGTTCAAGGTTCACATTCAGGGTATCTTATGGGCCAGTATTATTGCGATAGTCTAAAACTGTCAATAATTTAAAACGACATCTTTTGTTCATAGCAGGTAGTGTATTGAAATACAAATATTGGGTATTAGGTCATCATTTTTAGTATACATTTGATAAAAATAACTTTAGAAACTTAAGTTTAACTTATCTGGATATGCATTCCCCATGATTACATTTTTTTTAAAAAAATATTTTTTTAGAAAAATTTTCCATGGTTACATGATTCTTGTTTTTACTTTCCCTTCACCTCCCTTTTACTCCCCCCTTCCCCCCCAATATATCCAACATGCATTTCCACTGGTTTTCACATGTCCATGATTACATTTTTAAAATTCACTGTGGCCTTCTGGATAGTGGGCTGACCTCAGAGGCAGAAAACACAGTTCCTGTCCCCATCTCTGACACGCTGAGTCTGTGCCCCGGGACCTTCGAGACTCTCCATGACACCGACTATCCTTAAATTCAAGATGAATCATTAACGAATTCATCAAGAATGAATCATTTCCGTTGGTTCACTTTTCATCTTTTGGACCCGTCGTGTCATCTATGTAGACCGTTCCCATGTGCTGCAGAGCTGTGATGGACGGTCTGAGTTGTCTCAGGCACTGAGAAATGAGGGAATCTGTCCATCCTCCCAGCTCGCCTGTGTCAGAGAGAGGCCTGGAGCCTGGGCCTCCTCCTCATTGATTTGTACTCTTGCTGGAGCGAGCTCCTCGGGCTCTGCGACTGGCATCGTTATCAAATTATAAGTTGGAAAAAAAATATATATCAAATTATAAGTTGGGAAAAAAAANTATCAAATTATAAGTTGGAAAAAAAATATATATCAAATTATAAGTTGGAAAAAAAATATATATCAAATTATAAGTTGGGAAAAAAAATATATCAAATTATAAGTTGGGAAAAAATATATATATCAAATTATAAGTTGGAAAAAAATATATATCAAATTATAAGTTAAAAAAATACATATCAAATTATAAGTTGGGAAAAAATACATATATAATACATACATACATTAGAATTCTTGTAATGGTAATCTGATACTAGTGTATATTCTACTCTTTTTTAACCAGTTTAGTTGAAAGGGAAGTTGAGTGATTGATTGATTCATGAATTTTGGAATTTGAACACTTATTTTTATATTGATTTTTCTATTTATCCTTTTTTTTTTGCCCCCAGATTCTAGATGGCACACGAATTTCTCATACTGAACTAAATAAAAATGAAATTTATTTTAGGGATATTTTAAGCAAGATATTTTAAAATACCTTGATATTTTAGAGAGCTTAATTTTTTAAAAAGGTTTAGAGATACATGATTTGTTTAGTAACAAATTTGAAGAAGATGAATGTATTTTCTGTAAATAAGAAATACCTCTCCCAACCTTGTTACTTGCTAGACTCATCTTTTTGAATATAAACTAGGTTATAGGTATAAACATCTTAATCACTCAGAAAGATAAATATACTCATGGTTCTGAGGACAGCTTGGATCAAAAGTATATGGCAAATGTTTTGCTTTTTATTTTCATTTAAAAAAAAAAACCTTACCTTCAATCCTAAGATATACTGTATTGGTTTCAAGGTAGGAGAGTTGTAAGGGCTAGAGTGTGTGTGTGTGTGTGTGTGTGTGTGTGTGTGTGTGTGTGTGAAATGACTTGCCCAGGGTCACATAGTTAGGAGGTGCCTGAGGCCAGATTTGGACCCAAACCTCCCATCACTAGACCTAGCTCTCAATTCACTGATGTATCCAGCTGCCCTCTACAGCAATTTCATAAAGTTAAAGGTAATGGTATCCTACAATAGATGTTATTCTAAAGTTTGATGTCCAGAAGATTGTTGTCTTCCATTATAAATTAATTAATTTGCCCTGCAGCCTGTGGTAAGAGTATAATCATTGGATATAGCAAATCCTTAAAATTCACATTTATTTTATTTTATTTTTTCCCCGAAACCCTTACCTTCCATCTTGGAGTCAATACTGTGTATTGGCTCCTAGGTGGAAGAGTGGTAAGGGTGGGCAATGGGGGTCAAGTGACTTGCCCAGGGTCACACAGCTGAGAAGTGTCTGAGGCCAGATTTGAACCTAGGACCTCCTGTCTCTAGGCCTGGCTCTCAATCCACTGAGCTACCCAGCTGCCCTCTTTAAACTTCACATTTAAAAACAGAAAAAAATTTCATCCTTAATGTTTTTTACACTACAGTAATTTTTCAGTGTAACTTCTGATCCCTGTAAAACCTTTTATATAAACATTTTTGGGGGAGAGGAAGGATGCCATCCCTAAGGAGATGTATACCCTTGAATTAATTTACTCATTCATTCTTTCAAATTTATTTACTCATCCATTTATTTATTTTGCTTTTTACATAGGAATATTTAGGTCCAAAGGTATAATCACAAATATATAGGCTTCCTTAAGAGATGGGAGACAGAGTTCCCCAGCCTCTGCACCGCTTTCTCCGGTTGTGTTCACAGCCGAGCACTGGGTTCCAAAGGAGCGCACTTCCACTTCCAATCCCAGAACCCTCCTTGGGCTTGAGCACTGTTAATTGGCTTTTCAGATTTCACATTCTAAGACTGCTAACTCTCCCGCCCTACCTGCAATCCTTGTTTCAAAGTCTTCCAAAGGATCATTAGGAACAGCAGAAACTGGGGACAAACAACTCGTGACGGAAACAGTGACTTCCGACACCCATTTCTTAGATTGGGTTAAAAAAGAGGGAGCGAGGAAGGCCTTTGCCTCTTGCAGCTTCTGTTCTTGGCATCCATGATTTGTACCCTCTGGATTAAAAGATCACAGCGGAAAAGAGTGGTGAAAAAGCAGCAAGAGCTTACATTTACGTTTTAATGATATTCTTAAATCTTTTAACTTTTATTTTGAATTTAACCAGATCCAAACCATGCACATTTTCAAAAACAAACTAGAACGGAAAAAGAAGATATGACGTGATAATGCAAATTGATTACATACGTCTTGTTTTTCCCCTTAAAAATATAATAAACATGTAATTTTCAAAGCTGCCCTGCTTAACCGTGATTCCTTTTGGCTTCTTCTGTTCTTTTTGTGTTGATTTAAAAAATAAACAAAACAAATTTTCAAAAGACCCTCTTTTCATTTCATTTGCCACAACCCTATTGCTACTCCCCTCCATTCTTCCTCTTCACTAGGGAAAAAACCAAACACAAAACCAAAAATCAATTCCCTTTTAAGTAAAATATCTAGGCGAGGAAAAGAAATTCCCACGTGAATTATGACCAAAAGTATGTATCTTGTTCTACCTCTTGAGTTCTTCAAATCTTTGCCAAGGGGTAGGCAGCACTCTTTCATCATTTTGTCCTCTCGAATCATAACTAGTCGTTGGATTTTCCAGATTTCATTATTTTGTTTTTTGCCTTTTCTTTTTTCTTTTTTTAATTTTAAACCCCTAACTTCTGTGTATTGATTTATAGGTGGAAGAGTGGTAAGGGTGGGCAATGGGGATCAAGTGACTTGCCCAGGGTCACACAGCTGGGAAGTGGCTGAGGTTGGATTTGAACCTAGGACCTCCTGTCTCTAGGCCTGACTCTCACTCCACTGAGCTACCCAGCTGCCCCTTTTTTTTTTTTTTAACATTTATTAATCTACATTTTCCAGCTGCCCCTTTTTGCCTTTTCTTTAGTAACATTTTATTTTTCCCAATGTCATGTAAAAAACAAGTTTTGGCATTTATTTTCTAACATTTTGAGTTCTAAAATTCCTTCTTCAAAGAATTTTATGTATCAAATGTATATTATATATCAAATTTAATGTGATGACCTGGGACAATTCTGAAGGTCTCATGAGAAAGAACTGTGGGAGTAGAAATGCAGAAGAAAAACATGATTTATCACTTGCTTATATGTAATATAATAAACATATTATTTGGGGTTGTGGTTTTTAAAAGATTACTCCATTACAAATATGAATAATATCAAAATAGGCTTTGAGTAATAACACATGTATAAACCAGAGGAATCGCTTGTCAGTTCTGGTAGGGGGAGGGAAGAGGGGTGGGAGAGAACGAAACGTGTAACCATGGGCAGAGTATTCTAAAATAAAATAATGTGGGGAAAAAATAAAATTCCTTCTTCTTGAGAGAGTAAGGAATTTGACCATGGTTCTACATGTGCTATCATACAAAACTTATTTCCATATTTTTTCCTGTTTTATGAGAAGATTTACACAATTGTAGCCCTCCATCTGCATTCAGGTACCCTGAGCTTTCTTTGGAGATGGTTAGCATTTTTCATCCCGATTCCTTTGGAGTTGTTGTTCATTGTATAGTATTGTTGTTCACTGCATACAATGTTTGGTTGGTTCTGCCCACGTCATTCTACATCACTTCACGTAAGTCCCTCCTGGTCATTACCATCATATGCCACAACTTGTTCAGCCATTCCTCCATTGATGGCCTTCCTCTCAGTTTCTAATTCTTTGCTACTACAAAGAGCTGCTATCAATATTTTAATACAATAGGTCTTTCCCCCCCCCTTTTTAACTCCTTTGTTATACAGACCTAGTAGTGGTATTGCTAGATCAAAGGGTTTGCATAATTTTATAGCCCTTTGTGTACAGTTCCAAAAAAAAGGATTGGATCCCTTCACCACTTCCACAATAGTGCATTAGTGTCTTGAGTTTTTCCGTATCTTTTCAAAACTGATTATTTTCCTTTTCAGTCATATTAGTCAATATGAGATGCTATCTCAGAGTTGTTTTAATTTGCATTTCCCTGATAGTTATTTGGACCATTTTTTCATATGACTTTAGATCACTTTGTTTCCTTTATCTGAAAATTCCCTGTTTGTATCTTTTAATTGGTCAGGTTTTCTTAAGTCTTTCAGAATTGTTATTTTATAAATTGTTCATTTAGCTCTACTCTGTTTTGAATCAATTCCTTAAATGGTTTGCCTAGGCCACAAAAATAGCAAAAGATCCAACAATCAAAACCAGGTCCTCTGTTTCCAAACTTTGTAACTACCATCGTCTCTATTTTATTACAAATATTTCCTTGTTTTGCTGAATTTCTGTTATTTTTTGTTTCTTATGTCCTTTGATTTATATTCTTATGTCATACTTTGTTCAGATATTTGCAATCAATATCTCCCCAATTTGCTCATTTTTTAAAAAGTTTTATAGACATGTTTTCACTTTGCATTTATGGTCTACTTCTCCTTGAGAAAATTCTCATAAAAAAGTTAAACAACTAAGCAAAATTAACTATATAGTTGTCATCTGAAAATACCTACAACATTCTATATCTAGTTTTTTTAATTGAGAAAAATTTTTTCTCCTTAACTCCCTTGCCATTAAAGAGAAAAGAAAAATCTCTTGTAACAAATACTAAGCATAGTCAAGGAAAATTAATTCCTCCTTGGACTCTATCTCATTTTTTATTCTTAAGTCCATGAACTCTTTGTTAAGAGATGGATAATGGGGGGCAGCTGGGTAGCACAGTGGATTGAGAGTCAGGCCTAGAGATGAAGATCCTGGGTTCAAATCTGGCCTCAGCCACTTCCCAGCTGTGTGACCCTGGGCAAGTCACTTGACCCCCATTGCCTACCCTTACCACTCTTCTGCCTTGGAGCCAATACTTTCCAAGACAGAAGGTAAGGGTTTAAAAAAAAAAAAAGAGATGGATAATGTTCCATTATTTTTCCATGGGAAACATGGATAGCCATTGTTTTGATCATAATTTTTACAGCTTTTAAGTTGTCTTTTGTTGTTATTGCTCACTGGTTTCAGTCATGTTGGATGCATCATTATCTCATCTGGAGTTTTCTTGGTAAAGAAACTAGAGTGGTTTGCATTTTCTTCTTCAGTACATTTTTTTCACAGATGACAACTAATAAGTGTCTGAGGCCAGATTTGAATTCAGAAGATGAGTCTTCTTTTCTTTAGGCTTTATATTCTATCCATGGTGCCATCTAGGTACCGCTTGTGTTTGCAAAGTTCTTATTGTATTGATTATTGTCACAGCTTTGATCATTTCCTAAAAGTCTTCCAAGTTGTTTTCTGTAATATTGATATAAAATATAAATTGTTCTGCTTAGCTTCACTCTGTATCAGTTCATATAACTCTTTCCATGAAATCAGATCTTTTCCCTATTTCTTTCACAATACCATTTCATGACATTTATATTTTTACAATGTAGTCCTTCCCTTTTAAAAAAAATCTAGATCATCTGTCCATTTGGAACTTAGCTTAGTATAAGGTACGTGTGAATTGTCGAACAAAATCTAACTTCTATGCTACTGCGCTATTTCCCCAGCCTTTTAAAAAAATCAAATAGTAAGTTCTTACCCCAGTATCTGGGGTCTTTGTGTTTATTGAATACTGGGCTATTAGGTATGTTTTTTCCGATGTTGCATACCTAATCTGTTCCACTGATTAATTTCTTTATGTTTTAACCAATATCAAATTGTTTTGAGAATTATAGTTTTGTGGAAGAGTCTGAGATCTGGCATTTCTCATCTTCTATAGTTTCTACTTTTAAAATTTATTTACTTTATGATTCTTGACCTTTTGCTTTTATTTGAATTATGCTATTTTTCTACTTTTATAAAGTGATCCTTTATTAGTTTGATTGGTATGACACTGAATAAATAAGATTATGAATTATTGCCATTTTTGTTGATGTTCAACCAATGAGCAATTAATATTCCAAGGGTGTAGGTCTGACTTACTACAAATGGTGATTTGTGGTTTTATTTATATAATTCTTGTGTGTAACTTGGTAGGTAGACTCCCAAGTATTTTTTACATCCTATAGTTATTTTATTATTATTATTTTATTATTAATTTTTTAAATTATTTTCCATGGTTCCATAGGTGGAAGAGTGGTAAGGGTAGGCAATGGGGGTCAAGTGACTTGTCCAGGGTCACACAGCACCCCCTCATTTTCTAATTTTTGGCCACTATAAAGAGTGTGGCTATGAATATTTTTGTACAACCTTTTTTTATTATCTCTTTGGGGGTACAAACTTACTAGTGGTTTTGCTGGGTCAACGGGCAAACATTCTTTTAAAGCTCCTTGGTCATAATTCCAAATTACCCTCTAGAAAGGTTGGACCAATTCACAATTCCACCAGTAATGTATTAGTGTCCCAATTTTGCCATAACCCCTCCAACATTTATTATTTTCCTTTACTGTCACATAGGCCAGTCTGGTAGGTGTTGTGATTTGCATTTCTCTGAACAAGAGGGATTTAGAACAATTTTTCATGTGGTTATTTATAGTTTTGATGGCTCCATCTGAAAACTTCCTATTCATATCCCTTAACCATTTGTCAAATGGGCAATGGCTTGATTTCTTGTACATTTGACTTAGTTCCTTATAAATTTGAGCAATTAGACCTTTGTTAGAGATTTTTTGTTATAAAATTTTTTCCCAGTTTGTTGCTTATAGTTATTTTAAATGAAATTATCATCTTTTCCTTCTGGATTTTATTGAAATTATATAGAAATACTGAAGATATGTATGGTTTTATTTTTTATTCTATAAGCTTGAAGTTATTGTTTCAGTTGACTTTCAAAAAGTAATAATTTTGTTTTCTTTTTTCTTGTCATTCTTTCAATTTCTTTTTCTTTTTTGTCTTACTGCTATAGCCAGGATTTCTAGTAATGTGTCAAATTAAAGTTGTGATAGTGAACATTCTTGTTTCATCTCTGATTTTATTGGAAAGCGATTCTATTTTATCCCCATTATATAGAACAATGATGGTGAACCTATGGTACGAGTATTAAAGATGGCACACAGAGTGCTCCTTGTGGGCACATGTGCTGTCCCCCCCAACCCCCCCCAGAGTTTGTTACTAGAAAGTGTATAATTAGAACTTGCTCCCCAGGACTCTTTCCTAGCTTCCCATGTTCCTTCTCATGTTATGTTGTTACATAGGATATATTTTGATGTGACCCCACCCCTCTCTGTCTTTTTCTGTGAACATGGCTAGGGGAGATTGGGCAGGTGCCAGGCAGGAGAATTTTTCACACGTGGTCATGCTTAAGTTTTTTTTTTTTTTTTAAACCCTTGTACTTCGGTGTATTGTCTCATAGGTGGAAGATTGGTAAGGGTGGGCAATGGGGGTCAAGTGACTTGCCCAGGGTCACACAGCTGGGAAGTGGCTGAGGCCGGGTTTGAACCTAGGACCTCCCGTCTCTAGGCCTGACTCTCACTCCACTGAGCTACCTAGCTGCCCCCATGCTTAAGTTTTGTACTTTGTCCTTTTATTACTTCCACTTCAAGTGACTTAATAATCTTATAAAATATAATACTTTGAGTTATTGATATTAATTTTAATCTTACAAATGCAGAGGAACTCCAGTGGAGCTGCTTCTCTCCCCATCTCCACTATGCCTGATTTTTCACATTTCATTTTTTCTTTTTTTAACATCCCTGCCCCTCTGCCCAGCAGCCCAATGGGAGTTCACAGGGTGGAGGTGGACTACTCACAAGCTGCAGAGTTGGAGGGGAGTGGAGCACTTGGGTCACTCTTTTCCCCCTCTCTACACTGGCTGAAGGCATTCCTCATTTAACCTGCCCAGCAGCCCAATTGGAATGCTTTCTCCCTCCTCTGTGTGGGGTAAAGGAGGGGTGGGTTATGCCCAGCAGTCAGTCTCTGGGGGGGGGGGCTGGCACTGTCTGGGGGGTGGGGTGGGCTTAGGGCCCAGCACTCCATTTCTAAAAGGTTTGCCCTGATTGATATAGAATTTTAACTCTTGGTTTTTGATGTATTCTATTTATTGTTTTAAAGAAAAAAGTTAATTTCTTCCTATATTTTCTAGATTAAAAAATACACATGGGTGTTATATTATCTCAAAAACATTTTTTGCATCTTTCAATATATGTTAAATGATTTTTTCTATTTTGTTGTTAATATTATTAGTTTATAGTTTTCCTAATATTAAACTAACCTTGTATTCTTGGAATAAATCCAACTTGTTCCTACTGTAAGAGCTTTCTACTTTTTTTCTTAGCTTTTTTGCTCATATTTAAAAAAAAAACTTGTTATTGTGTCAATGTACATTAGGTATATTAAGTCTTTAGTTTTCTTTTTAGTTTTGACTTCTTCCATTTTATTTATTGACTATAACTGGGTCTTGGATGGGATTTGTTAGATCCTTGTATTATTTTTTATACAATTCATGTAGTATTGGAATTAATTGTTTTCTTGAAGTTATTTGTGTATCCACATAATCCTTTAGTTTTTTCTTTGGAAATTCATTTATGGCTTATACAGTTTCTTCTTTTGATATTGCAGTGTTTAAATTCTGTACTCGTTCTGTTAAATTTGGTATTTTATATTTTTATACTTATTTACTTTAAGTTCTTGGATTTATTGTCATATAGTTGGGCAAAATAGTTTCTAGTGATATTTTTATATTTTCATCTGTTATAAATTCTGTTTGTTTTTGTTCCTGATAATTTGGTTTTTCTCTTTTTATCAAATTAGCTTACTACTTATTTATTTCATTTAAAAATTAGCTCACATAGGTCTATCGGTTCTAATTTTTCTTCTTCTTTTTTTTTTTAAACCCTTACCTTCTGTCTTAGAATCAATACTGTGTATATATTGGCTCCAAGGCAGAAGAGTGGTAAGGGTAGGCAATGGGGGTCAGGTGACTTGCCCAGGGTCACACAGCTGGGAAGTGTCTGAGACCAGATTTAAACCTAGGACCTCCCGTCTTTAGGCCTGACTCTCACTCCACTGAGCTACCCAGCTGCCTCCAGTTCTAATTTTTCTAATTATTTTCTTATCTTAATGTCTTTCTTATTTATAAATGGATGCGCTCTGTTCAGTGCTTTTTGAAATAAGTTAATCTTTTCCTTTAATGCACTCTGTAGAAGCTATGACATACTTTCAAGAAAATGTAATTTTTTCTTCATCTCTTTTAATCAAATATGTTTTGCTGTTTCCTTGTCTGAAGTCTTAATTGCTCTCCTGTTTGTTTTGTTTTTTTTTTTTGTATTCAACTGAGGTATTTTTTTTTTTTTGCTCTCCTTTTAATTGTCAATCTTTTTTGTTATGTATTTATTTTCCTTAAAAACTCCCATCTTGGTGTCAATGTTGTTTATTGGTTCCAAGACAATTAGGTCCAGAGGATGGGGGGGAAGTGACTTGCCTAGAGTCACACAGTCAGGAACTCTGAAGCCATATTTGACTTAGGTCTGTAGGCCTGGCTCTCAATCCATTGAGTCATCTAGTCTTGTTAAGAACCATGTTGGATTTTGCTTCCTAATCCATTCTGCTAACTTCTTGAACTTTTTTGAGTGAATTTATCCATTCATAGTTATGATAGTTTATTTCCTTCTTTACTCTTCCTTTTTTACTTTACTTTTTCTTCTCTATATTTCTCAGCCCATGTTTATTTGAAGTTATTACCCATTTTTCCCTTTTAACTTTCTTCTTCATCCCCTCTTGAATGTTGATTTGTTTTCCTTCTGATTAGTCTCTCCCAGATTATATATAACTTTTTTCTTCTTCCTCTTATCTGTGTCTGTTAAGTAGAATATATTTTTACACTAAACTCTTTATGTGTGTGCATGTGTGTATATATGTATATTTTGCCCTCTTTTGACCAGTTTATATAGAAGTGAAGTTCTTTGTATATACTAATATTAACATACCCTGTTTGTGTATTAACAAATTTCTCCATCTTTCCTTTAATTTTCCCTTGATATGTCCTTTTTGTTCTCCTCTTTTTTCCCCTAACTTCTTCAAAATAGGTCTTCTGTCTCAGTTGACTACTTCTATGACTCTTTATATTATTAAGATTCTAAAAGAATCTTTTGAACATCTTTCCTCTTCTTTAGGATATAAACAGTTCATCCATATAAAGTCCCTTCTGCTTATACACTTTGATTTACCTTTATATTTTTCCCTTTACTTAATATTTGTATTCTGTTTTTCATTTTTTAGCTTTTTTTAAAATCAGGAATATTTGAATATCCTTTTCCATCAAAGATCCTTTTTTTTCCTCTCCTTATAAAATTATATTTATTTTTGCGAGGTAATGTCATAGATCTTCATCTTTTGCATCAAAATATCTCATTCCATGTTTTCCATTTTTTAAACATGATATGTACTAAATCTTGTTCAATCCTAATTGTGTTTCTTCACTATTTAAATTTTTTTTTCCTGTTTGCTTGCAGTTTTTATTTTTATCTGAAAGATGTGAACTTTTTTTTTTAAACCCTTACCTTCTGTCTTGGAATCAATACTGTGTATTGGCTCCAAAGCAGAAGAGTGGTAAGGGTAGGCAATGGGGGTCAAGTGACTTGCCCAGGGTCACACAGCTGGGAAGTGTCTGAGGATAGATTTGAACCCAGGACCTCCCATCTCTAGGTCTGGCTCTCAATCCACTGAGCCATCCAGCTGCCCCCAAAGATGTGAACTTTGGCAGTGATATTTTTGAGGGTTTTCATTTGGGAATTTTTACATTGCCCTCTTTTTTCTAAAGTGTTTTGATAATTTTCTTTAATGATTTCCAGAAATCATGCTATATCCTTTTTAGACTTGGATTAAAGCTAATTATATGATTCTTAAATTATCTTTCTATGATCTGTTTTCCAGATCAAGTTTTTTTTGATGTAAGATATCATATATTTTCCTCTATTTTCTCACTCTTATAACTTTGTTGTAATTATTATTGTTTCAGAGTCTAATTACCTTCTTTATGGGCCATTTTGATTTTAAAGGAGTTTATTACTAGGATAAAATTCTCTCCTCATTTTTTTTTTACAGTTTCTTTTAAAAATTCTCATATTATTTCAAAGAATTCTAATCCTTTTGGGCAAGGTCTTTTTTTCTTTGAGGTTTTGACTGTTGTCTTTTTTGTTAAACCTTTACCTTCTGTTTTAGAATCAATACTATAAGGCAGAATAGTGGTAAGAGCTGGGCAATGGGGGCTAAGTGACTTTCCCAAGGTCACAAAGTTTAGGAAGCTGAGGTCAGATTTGAACCCAGGACCTCCTATCTCTAGGCCTGACTCTCCATCCACTTAACTACCCAGCTGTGCCCCCTGTAGTCATTTTTTTGGTTTATTGGCTTCTGTGTTTCTGTTTTGGTCATCCATAACATCATAAAAATCTTTGTTCCCCCAATTGAGACTTTAGGCATTGAGTTCAAAATCTCTCCTACTCTGGCAATCAGATTAGATTTTAGACTTTTCCTTTGCCCTGGGGAGTCTTTCCTTGGGTCAGAATCCTCCTTTCCTTTGGGCTTGATAAAATCAAGTTAAGGTTTTCAGCCTGCCTTTCTTTCATTCTGGACACTAAAGTTCTTTCCTGTGGCTTTGGTCCATGTCCTTTACTTTTAAAGAGAGAAGAGAGGCCTTTTCTTTATTCTTCAGATAAATTCAAGGTTGTCCTCTAGTTGAATAAGCCAATTAGAAGTTTTTTCTTGGGGATTGGAGTGAAAGGGAGGAAGGACTTTTTATTCACTTCACATTAAGATCCTTTTCAACAACTTTGCAGAGCATACTCTCTTCCTTCCCCATATTTGTTTCTACCCCAAGAATTTAGATTTTTCCTTCTTTTAGAGGCTGTCTTCCTGCTGTGGCTTTTTTCTTAACCACCTGGTCTTTCATAAACCACCAAAGACATTAACTTTCACTTTTGTGCCTCAGGGGATTTTTTTTTTTTTCACTGCCGAGGTTTTGTTTTTATGAAATTCTTTTTCTTTCCTCTGGGGATTTCTTCCTATGGGGTCTTTTAAAGCTAAGTCTGTTTTCTTCCCTTAAGGGATCTGGATCATATTTACCCCTTGGTTAAGGGGGTGAATTATTTGATATTTGGGTTATTTAGTGTTGGAGGGAGGGACACAGGCACAGAGACAGAGAGTTCTGCTGTTTTCTTCCCTACCATTTTGGTCAAAAAACTTCCTAAATTTTAAAAACAAAAAGTATTGTCAATTTTTTTGTGTATTCTAAAATATTTTTCTTTTTATCTTTGATATTCATGATAAATATGTATATGCATATATGGTGACGTTGCACTATGAATAATTAACCTCACAATTACCATTTCTTTTCTATAATTGTGCCACCAACTCACAAATCCAGAGAGCATTGGTGTGCCTGTCGTTCAACATTGCATCCTTAAATGCCTGTTTCCTTTCTCATCATTGCCAATACGCTGAGTGTGAGAGAGAGAACTTAATTTTCTTTTTATTTCTGTTATTAGTGATTGTGTGGCCGTTTTTTTCTTAGAATTATTGGTATTTACCAATTCTTTTGAAAATTCTTTAGAAACTATTTAATATAATACTTCTTACAATATTATGTGGTAGCTTAAAAAATTCATAACACATATTTTAAAGATGCAAATATAGTATGACACCATTCCTTGGTTCTTTACCCTGCCTTAATTTTATAGTTATATAAAGTATAGTAGAATTTCAGAGCTGGAAGGAACATAAAAAGTCACCTAGTCCAATATCCTCATATTACAGAGGAGGATATATATATCTCAAAGATAAGTAACAAAGGCAGGAGTATAACTTTGCCTCTTGACAAACCCAGGTCACACTTTCCATTCAGTATTAATAACAGTCATGCCAGTAATTTTTCTTCCACTGATCTTTATTATTATTTTTGTTTAATAGTTCCTTTTTTAGGCATCAGTTCCCAGTAACACTGGTATTGTATTATAACATAATTTTTATAATATATATAATTATAATACAATATAATTATAATATAATAATACTGGTATTGTAGTATAATACAAAAGAGCTGGTTGCTTTAGAACTAAGTAGTTTCTGATGATACTCATACTTTTAATCATTTACTAACCTATATGATCCTGCACGCCCTTATTTCTTCTAATTGTGTTAGCCTATCTAAATAATATTGGTTGAGTTTGTTAGAATGCTGATCTGCTTTTTATATGACCCAGAGCAAGATCTGTAGAAAAACATTAAAAAAATTTCATACTCTAGCTGGTATAATTTATTTCAGTAAATGTTTCTCAAATGGCTAATATATGTAATATACAATGCAGAACATTTGGGAGAAACATAACTAATTTCTTATGTATTCAGATACCTAATTCTGTGACAATTCATTGGATATATTTTGGAGTAAGTGAATTTTTTATTGCTTTGGATATATTAATTTGCAATAAGGTTAAGTGATAAGGTCAGTAGTTTTGTGCTAATAAAATATAGGTGATGTGGACTTTTAACTTTTAAGAACTTTTAAGAAATGATATCATCAACTGGGAAGAGGGACATGGCCAAGATGGTAGAGTAGAAGCAGGAACTCACCAGAACTTTCCCAACATGATCCTCCAAATATCTTAAAAATCCTCAGATCGTTTTTTTGGATCAGTAGAGCCAACAAAAACATTTTCTCACCCAAGACAATTTAGGAGGTTGGCCCAGAGCACAGCAAAGGCAAAACAGTGACATCACCATCAGTAGGTCTTGGAAGTGGCTATAAGAGTATGGCAGCATCAGCTTTAGGAGCTCTCAGCCCGTAGGTAGTAAAGGGGTTGGAACAGTAGTCAGAAAGGGATTGGAGGGGACTCTTGGGTAAGGAGTTCAGGACCTTATTGGATCAGCAAAATGCAGTTTGGGTTTGCATTTTCAAGTTGAGGAGGAGCACCAGGGCTTGTGGCTGCAGGGGAGCAAGGACCCTGGTTTTAGTTCCAGGGTGGAGGAGGGTGTTTCTGGTCATTCCAAAGGGAGCAGGAGACTGAGTATCCGTTCTGAGGCAGAAAGGATGAAGGGAGGCAGTAGTGCTTACAGCTGTAGGATAGCAGCGTTTCTTATCATGATTTCAGGACCGAGAGGTACTGCAGCTAGAGAAAAAAAAAAGATACCTTCCTGGTTACAGACCAGAGCACAGACTTGGATGGCAGTTACTACATCTCTCCTTAGAGCATAGCACCGTGGAAGGACCAAAAACATAGATTCCAAGAAATACCTCTGAAAACAGCAGCATGGAAAACCTGATTAAGTTATTTAATTCCAGTTGCCTAGCCTTTGCTTTTCTTCTGCCTTGGAACCAATAGTCAGTTTTGTTTCTAAGAGAGAAGGTAAGATATTCTCCTTTTTCCCTTTGTTTCTTTAAAAGGCACAAAAGTACTGAGGGAAATAACACCTTAAAAATGGAATCAACCCCTAGAGACGGGAGGTCCTAGGTTCAAATCTGGCCTCAGCCACTTCTCAGCTGTGTGACTTGTCACTTGACAAGTCACTTGACCCCCATTGCCTACCCTTACCACTCTTCTGCCTTGGAACCATTACACAGTACTGATTCCAAGACGGAAGGTAAGGGTTAAAAAAAAAATGGAATCAACCAGTTGGAAAATAATGTACTAAAAAGTAGAATTGACCAAATGGAAAAAAGAGGTACAAAAGTTCAATGAAGAAAATAATATCTTACAGATTAGAATTGGGTAAGTGGAAGCTAATGATTCCCTGAGACATGAAGAAACAATAAGAAAATGAAAAAAATAGAAGAAAATGTGAAATATCTCATTGTAAAAACAACTGACCTAGATAATAGATTTTAGAGAAATAAATTAAGACTTATTGATTACCTTAAAGTAAAGATCAAAAGAAGAACCTGGACATCATCATCTTTCAAGAAAACTGCCCTGCAAAAAATTGGAAAATGATAGAATGTCCTTCAATTGGGGAATGGCTGAACAAATTGTGGTATCTGTTGTTGTTTGTGCTCAAAAGAATAATGAACTGGAGGAATTCCATGTGAACCGGAAAGACCTCCAGGAATTGATGCAGAGTGAAAGGAGCAGAACCAGAAGAACATTGTACACAGAGACTGATACACTGTGGTAAAATTGAATGTAATGAACTTCTCTACTAGCAGCAATGCAATGACCCAGGACAATTCTGAGGGATTTATGAGAAAGAACGCTATTCATATTCAGAGGAAGAACTGTGGGAGTAGAATCTTAGAAGAAAAACAACTGCTTGCCCACATGGGTCGATGGGGATATGATTTGGGATGTAGACTCTAAATGATCACCCTAGTGCAATGATCAATAATATGGAAATAGGTCTTGATCAATGTCACATGTAAAACCCAGTGGAATTGGGTGTTGGCTATGGGGAGGGTTGGGGAAAGTTTGGGGGGGAGGGAAAGAACATGAATCATGTAACCATGGAAAAATATTCTTTTTTTTAACCATTTATTAATATTCATTTTTAACATTTAATTTACATTTTGTAATTTAATTTAATTTACATTTTATAATTTTCTCTAACTCTTGCTTGGTTTTAAAATCTTTCCTTTCCCAGAGATCTGACAAGTATACTATTCTGTGTTCATTTAACTTATTTATAGTTTCCCTCTTTATATTCAAGTCATTCACCCATTCTGAATTTATCTTGGTGTAGGGTGTGAGATGTTGATCTAAACCTAATCTCTCCCATATTGTTTTCCAAATTTCCCAGCAGTTTTTGTTAAATAGTGGATTCATTTCCCAAAAGTTGGGCTCTTTGGGTTCATCATACACTGGTTTGCTGATGTCACTTACCCCAAGTCTATTCCACTGATCCTCCTCTCTATCTCTTAGCCAGTACCATATTGTTTTGATGACCACTGCTTTATAGTATAGCTTAATATCTGGTACTGCTAGGCCACCTTCCTTCACATTGGAAAAATATTCTTTACAAAAAAAAAAAAAAACAAACAAAAACTAAAAAGACCAAAAACAAAGCTGCCCTGATATCCTATAACCAAAGGATAAAATAGAAATTGAAAGAATCCATGAACTACTGCATTCACTGAGCCACCCAGCTTCCCCTTCTTAAGAACTTAATCATTATTAGGGCAATTAGAAGAGTATTTAGGAACAGAATGTGCATGTGTGAGTTGACTATGTTTGGATAATTTCAAAAAATAAAATTTGGGGGCAAGAAAGAAGCACTCTGGCATAAAGTTGAAGGGAGAGAAAGAAAAGAGAAAATTAGCTTACATAAAAAAAATGTGATTTTAATGGAGGGGAAAATGGTAGGGGTGGGAGGTAACACTTAAATGTTCTTTAAAATGGGCTCAAAGAGAGAATAACACACATTCACTTGGGCATAGACATTTATCTCACTCTACAGGGAAGTAGGAGGAGAATGATGGAGGAGAAAGGGACATGGGCTGATAGGAAGGAGGCCAAATTAAGAGAGGAAGTGGTCAAAAGCAAAATGGACTTTTGAGCAGAGGCAGATTCAAAAAAGTGAGGAGAAACAGAAAAATAGGATGGAGGGAAATAACAGTAATCATAACTGAATGTGAATGGGATGGACTTACCCATAAAACTGAAGCAGGTATCAGAGGATTAGAAACCAGAATGCAAAAATATGTCACTGTTTTTAAAAAATTATTTATTCATTTAAAGCCCTTCCTTCCATCTTAGAATCAATACTAAGATCTAGTTTCAAGGCAGAAGAATGGTAAAGACTAGGTAAATGGGGTTAAGTGACTTGCTCAGGGTTACAAATTTATGAAGTGTTCGAGGCCTGATTTGAACCCAGGACCTCCAATCCTGGCTTTTTCTCCAGTGAAATGCCTACATGCCCCTCAAAAATATATTTTTTACAAGAAATACACTTGACACAGAGACACTCTTGACACAGAGGATAAAAAAAGGAACTGAAGTAGAATCTATTTCGCTTCAGCAGAGATTAAAAAAATAAGCGTGGGTAGCCATCATAATCTCAGACATAGAAGAACCAAAAATATGCCTAATTAAAAAAATAAAGTAGAGAAACTACATTTTACTAAAGCACCAAAAACAATGAAGTAATATTGTTACTAAATACATATGCACCAAATGGAATAGCATTCAAATTATTAAAGGAAAATTAAATTATAGGAGAAAATAGGCAATAAAAAACTGCTAGTAGACTTTTAAGAACTAGGTAAATCTAGTCATAACATGAACAAGAAAGAAGTTAAGGAGATGGATACAATTTTAGAAAAGTTAGATCTCACAGGCCTCTAGAAAATTGAATGGGAATGGAAAAGAATGTCTTTTTCTCAATCGTACATGATACCTTTACAGAAACTGACTGCATGGTAGGGCATAAAATATCAGAAACGCAGAAAATCAGAAATATCAAATGCATCCTTAGAACATATTGTAATAAGATTTATTCAATAAGCGGGCATGAAATCATAGATTAAAAATTAACTTTTAAATAATATAATCCTAAAGAATGAATGGGTGAAAGAATAAATCATAGAAGAAATAATTTCAATCAAGAGATTGACAAGAGTGAGATAATATGTAACAATTTATGGAATGCAGCCAAAGTAGCATTTAGCTGAAATTTAAATCTTTGTATTAGAGAAGGAGCAGATCAGTAAATTGGACTTGCAATTGTTACTGTTGTTATTCAGTAGTTTTCAGTTGTGTCCAACCCTTTTTGACAGCATTTGGGTTTTTTTTGTTTTGTTTTTGGCAAAAATACTGGAGTGGTTTGTCATTTCCTTCTCACTTCCAGCTCAGTTTATAGATGAGGAAACTGAAGCATATAGGGTGAAGTAACTTTTCCACTGTCACATAGCCAGTAAGTGTTTGAAGTCAGATTTGGACTTGGGGAAATGAGTCTTTTTGATTTTAGTCCCGGCACTCTATTCATTGCACCGCCTAGCTAGTTGCCCTGTGCAAATAATTAAAAAAAACTCCTTAAAACTTAAAAAAAAAACCCCAACAAATTAAAAATAGAAATCCTGAAAACCAAAGAAGTTAATAAAATGGAATGTAAGAAAACTGATGAACTAATAAATAAAATTAGGAGCTGTTTTTATGTAAAACTCAATAAAATAGATGGTTAATTTGATTTTATTTTAAAAGAAAGAATAAAGCCAAGTTACCAGTGTCAACTTCACAATCAATGAGGAGGAAACTGAAGCTTGTATTAGAAGTTATTTTGTTCAATTATTAGGCAGTGAATCTCACAACCTAATTGAAATGAATATTTGAAAAAATATTAGAAAAAGAAATTAATGAAATAATAAACAGGCTCCTTAAGAAAAACTTCCCAGTTCCAAATGTATTCACAAGTGAATTCCATCAAACATTTAAAGAAAACTTTAAATTCTATATAGATTATCTGGGAAAACAGGCAAAGAAGGAATTCTACCAACTTCCTTTTATGACATAAACATGGTGTCAATACCTAAACCAGAAAGAGTGGAAATAAAGAAAACCACAGATCAAATTTCCCAATGATTTTTGGTGCAAAAATTTTAAGTAAAATATTACAGCAACATAACACAAAAATCATATAATGGAACTGGGTAGGATTTAAACCAGGAAGCCTGGTTCAATATTAGGAAAATTATCAGCATAATTGACCATATAAATAACAAAACAACAAATTCCTTGATTATCTCGATAGATGCAGGAAAAGCTTTTTATAAAATACAATGCTCATTCTTATTAAAAATACTGGAAAGCAGAGGAATAAATGGAGCTTTCCTTCAAAAGATAAGTTCTAAAAAAAAAGGTAAGTTCTATTTATTTAAAATAATTTATGTAGTGATAAGTAAGTACTATTAAGATCAGGATTAAAGCTTAGGATACCCATTATTGTCACTATTGTCCAATATTGTACTAGAAACGCTAACTATGGCAATAAGAAGAAGGAATTCAAAAAGGCAGTAAGGAAACAGAATGATCACTTTTGCACATGATATGATGATAGAGAATCCCAACAAATCAACTAAAAAACTAGTTGAAATAATTATAAACTTAAATTTGCAAGATATAAAATAAACCCACAGAAATCACTAGCATATGTTTCCAATGAAACCTAAAAATGATATGGAGAGGAATTCAATCTTAAAATAGCGATAGCCACTATAAAATTGTTTACCTGTCTACATGTCAAGACGATAAAAATCTTAGAGGAATAAAGAGAAAAATGGCATTCTTTGATCTGCAATCAGACCTCAGCAGTTCCTTCTTTGGCTATGGATAGCATTTTTCATCACGAGTCCCTTGTGAATCTCTTGGAAACTTGCTTTGCTCATAATAGTTCAGTGTTTCACAGTCCATCCTTGTACAATGATTTCTCTTAACTGTGCCTGATGTTCTGCTTCTACTTACTTCACTTTGCATCAGGTCATATAAGCCTAGATTTTTCAGAATTCATCCTCAGTTCATCATTTCTTACAGGGTAATAACATTCCATTACAACCATTTTGTCTTTATATATAACTTGTTCACTCATTTTCCAATTAATGGACACCCCCTCGATTTCTAATTCTTTGCCACTACAAAAAGGTTTTGCTAAGAATATTTTTGTATGGGTAGGTCCTTTCTCTAATTTCGGATCTCTTTGGAATACACACTCAGTGGTGCTATTGCTAAGTCAAACGGTACATAGTTTTATGAACCTTTGCACCTGGTTCCATATTGCTCTCCAGAATGGTTGTATCAGTTCATAGTTTTCTCACATCGCCTCCCAACATTTATCGTTTTCATTTTTGGACATATTCGCCAATCTGATAGGTGTGAGCTTGTATTTCAGAATTGTTTTGATTTGCATTTCTCCGATCAATAGTGATTTGGAGCATGTTTTAATATGATAAAAGATTTAATTTCTTCCTCTGAGAATTTCTTTTTCATATCCTTTGACCATTTTTCAATTGGGGAATGCTTAGTATTTTTATAAATTTGAATCAATTCTCTGTATATTTGAGAAATGAAGCATTTGTTAGAGAACCTTGTTATAAAAATTCCTTCTCCCCCTCCAATTTGTTGTTTCCCATCTAATCTTGTTTGCATTGGTTTTGTTTGTACAAAACCTTTAAAATTTAATGTAATGAAAATTATCCATTTCATTTTTTGCAATATTGCAAAGTCATAAATTTTCCCTGATAAATCTGACAGGAAAAGTTTTCCATATTCCCCTAATTTGTGGTTCACCCTTTATTTCTAGATTAAGTATCCATTTTGATTTTATCTTGATTTGGAGTGTGAAATGTTGGTCTATGCTTAGTTTTTGCCGTACTGTTTCCCAATTTTCCCAGTAGTGTTTGTTAAATAATAATTATTTGCCCCTAAAGCTTGGATCTTTGGCTTTATTGAACACTCGGTTACTATGGTGGTTAACTACTGTGTGTTGATTACCTAACCTATTCCATTAAACAAAGTGAAGTAAGTAAACCATTCTATTTCTTAGCCATTTCCAGGTTGTTTTGAGGATTACCAATTTATAGTATACTTTGAGATCTGGTAAGGCTAACTCTTCTTCATATTTTTTCCCCCATTAATTCCCTTGATAATTCTTTGCCTTTTATTTTTATAGATGAATTTTATTGTTATTTTTTCTAGCTCTATGAAATAATTTTAGGCTAGTTTGGTATGGTACTGAATAGGTAAATTAATTTGTGTAAGGTTATTTATTATATTGGCTCAACCTACTATGTATGAGCAATTAATGTTTAATTGTTGTTTACATCTGACTTTATTTGCATGAAGAGTTTTTGTAATTGTGTTCAGATAGTTGCTGCGTTTATTTTGGTAGGTATATCCCCAGGTAATTTATATTATCTAAAGCAGTGATTCCCAAAGTGGGCGCTACCACCCCGTGGTGGGTGCTTCAGTGATCCAGGAGAGCGGTGATGGCCCACAGGTGCATTTATCTTTCCTATTAATTGCTATTAAAATTTAAAAAAAATTAATTTCCAGGGGGCTAAGTAACATTTTTTCTGGAAAGGGGGCGGTAAGCCAAAAATGTTTGGGAACCACTGATATAAAGGTTTTTTTTTTTTTTTTAACTCTTATCTTCTGTCTTGGAATCAATACTATGTATTAGTTCCAAGGCAGAAGAGTGGTAAGGGTAGGCAATTGGGGGTTAAGTGACTTGCCCAGGGTCACACAGCTGGGAAGTAGAGTCTGAGGCCAGATTTGAACCTAGGACCTCCCATCTCTAGGCCTGGCTCTCAGTCCACTGAGCTACCCAGCTGCCCCTTAACATTATTTTGAATAGAA
Organism: Gracilinanus agilis; assembly: GCF_016433145.1. Lineage (NCBI taxonomy): Eukaryota > Metazoa > Chordata > Mammalia > Didelphimorphia > Didelphidae > Gracilinanus > Gracilinanus agilis. The sequence goes on along the minus strand of NC_058134.1, from coordinate 188,901,582 downwards.
TTTCCTTCTTTATGCCTTGCTGTTGAGTTTTGTTGGTGACAAGTAGAAATGCTGATGATTTATTGTTTATTTTGTATCCTGTGACTGCTAAAGTTATTTCTTTTAGTTTTTTTTGGTTGACTATCTGGGGTTCTGTAAGTGTACCCCCAAAGAGTATCATCCATAGAGTGACAATTTTATTTCTTCATTGCCTATTCTTTAATTTTTTTACTGCTCTTATTGCTATAGTAGTGTTTCTAATACAATATTAAATAATATATGTGATAATTGACATCCCTGTTTCACCTCTGATCTTATTGGGAAAGTTTCTAGTTTATTCCCATTACAGATGCTTGCTATTGGCTTTAGATAGATGCCATTCATCACTTCAAGGAAAGCTCCATTTATTCCAGCATTTTCAAGTGTTCTTACAAAGAAAGGGTTTTGTATTTCATCAAAAGCTTTTTCCGCATCTGTCCAGATAATCACACGGTTTCTGTTGGTGCTAGATAGAATGTGATTGCCGTCTTCCCCTTCTGATGCCTGTGGATGCTGGTCACTTTGGGTTTAGTAGTTGTTGCAGCCACCAAACAGGGAAGAAAGTGTTTTCACAATGCAGACCCGGGCATTTCCTTTTCTTTTCACAATTATTTGTTGATCCGTATGTGAAAGGAAGTAAGTGAGTCATTTTTATATTTTTTAAAACTTTGTGAACCTGGGCAGTTCAGTAAGGCATTGTGGCCAGTGGGATGAGTGTTAAACTGTCAGTTCAAACTTTTGCCAATCCACATAACTACCAAATTATTTATTTATTTAAAGCGATTTCTTATTATTGCTAATAGATTAGATGACAATACAGTTCCTTCTTTGCTTTGATTTTGTCTTTGTATTCTCGTTTTGTATTGTCTTTTAAAATGAAGGGATACACATACAATATGTTGTCTAAATGGTATTTTTATATTATTCCATATGCATTCATTCAAACACATATTTATTCATTCATTCATTTATTTATTTATTCATTTGTTTGTTTGTTCGTTTGTTCATTCATTCATTCATTTATTTATTTGTAGCCCTTACCTTCCATCTTGGAGTAAATACTGTGTATTGATTCCAAGGCAGAAGAGTGGTAAGGATAGGCAATGGGGGTCAAGTGACTTGCCCAGGGTCACACAGCTGGGAAGTGTCTGAGGTCAAATTTGAACCCAGGACCTCCCATCTCTAGGCCTGGCTCTCAATCTACTGAGCTACCCAGCTGCCCCTTAAAAATATATTTATGAGAAAATCGAACATCACAAGCAAGAACCATTATTTCCAGGAAGACACAGAAAGCTACACAACTCCATATACAATAATTTAAACTGAATCCTAGAAAGTGACATGACTCTTGAGCTTCTGCTGTAATAGAAGTATCTATGGAAGAGTTAAAAAGCATGAACAGTGTTAAAACTTTGAATGAATTATAATACTTGTCTTGTTTTACCTAATCATCACACAATTTTCAAAAACCTTACTGTATTTAATTTAACTTATTTTTATGTTTATTTATTGGATAAATCACTTAAAGCTAATGTTTCAAAAATACTAATTGAATCAAATATTTTATTTTATGTCTATTATATATGTATATATTTCATTTTTTTCACAGACATCTAATTTAAGTTGAAACACTGAGGAACGGAAGCATGATGAAGATTTTATTTTACATGGTTTTACTTATATGAGTAACCACGATGGATCAGAAAAGCTGCGGTGTTTGTTGTATGGAAAAAATCTTGCAAATGGAAGTATAAAGCCAGCAAAACTGAAAAGGCACCTTACATCTGGCTGTTCTGAAAATGTATTCTAAAATGTATTTTTTTTCTTTTGGAGAAAGCTCAATTTTAAAAAATTGGAATACTTCAAAACTTGGATTTGACACTTCACAAAAACCTTTTCTTGAATTATCCTATACAGTTGTGTAAAGCTATGGATGGACACTTGAATGGTTGATCAGATTTAATGACTGAGACGGGAAAAAACTAGAAGTGGCTGTATTATCAAATGATGTGACATATTCTTGAGTATTTGATATTTCTTTTAACATTTTGAAGGAAGTCATCAAGGAATTGGCAGCAATTCTGTTCCCCTGATGCTAGTGGAGGAAAACTTCGGACATTTCTCAACATAGCTAGCGTCTTGTTTTTGTTCATTAGGTAAGTGCTAATACCATCAAAGAAAAAATACAAGTTTACGAGTCTCTTTGGGGAATTACAAAAGCTATATATGTTTTAGAAATGGTAGTTTTTTTTTTGTTTTTTGTTTTGCCTCCAAAGAAAACTCTTGACTGGAAAGAAAAGCTTCGCAGTCTAATGCAGAAAGCTCCCTATTATATTGTTACCTTGAGAATGGGGTTGAGGACTCTGCCTAAATTTGTCTCACTTAAATTCAACTCTAGCAAGTCAAGACATCACCTTGGTGATATCACTTTGGGATATTGGGACCAAAAAAAAAAAAAAAAAAGCAACAACAACAAAGGCACGCACTTGCAACACTTCCAAAATCATTGAAATAATTTTTGTCAGCATCTGTAAAGGTTAGCAATTTAAATGGAAGAAGACCTTTGTATCATTACATTAAAAAATATTTTGTCAAGAAATGGGAGCAGAATATGGAATGTTAACACAGGGGAGTTGGCTGAATTTTAAGAGAAGTCTTAAAGTGCCTCTTTGAGCTAAGGCTGAAGTTTACTTTTTATGAGGGAGAAAAGCTACTCTTGGAACACTTTGAAAGAAAATATTTTATACATTTTTTGGCTTACCTGGAAGATATTTTTAACCATATGAATGAGGTCAGTTTTTCAATTACAGGTCCTAAAATCATGATTATCAATGGTACTGAAAAATTTCATGATTTCTTGGCTGTGGTAAATATGAAAGAAAAGAATAGATGACATCCTATAAACTTTCAGATGTTGGAGGAAGTGATTTACCAAGATGGAGTGAGATACAACATTGTCTGTGGATTTCTTTGAAAGGAGCAATCTGTGGACACCTGGAAACACTTTGGAACTCTTTCAAAAGTTATTTCTATTTTTATGGTATTAAAGTTGAATTATGGTTCTCAATCTTTTTCTTTCTCATGTAAGCTATTATCAAAAAATGTTGACCTAGCCAAAGGAGAACTCATTGATTTTAGGACAAAGAAGAGATAGCTAAGGTACTGTTGATTCTTTGATCATTTGAAAGTTAAAAAAAAGAAAACCAACAAGAAGTTTAAGGTTTATCTGTTCCTCTGATCTTACTGGATTTGGTCCAGTGTTCTAAGTTGTTTAGATATTTCTGAGTACTGATTCTTTCATGAAGTACTTTAGTTCTCTTTTTTATAGTTACAAGTTTAACTCAGAAAGCTTAGGGAAATTCTGAGATTCCTTGAAGACAACCCATTATCACATTATAAAGTAAGCTCTGGAGTCTTGAATTCTTTCTGCAACAATGTGTCTTTATGAATTGGACTTTTCAACACTTGTAATCCTTAAAACAAAAAATTGGAATTAATTGGATGTCCAACCTGACATTTTGCTTTGTCGATTTCCACCCTACATTTTAATGTTTTTTTTTTCCCAAGCTAAGAAACAACAGCTTCATACTTGTAAGAGTTAAAAAAAATAAAATCTTAACTTTGGCTCGTCCATATTTTAAACATACTGTCTTCATTATTCATTGGCTTAAGAAGCACATATTACTATGTCACACATTTTAAAAAAGGATTTTGAAAGTTACATTTCAAAATAAGTAAATTATTTTTTTTTCTGATGAGTCTGTGGGCTTTACTTAACTGTCAAAGGAGTCCATGACACACAGAAAAATGTTAAGACCTCTAGTGTAGACTTTTCTATATAAAATTATGGGATTAATGCCATGTAGCCTCCATCTCAAGTTTGTGTATTACAACCAACTCCTAATTTTGCTAAAAATGTTTACCTAATTTGTGGATTTCTGAGTTGGAGAGAACTCTGCAATCATCTTACTTCATTCCATCACTGCAAAAAGAGCCCTTCTACTGTGCATGGACCTCTTTTGGCTAATATCAATTGTTAAAAAGAGTTTTTCTTTCATTTAACCTAAAATTTTGTAGCTTTTTTTTTTTTAAATTTTAAACCCTTCTGTGTATTGACTTATAGGTGGAAGATTGGCAAGGGTAGGCAATGGGGGTCAAGTGACTTGCCCAGGGTCACACAGCTGGGAATTTTGTAGCTTTTTAAAAACAATTTTATTTTAAAATATTTTTCCATGTTTACTTTTTGCAACTTTTACTCATTATTCACAGTTCTGTCCTCTGTCCTAATAGAATAAGTCTAGAACCTCTTCCACATTATAGTGAACTACTTAAGGACTGCTATCACATTGCCTCTGCCATGGTCTTCTCTAGGTGAAACATCCTATATTTCTGTGACTCATTTAACATAGACTCAAGGCCCTTCACCATCCTGGTTTCCCTGCTAAACTGTGGTACCCAGAACTGACCACAATGCTCTTTCTGTGATCTGAAGGGGGAGAGGGACCCCTTATTTTTTGATACTGCCTCTTTAATATATGATATATATGATGTGATATATTTTATATATTCCACAGAAGAATATTCTATTACAAGATAATAAAATATATTTTAATATAATTTTTATACTGCCATCTTCAAACATATGAAAATAAACGACTCATCATGGTATAGTGAATAGAATTATTGACTTAGAGCCACGAGTCCTGGATTCAAGTCTTCTTCAGACATATATAAGCTGCGTGACCTTGAAGAAATTAATCTCTTTATGCTTTAGTTTCATCTATAAAAATCAGGGGAATAGGCTCAATGGCCTTTTTTTTTTTTTTTTTTTTAACACCCTTAACTTCTGTGTATTGGCTCATAGGTGGAAGAGTAGTAAGGAGGGTGGGCAATGGGGGTCAAGTGACTTGCCCAAGATCACACAGCTAGTTAGTGTCTGAGGCCAGATTTGAACCCGGGACCTCCCATCTCTAGCTCTGGCTCTCTCTCCCCTGAAGCTGCCTCCCTGGTGACTTCGATTGAGTTTATATCCACTAAAGTTCCAAAATCTTTTTAGAAACCTCCCGTCTAACCACGCCTCCCCCAGTCTTGTGCCTGCCAAGTTTTTTAACCAAGTTTAAGGCTCGTCTATTCCTATTTGATTTGATTTGGCCCAATGTTCCAGCGAAGATATTTTTGAATCTGATTCTTTCATGCAGTTCTCCAGCTCTCTCTCTTTCAACTTTGTATCACCCGAAGCTTTGATACCTTTTTCCAAATAATTTGTCAGCGTAGACTGACACGCCGTCGAGCAGAAGCCCCCGGAGCCCCCTGCCCAGACTTGCACGCTGACATCCAGCACGAGCCACTCTTCTCTGGCTGGCCATTCCGACGTTCCCCAGAGCCACCTCCTCTGGGTTTGAGCCGCACCTTCGCCGGCTCTTCCACAATAGCGAGAGAGGTTTGGGCTTGACTACTGTCTCTGACACACTGTGGCTGTGTGATCCTGGGCGAGCCTCGGAGCCTTTCTGTGCCTTGGCTTTTACATGGATACCAATGGAATGACAAGATGAGACTGCAAAGAGGGGTTTTACAAACCTAAGAGCTACGATCTATCCGGTTTTTTTGTTTCTCTTTCCTGCCATCTTCTGGATATTTAAAAAAAAATGTTAAGTTATTTCCTGTGCATCTAAATGGTTTCCTTTCCATTGGTGTTCTTTTACGGTTTCTCATTGTGTCTTCAGAATTTCAATTTTGAGAATTTCTCATCCATTTTGGATTGACTTACTATGGGAGGTCCTACATCTTCTTCTTCTTTTTAAAAGAACCCTTACCTTCTCTTTTAGAATCAACACTACATATTGGTTCCACTGCAGAAGAGTGGTAATGGTTAGGCAATGGGGGGGTTAAGTGACTTGTCCAGAGTCATCCAGCTAGGAAGTCTCTGAGGTCACATTTGAACCCAGGACCTCCGGTCTCTAAGCTTGACTCTATCCACTGATCTACCTAGCTGCTCCCCTCCCCTCTCACATACTTAAAAAAATAAAACAAAATAACAAACAACCCTTATCTTCTGTCTTGGAATTATGTATGGGTTCCAAGGCAGAAGAGAGGTAAAGGCTAAGCAATGAGAGTTAAGTGACTTGCCCAGGGTCACACAACTAGGAAGTGTCTGAGGACAGATTTGAACTCAGGACCTCCTGTCTCTGGGCCAGACTCTCAAACTACTGAGCTACCCAGCTGCCCTTCTCCAAGATACATTTCTGAGTTAGGTTCTTGAAACAATTTTGTGAGTGTAGGTGTCCATCCCCCCCCCCCTCTCTCTCTCTATATATATGTATATATATATATATATATGTATTTGTGAATGTCATTTTCCACTCTCTCTCTCTCTCTCTCTCTCTCTATCTCTCTATATATATATATATATATATATATATATATATTGTAAGAATTAAAATTTAGTTATTATA